>NC_071531.1:15254544-15564388 GCF_026979565.1 Vidua chalybeata
ATTTTTCACACACTGTGTGAAATACTTTGGTTTATTGAGTTAAAAGCCCCTGAAATTAGGGAAATTTGCTTTGCTAGATTTGAAAAACACATGGAGGTATCAGACAGTGTTGACAATACATGACCTGGATTATCCTGAGTAAGATGGCATTTTTAGCTATTTAGGCATTCAGGTTTTGAATTCCTGTATTATGTAGGTGCAGTAACTTTAATAAAAAGATAGTTTGCCTGCAAAGGTGTATTTCTAGTTTTCACTGGTATGAAGTTTCCCAAATTTTATTCATTGAGTGCTTCATACGTGTTTTATCTTATTTCAGAATTTTCTTCTTTATAGTCTACCCTACCATTATCAAGGTGCACATAGCATGGGACCTTGTGCTGTTATTAGTCATGTGTTGTGATGTTATAGTACTGTTTACGCTGGTTTTTTATGGTTATGTCACTGTTTTCTAATGTTATTTTACAGTTAAGATGCACCAGTCATTTGCATTAGTTCCTATTCTATATCTTTTTGCATTCCCTTTTCAAATATAAATACATGTTTGTGCCTGTTCCTTTCTTGCAGTTAATTTGTAGAATCATCTTCTATAAAAATTCAAAGCATGTTGCTGATGATGGTTAGTTTCCAAGCTCATTGGTAGGGTGGTTGTGCTTGACAAGGGAGTGAAATGTGGAACTGCTGACAAGTGGCTGATGGCTGATTCTTGGCCCCAAGCACAGGATTGCAATATGAAAGATTATGATTATTATTATTATCTGTCACACAGCAAGAGCCACTATTTCCTAACTTCGGCGCCGACTTTATTTAGAAACAGAAGTGGAGGCTGGGCAAAGTTCCTCGTGGTGAGAAGCAGCTCCCTGCAGATGCCCAAATTAGCTGGGAATGATTGTTGAAGTCAGCAGGGGTGTTATGCTACTGGCATGGTCCTCTGTCTGTGCTGCATTGCTCTGGTGAAGGCCCCCATGACTTCAGCTGTTACTGCAGCATCTTCTGTGGCTGCGTATTTGTGAATCTGCCACTCTGTTCCACAAACTACCAGAGAGTACTGGCACCACTCTGACAGCCCAGGATATATCTGCTTTCCCCCAAGAAATACTTGGCTGCTTCAGAATCTGTTTCTGATACTGGTTTGTCTAGGGACCAGATTTTACCAGCTTTCTCCCCAGGGAGTGCTCAGCCTAGCACTGAAAATATGCTACTATGGCAATTCACAGATTAATACCACACTATTTTGACTTTCCATGAACTCTATTCATCATAATACTGTTGTTTAGAACACAATTTGTTAATATGTTCTTTCATTATGGTGTGACAATTTTTTTATTAGTGATGTGTCCAAGCCTGATGCCATTGTTAAGATCTCTTTAAGGATTTCAGGCATTTACTTTGTATTTCCAAGCTGGTTGTTCTGTCCTGTACTAACATGTTTCATTACTATACATTTAGTACCAGATGTACTTTGTGCTGGCTTCTGTTAGACTCCTGTTAAATTCCAGATGTCCCTGATCTATAGTCTGGTATCTAGCTCTGCAAAAGCTGCAAGATGCAGTGTCAGCCATTTTTACTTCATTTTGCAACTGCAGTCATAAGACTTGGTGTTTTTTAGGCCTAGGAATTCTCTGTTAGACTACTGACTCAGCATAGTGTTATCCTAAAGGTCACAGTTACTTCTGGGAATTCATGAGAGGTCAGGAAGTCTCTAGGAATTATTTCAATAAAAAAGGTCCAGTGACGTTAGAAAAACAAAAAGATTTAGTCACATGCCTGGCAGTTATGGAGCAAATAGAGTAGTGGAAAACAAAAGTAACAAATGTAAATGGTAGCCTGAGGCTGTAGCATTGCCACCAAAAAAGAGCCATTTTTCCTTTTTTTGTTCTTCCTATGTTCTGGTACAAATATTTGGCTACATTATGGGGGCCAGATGAGGAGAATGATCAAGGTTAGCATTAAACTAGCAAGAGAAAAGCTTGTTTTTAATAGCAGGTCTGTTTCTTACCTACCTCCTCACACTGCTTCACAATCACTTGATCTGACAGGGTGGAAAGGAGTGTTGCAGGACCTGCAGGAACACAGGGATCAGCAGTATTGCCTTTTATTTGGTTGCAGGTGAAAATAGTTCCAAAAGTTCTATGAGACAGTGACGGTTTGTCAAACTTTTTGAAAGCTGGTTCATAGTAATTGATTAAATCAACCACAAAAGAAAATTGCTCTCTTGTTAGTTTCTATTGTGAATATTGCTCTTAACTTTTCTCTTGTGTTGGGAAGGTACAAGCATTGGTCATTGTCCAGAAAAACCATCACTGCAGTTGTATACAGAATTCTTATGCAGATACCTTCTTGCCTGCTAATTCTACATCTTTTAATCACAGAACTGTTTTGGAGATGGATTTCGTTGCTGACACAGCTGACTTGAGCCAGAGACCTATTTATTCACAGCTTTTAAGTTTGAGGAAGTAACTTCTCATTCATGTAGCAGAAGTAATGGAAAAGACAAGAGGAACTCTACAGTTATTTTTAGGAAAAGATAATGTTTATCCCAGCAAAACTAAAAATGTTGTTGAGACATTACACACTTGAAATCTAGACAGTTGTGGTTTTGTTCTTCCATAATTATTTTAATGTGAAGGAATTTCTCTTAATGTGTACTCTACAGCCCTGTCAGCTTCAGTAGTCCTCCACATACATTTTTATATCTATGCAAATTGGTATTTTCTTATGTGGTGTATGAAAAAACCATGAAAAAGCTGGAAATCAGTAATGTCAGAAAAACAGTAAACCTGATAACCTTTGTGCTTTCAAATGCACAAAGAACACTTTGCACACTTTCACAAATAAAAGTAATATTATTAATCAAATGCATCAGCGTAAGAGCTGATAATAGTTTTGTAGCAAACTGTATGATTCAGAAAGAGAAAGTAGTGAAGGGTGTACATATGCCATTAAAAAGGCTACTAAATTGGTAAGGTATGAAACCAGCCTGCCTGCCTTGCCTGGCATCTGGAAAGTGTGGAAATCTCCTGTCTAAGGAAAACAGAACAAAAAAAGAAAGGGACAGTAAACTGGAAGGAATTGCTTCATTCAACATGGAGAGCTCCAGCACTTTGGTTAACATGATGCTAAGGAATCTTAGCATTCTGGTGCAAGTTTTGGGTGGTGGCCAAGTGCTTTGACCTGGAGAGAGAAGTAGTTTGTGTAACGCTGCTGTGGAGGGAGAAAAGACAGATTAAGGAAAGTTTTGATGGCAGGGTCAATAGGGGATCTTGCGTGCAGTTGCATCCTTGGATAGAATTAGCAGAGCTGTGCAGCTGGATTCCAGGAGTTCATTAATTTGGCAGGAAGTTTCATCCTTACACAGATCGGAACTGACATGAAGTCATCCCTACTCACAGCGCGTTGGCAGAAGTGGAAATGGTTGTGGCCTTAGAGGCAGAGCCAAGGGGTATTGAGGTGAAGAGTCATGCAAGTATGACATGCCCAGATGTGTTGTGGAGTGAGCAAATCTGGGTTAGCTACTGGATGAGGGACTTGCAGCAAGCAAAGCAGCAGAGGGTTTTGACAAGAAGTTCTGTACAGCTTAGGAGTTGGCATTTGGTACAGTGCGTTAAGACAGGGCTACTCCTGTACAGAAGCCTTTCAGTGTCTAATTTAAAATCCATGAAAACTAGTAAAAAGCTGAAAATACAGGGTAAGTAAGCATCATTACTTACAACCATGGTGGTTGGCAATAGATCCCTTGAATAGGAGACAGAATGTTTAGTTTGTTCATTATTTGCAATTTTGAGAATTGTGGAAATTAAAGGGCAGACAAGTTTTTATAATAAAGACTGCAAACCCAACCGGCACATGTTCTGCACTCAGGTTGTAGGAAATTCTGTGCCAAAAACTGAGTAAACAAGTGTGAACTGACCATTTCCAGAAGTGGGCAGAGTGGTTAAAATCCAGCCCATGGGTTTGTTTGAACTATGCCTTTGCATAGTGTTTCGGGGCTTCCCCACCATTTGTGTTGTGAAATTCAATGTTTGATGCAAGAGTGACACACTGCTCAAGTGGTTATTTGAAGTTAATGTTTAGAAACATAATGCAAACTACATTATCTTTGGGACCAAAAAAATTTATTGTGGAACTGGACCACTTTCTGGCAATCTGCAGTATAAAGGTGACAGATCTGTAGTAGCTATTTCATTATGTAAGGTATTAAAGGTTTTATTACATTTTCAGCTTTTCAGTGTAAACACTGGACCTAACACTGAGAAACTGCTACACTGAAGGGTATTGTTTTTAATAAGCAGACAACTGATTAGTATACAATATAGAAAACTATGAGGATTTTATTTTCTTTCTTACTCTTCTTGTTTTTCAAATCCAAAAATGTAGTGTGGGAGACAGAACTGCTTTTGAAATAAAAATTTAACTATGTCCTTGCAAAGACAAATTTGTCATAAAGAGGTTCTTCATAAATGCCATATATCTTCATGAAAACTTAATTGTTAAGGTCCTGTAGGAAACCTATTATAAACCTCATTTCACGATATGAAGGCTCTGATGTTGTTTTCTGAATACACAAATAGTGGTTTGCATATGAGAGAAGAGTCCTTGAAATCATAACAGCGAAGACACTGCTGTCCCATGACATTCTGGAGGCCTTTGCTACTAGGAATTTTATTTTAATTTCCTAATAGAACAAATACTTTTTTAAGAGCATCTGTTTGCCCTAGTCCCCTTGATTTTTTGAACCCTCTGCATGACACCAGCTAGAGTTGGCAAAAGAGTAGAGGAACATAATTATGCCATAATTATAGGAGCACAATCGTTCTTTTAAATTGAAAGCGGAATAGGGGGATTAGTGCTTCTAACTGAATGAAAAGCTCAGTTCTGAGAGGCAGTGGCCAAGCCACACAGGTGTGCTGGCCAGTCAGTCAGTTCCTGTGCTGCTCTGAAGCAGTCCCAGCATCTCCTATCACTTTCCCAGCTGTGCAGGTGTAGGATACAAGTGGAAGTGGGGACAAGATGTGGTGGGAGCAGGCTGAGGTGATTAGAAGGCATTGGGTGCAAATCCATGGTTCTCCAAGCTTCATGAATTCTGCTGCTCATGAAAGAATTATTGGATGCCTTTGGATGTCATGTTCTTTGTACAAAGATGAAATAATTTAATAACATGGACGTGTACATGGAAGTTTCACATATTTCTAGGCAGACAATTGTTTTTTCATTCACCTTATGTCATCTTTGTCAAAATAAAATGAAGAGCAAAAATGAGGAAGTTTATCTTCTTGATTTCTCTTTGAGGATAAAAATAAACATTTGTTCTGGAGTATTTTTATTACAGTGATGAAGGTTTCATTTCACTTTGTATTTCAGCTACCTTAGTGGAAGTCTTACCAGTTAAGAAGAAAGAGACGAATGAAAAGTGCTAAAGAAAGGCTGTCTGCAGCTCCCTAGTGAAATGCCAATCCTCATAGTTACAGTTCTAGTATTTGCTTTCTTATCCCAAGTGGCATTTGCTGCAGATAAGATCATAAGGGAGTTTGGCTCAGCCTGGCAAGCTGAAGGATGGGTTATACTAACACGTGGTTTGTAAACAAGGAAAGGCATTAAATATATGAAACTGGATTTCTGTGGGTTTGCTGACAGCTCACACCTGGTTGCAGTAATAAACTCTGCTCTTGGTATCTTTACCTGTCAAAGGCTGACTCAGAGGAAGGAGAATGCCTTCAAGAAGCTTGGGAAGCTTGGTTGGATTTTAGCAATCAAGCTGTAGACAAGGAAGATTAATGACAGAGAAATAATACGGAGTCATAGGGCATAAGGATTTTAAAGAATAGCCTTAAAATAGGGTGACAGCATAGCTCAGGTTGGAAGGCACCTCTGGAAAAGGTCTGGGTCAACCCTCTGCTCAAGCAGACACAGCTAGAGCCAGTGGCCCAGGATCACATTCAGTTGGGTTGTCCTTTTCCAAGGACAGAGACTCCACAAACTCTCTGGGCAACCTGTGCCAGTGTTTGATCATGCACACAGTAAGAAAACCTAAACAAAAACAACAACAAAAAAAATTAAGAAAAATGTTAGCTATATTTCATTAACCAGAGATCCTGATCCAGTCCTAGTGCATCAAAATCACTATTTTCCTATTTCTCTGGCTGCTGACCAAATAGAAATATACTGTACATACAGGAGCTTGAATGCTCAAGGCACAAGTTGTAAGTTATTGCAGATTGAAGCCACGGTCTGTCCCAGGCTAGTGTCTTGAAATGTAAACTTACTGCTCTATATTTACTAAAAATATCATTGTGCCTGGAAAAAAAAGGACGGGATAAGAGGATATCAGGAAAGACTGAGGGGAATATGTTGTGGATGGTGTGACAGCACAGGTGAAAAGGATGGGGTGATAGCACAGGTGAAACAAGAGTAAATATTGCCCATAGAGTCCAGTAGCCCATGCCAGAAGACTTGAAGGTCTAAGCCATGTTGCTATATTGCAGTGTTGAGCACTGCTGCAGTGTCTTCCTCTCTTGCCAGTGGTCTCCTATTAGAGGAACATCTCAAGCACAGATGGCTCAGGTAACTGTCCTGGGCTGGCCTCAGAAATGCATTGCATCCTTTAACTGATAACTTCATCCTTTAAATGGTAACTTCAAACTTATAGAGCTTTATGTGTATTTCTTTTAACACCACACAACTCCATGCTGGACAGCACTGAAACAATTTAATTTTCAGTTGCCTGTCTTGAAAAGTTAACTTGGGTGATTGTGCTATCAGTCCCTTATTTCTCATCTCCTAGCACAGTACTCATTTTAAAAGAGAGGATACATATATGTAGACAATAAAGTGACGAGAAATTTGAATATGTGCAGAGTAACTAAGAGGTAAATCCAGCCCTGGAAATAACGGCAGATGGCATGAGTAGAAGAAAAAAAGCTAACCTAGGCAAAATTAGAAGGTAACAGTGATGCCTTTTATAAAGAAGCTGTTCCTGTGTCATTTGAAATCAACAGAGAATCAGTCAGAGGAGAGAAGGCAGATGATAAATGATTCATTTGCTTGCCTCCTCCTTGAGATTCCCTTCTTTTCCTTTTCAGTTAACAGATGTCTTAAAGATTATGAATTCACAGGAAAATAATGCAAGACAATGGGCAGCCAAGACAGTATTCTGATAGTCTAAATATTTTGTTCTTCATATTTTATCAGCTATTGAATCTCGAAATCTAGAAAAGTTCTTGTATTAAGGAAGGACTTGCTCACAAACACTTTGGTTCAATGAGGCTTTTGATGAGAAACGGTTCTTCTGTATTTGAACTATAATCTCTTGTTCATTGTGATCCAGCCTTTGGTTACAGGCAAGTCAGCTGGGTCTGGGGAAACATGAAGACTGATTTTCTGTTGTGCTATGCATCAAATAATGTCTTCTTGCAGAACTTTGTGATCTCTGGTGAGGTTGAATTTCAAAGGACATTTATCTTTAATGGTATGAAATCTTTCAAGGTTAGTTCAGTGCAGTCTGTTTTCAGCTTTAGTAGGGGACCATTTCTCTGCAGTCACTATTCACTAGGTGGGATTCTTGCATTAATATGCTAATCCCTTTAGGGATCGGGAAGTTCTACCCCCTAGGTTTGTGTTGAAGATGCCAAAGAATACTTTAAGAATACTGAGACTACAAGGAAAGCTTTGCAACCCAAAACAAACATGACAGTGTATTCTTTGTGGGTTTCTACATTGAAAAGACATTGCATTTAAAGTATCAGAAACAGAATAAGATTTGAAGTAATTATTCTGACTCAAAAGGGATTATTGATATACTCCCTCTTTAAGAGAAAGGCTAGATACATTGGTGAATATTTTATCATTTATGTGTATCTCTGTGCTAACTGAAGTGAAAACTGAAGGACTGAGGGCTCTGAAGTGGCTGCCAATACAGTGCACTGTGAAAGTACCAAAGGGCCATGTTTGCAGAGCCACTCCATGCTTGTCTGCAAGCAAATGTGTCGCCATGAAGCACTAAGTTCTGTACTGCAGTGTTGGTCTGAACTTAGATGGACTCTCTGTCTTCCTCTGTTTCCACACACAAATTTAGCTTTGTTCACTAAGCTATGTGGAGTTCAGAGGTCTTTTACATGCATACATATCCATTGCAAATTGATTTACAAGAGCATGTTTACACTCAGAGTGAAGGCCAAATGGTCATCAGATTTGCTGTCATTCCAGCTCTGGGTTAAACTTCATCTGTTGGAAAAGGATATAAAACAGTGTTGTGTTTGCTTTTGCCTGTTGCTGCAGAGTCATCATCCTACCTTAGTGTGCTCTTTTTTAAGTATAAATGCTTTCTTTGTCTTTACAAAATGTTGTTTAAATTGCAGTTTTAGTGCAGGCTTCATTTCTCTTACTGGGTTGTAAGATACTAAACATCTGTGAACACCACAGAATGACAAAACTAGGTAAGTGGTCTAAGAGCACTTTTTATGCCAAGATAAAAACGTTAAGCAATAAGTTACTTAAAGGGCTATTTCTGTAAATAAAATGTATGAATCATCTCAGTTGCAACTAAGTTATCAGATATTTTGCTTGCTGTCTTGCAAGGCAAAAGATATTGAATTACACAAAGCCTTAAAAATAATTATGTCAATCTTTCCTTGCAGCATAATCTTTTGTGAGGTGCTTGATTGGATATTTTTGTCTGAGATATGGAATCATAGACTTGCTTTTGTAATTTCTTCCTCTTTGGTGTTGCTAGATGCTTAAATAAAGTTTTCTATATTTCTGGATTTTGTTACTCAATAATGTAAGCAGCACACACTTGATGAGAACAGCCAGTATTCATATTAGCTCCCAGGTGTTGGCTTTTGTGGAGATATTTAGACTGATATTAGTAGATGACTTAATATTTACAAATGACTGTATCATGATATGGTGTGGCTCATAGTAGCTCTGTAAGCAAACATGCTGCTGCTATTCCCAACATAGAAAATAATTCTAGCCCTGAGGACAAATATGAGCATTAGCCTGGAAGTTGTCTGTGGCTGCAGTTGTGCTGTGGGAATGCAGCTGAATAAAAGGCATGACTGGGACATAGCTGGGAAAAGTCAGTTGAAATTCCTTGATCATTCAAGGGCTGCCAATGGGAGCTGCATAGTTCACCTGTTCCCCTTCCCCAAACAGCACCACAGATTAATCAGAAAAAGCTGATTAATCTTTGATCTCTTTAAAGCAAGATTTTATTGGATATTTGTACCTGAAGTAGTGATGAACAGCACATGATAAAAGGGCTGTAAAAATTGCTGATCCCATAGTATTGTGGGAGTCATTGGCTGCTGTCTTACCTGTTAGTATGCCATATTTCAATTGCTTTTCTGGTTAGGGGCTTTCCTGTTTCCCTTTATATCAAGAAGGTTTCTTGAGTAAAGTTGTTTCTAGTATTGTAGCGTCAACATCTGAAGAGGGGTGTGTTGACACCAGAGTGTGTACTTGGGCCTCTAGACAAGAGTGAACACCACATTGAGACAAGGCAGTGCTTCCAGTGACTAATGGAGCAATTATAAAGTTTGACTATTGCATTTTGTGTAATAAATATCAAAGTCTTTAAAGTCATGAATGATCAGTGGGCTGAGATTGCAGCAAGGTTTTTAGAAAAGCTTATGTGTGCATAATGCTTAAATGAAAAGCATTTTAAAATGTCCTTTCAAATTGATGGAATAGAATTGTAGGCTGATGATGCATATCTCTGACTGTATACACAGCTGGAAAATAAGGCTAAACCTATGACTGTTGTTATCCTACAGTCTTAATCTCTACATTGAATAATATTAATGCAGAACAGGGAATATGTTACTGGAAAAGTATGTAGTAGTTGTAAATCTTGTGGGTAATAAAGCACGAGGAGTATATTACAAAAAATTGTGTGCATTTATTTTTCCATACCTTAGTAGTGGTTGCTTTTAGTTATGGAAGAGAAGTTACAGGAGAATGTTTTCTTGTACTAACATTTTTAAGCACTTTGATTGATACATGTATTACTCAAACTCACTCCCATCATTTTCTGCCCTTATAAATAGACTGTATCTCTATCATCCAAGCATCCTTGTTGTTCTAAATTGGTGTATTTCATTATTGTAAAGACAAAAATGCATCTTTGCAGGATTTGAGGGGCTTTTTTATTCAGGCAGGAAAATAGAATAGTCAAGGAAACAATGAGAAAAGAACTGGGAAAGTAGGGTGTTGTATGTAAGTAGGGTGAAAAAGTGTTTGAGTTGAGCGCATTGGGCCTGTTATTGGCCCACTTTGGACCAGTATCTTTTCTTGAGGTTGTAAGATGCTCCGTGGTTTTGGCTTTCCATTTATGCTGGATTAATGTTGTTGGTTTAGCATTAATTATTGCAGTCAAGGAAATCCCTTACACTCAGGGCTATAGCAGAGGAGCAGAGGATTTTGAGGAATAAAACCTGCTTTCCATGAGAACTAAAACTACAAGGCATTGATGGCAGAATTGTATGTTATATCTTTTGGCATTTTTGATTAAACCCTCTTGGTAAATTACAGCTTTTTGAATGTGTTAAAATCTTTTCAAAAAAATAAAAGGATGAAGACCAAAAGAACATGATTTGTTTGTGGCATCTTTTGAAAATGACACTATATTAAAAAACTAAATTGCTGGCAGCCTTCTTACCATGAGCCCTCACTCTTAATATTTCATTATTTTAGTAAAAATGAATGCTTATAAATGCCACAGAGGCTTGTTTAACTGATGAGAACAAGAGAAAATATATGGGAAAATTTCTGTGGCATTCAGAGTTTCTCATGACCAGAAAACTGAAAATGCTGCAGAGCTGGCTAGATGCAGGTATTGCAAAACTCTGCCTCCTCTTTTTCTCCAAGCTTGCCTGAGGTGGCTTTTCTCCCCTTGCACTCTTATATGTAGGCTGACTTGCCAAAACAGCCTTTTGTTTCTTTTTTTCAATTTGTTGCTCAGTTTTGGAGGATAATGATACACATCTGATCTGATCACATCTGATACAGAAATATTTCTCCTCCACTTGTGGAGGGAACTATCCTGTGTGGATCCTGTGCCAATGTTAATTTTTGAAGTTGTGGGACAAGGAATGTTAATTTTCACTTTCATTACTGAGATGCCTTTCAGGAAACCTACCTTCTCCTCAGCCATCACAGAGCAAATGGTGCCTGGGGTGGTAGAGGGCCAGCAGCAGCAAGAAGAATTATTTATTTCAATTTATCATATTTGTTTATTGCTGTTCTGGACATGTATTCCTGCATTCTTGTGCAACCCTCAAATACTAAAGTGTAGCATAACATGCCCTTTAAGACAGCAGGCTATTTTGGATTATAATGTTTTCATGATGGTAGCTGAGAAAAAATAACCAATCTGAACATGAGGAGTGCAATTGAGGGCTCCTCCTGGGGCCTTTTCCTCTTAGCAGAGCTGAAGGACAGGTAGTTGTATAACCCTGCATGCTGAGCTGCAGCGTGTCCCCAGCCCAGTGAGGAGTCCTGCCAAAGCTCTGCTCTCCACAAGCTTTTGAAATGTCATGGCTTAATTGCCATGGGAGACACACGCCTGAGTGCTCCAAGTGACTGCTCAGTGTCTCAGGGTCCGTGTTGCAGAATGAGACCCTTAGCCCAGACTGGCTGAATCATTTTCCCAGTTTACCAGGGCATCTCTTAGCTTCCTAGTGTTAGCTTTCTAGAATTTAGGATTTGTCTGGGCTTGTGTTTTAAGGCAAATTTAATGTTGTTTCCTAGGCTTTAGGAGCACTGCTGAACTGGAAAGTGACGTGTTTGCTGTTTGTGGATGTGTTACTAATTTTTGTTTAATTTTGTTGCCTTTAATGGCAAAATGAACAGATTGTACAGATATTCTAGAGGAAAACACAATTCTGGATTAAAATTCTGACTGATGTCCTAGATGCCAAATATGAAAAAGAGTTTTGTTTTTTGTTAAGTTGTTGATTTATTGCATGTGTTCATTTTGTAATAGCTGTCATGACTGCAGCAAGCAGAAAAGGAATTTCTGTATTTTTTTGCATCTTTTCAGCATTTCTTGATGCATTTGTTTAACGTATGTTGTTACCTGTTGTAATGAAAATAAAATGTTGACAATGGTGGGTTTTTTCCCCTGCTAAGAGAGGCTTATTTGAAACTGATCTAACAGAGCTCAGAGTAAGACCTGCAATGTAATGTCATTACAGAGTAAGACCTGTCATTACATGACAAAAATGTCATTACATTTCTGTAAATCAATAGAGTTACAGAAAATCTATTGAAAAGCATGGACACTGGTGTCTTATAATGAAGTAGCAGAGTTGTTAGCAGCTTTAAGAAAAAGTCATACTTTTTAGAGGTGTTTGTGAATTTTACTCTTTAGTTAAGTTGGCCAGAAGTCAGCTTCAAGACAGCAAGCTGGTAGTATAAAGCTAATACTTTTGGAGATTACTGTGTAGGAATCCACGTGGTTTAATTTAGGTGCCTTTGTTATAGTGAGGAGAACATAACAAAAACTGAATATGCACAGTGGTTTTGCAATTTAGAGCTATTTTATTTCATTTACTGTATGTTTGAAGTGCTGATGTGTACAGGCAGTTTAAGCTATGTGAATTATGTGATGGAACATACAAGAAATGGCAAAGATGCAACAGTAACTCATGTTTGCTTTTGGTTTATTCAAATGTTTTCTCTAGAGATCAATACAAAAAAGCAGCAAAGACCCAAGTAGTTGGCCACAATCTCAAAATTTAGCTAAGGGGATGAAATTTTTGGGATTGTCCCAGGATAACATGACGTATATGCAATGAGAATGGAAAGAGAAAAGACCTGTTTGGCCACTTGAAAATCTTGTGTTTCTGTTCTTGCATTTTTAAACTTGGTCTGTCATCCAATAAAGAGTATTTCAGGTTTGTATATTTCTTCTTGTTCATTAGAAAAGCTAATTTATTGTTACAGATATCTATTGTCTGCAGTATTTTTAAAGCTATTTACATGATGAAGTTTAAGAGGTACAGGCACTAGAATTAGTATATTTGATAAACAACCACATTTTCAGTTTTGCCTGTGGTTGAGTTTACTATGCAGTTTAATACTGTATTTTACACTTTCTTTCTTATAGTTAGATGGCAAAGTATGTAGCCTGTATACAAGGTCCTAGGGCTCCTGTTAGTTTGGAGTTGCTTTGTCTAATTTGCTAGTGATGATTTAACTGCATTCTTGATTAAATTTCTGTTCCATTTATGTGCATTTTAATACTTTCAGATTAAGAAAGAAAAAATGTTGGCAGTGTATGGTTGAACTCTGGAAGTGTCCTTTGAGTTTATTTACAGTTATTTATCTAATGTTTCCTTCTGCTTTGGGTTAGGCTTAAGTGGTGATCTCAGCCTCACTAGTATTGTGGCTCTGTCTGTCACATGCACAAGCCTGGCTCCAGCTGTGGCATATGGAATTAACTTCTTAGTTAATTTACGATTTTCTCCTAAAAGCTTTTGACCACTAGTACTATGTGTTTGCTGTAAGTTGCTTCAGTTAATTACTGCTGTTATGCAAAAGAATTATACCCATTAAAAGGCCTGATTACTGCTGCATGTTTATAACAAAAGAATAAATTAATTGAACAATGAGGCTTGCTGTTATTCTGACAGGTCATACGTGTTAAAATGAGATGGTGCTAAAAAAAGGTGTCTTCCAGCCTTTCAGGTTCCTCACAGACAAATCTTGGCCATAAAATCCAGAGCAGCAGCCAGATGGCTGAAAGTTGGAAGTGTTGCTGTGGAGTCTAGCAAGAGAAAACACTCCTGGGTAACAGTAGAACATTAACACACTCAGAGTAATACATTACTAGCAGTGATGCCATACTGCATTGTGGTTTAATTGTGCTTAATGGAGTCCTGCAGTCTCTGTGATTTAGTTGCACATGTCAAAGCAGGGCAATTCCCAGTTCATCTGCCTGGAGAAAAACACAGCAGCTTTACATAACCCATTTGAGAGAATATTGGAAGCACCTCAGATATTCTGCCTCCCCTCACCTTCAGTTTATCTTTCTCTTTTCTGGCATATCATTGTCGCAAATTCAAATGAGATCACAAAACCTAAACTAAACAACCCCTTCCCACAAACACATCTTCACCCCAAATATGTATTTCCCCACCCAGTATTCTCTCCCATCTTAGTTCTGTTTTCTGCTAGACAGGGAAGAGACCTCAGCAGGAGTTTTTTTTTGTCATCCATCCAAAGCCATTCACCTTTTAACAGCATGTGGATGATGCGAGAGTTGGAATTGACACGTCAAACCACAGGTCAGGATTACACTGCCAAAGCCCTCCAGGAAAAGAAGGAAACAGAAACTTGACCATCCTGGTGCCTTCTAAATCAAAATGGTATTTTTGCTAGTGGGTGGGTATAAGAGGATGGAGTCCTTGTGTTGTGGAAGATAGTGACAGAGTCCACATTAGAATTTAATAGGACTAAGACTTTTTCTGAAGTCTAATAACACTATCTTCAATACACTTAAAGCAATAAAAAAGTTAACTTTTTTTTATGCTGTTTGCTCTTAATTAGGTAATTTTCTTAAAAGCATATAACTTTTGGAAGGAAGTTTGTAGTCCTACCATTTTCTTAACATGTGCATTTTGATACAGTTGTCATAAATAACTCATATTTTGCTTCTGCTTATTGGTGGAAAGAAATTAGCTAAAACTCTAAAATTTTGGAGCGTTCCCCTTTCAATTGTCTTAAACCAAGACAAAAATTCAGTTATTTAAAAAAAAAAAAGGTGCTACAGTAAGCACCAAGGCTGGCTGTGCAAAACAGCTGTACCATTAAAATCTATACACCTATATGTGTATAAGTCATCTTCAGTTATGCAATAGTTGCCTTTTGTCTTTTTACACATTAAATTTAGAACTAGTTTCTAGCTGAACCATATCAAAGCTCAGCTTGTCTAGCCAGGAGACACTGACTGAACCAGTCACAGTTCCTTTGCAGTTGCCCCAGTTACAGATACAGCTTTAAAGATGGAAGAATTGAAAGTCCAACTGAGACTGATGGGCAGATAATGCCATGTGCAGGAAAATCTGAAATGTAAGACAGGAAATTTCTTCATCTTGTCATTTTTGTCCTAATAGAGCAACAGAATAGGCTACAGAGACATTGGCATCAGGGAAAATTAGACTCTACAGAAACCACCATATAACCCACTCACACATGCACATGTTTATATAAATGTCTGTTTCATGACAGAGGTTTTAAATTAAAAAAAAAAATAGATAGTTTGGATTTCAGAATTCCATTTAACTTAGAAATAGTTTACTTCCAAACTGTGTTGCTTCTACAGTTGCTGGTGGTGCTGTGTGCTTTTCAGCTAATCATGAGCTGTCAGTTTGTGGCCTTTGCTGGGGCTGATGGCAGCACATAAGTGCCAGTGTGATTTTTTGTGTAGCATTGCCTCAGCTCTTGATGCCGCTTACAAAAGTAAGCATTGAATGCCAATGTGTTGTCTTTGTTGCTAATGCCAGAGGACCATTTAAATATATGGAAATGATGCTCTCTCTTGCATGTTTACAGCTGGAGGAAACTCCTTTGTGGTCTCCTTCAAACACCATTTAGATTACACCACAAATTAGATTTGTGCCCTCAAAGATTTGTTTGCTTATTTGTTTCAAACTTCTAAATATAAGTTAATTCCTTTTTCCATTTGACCTAACTTTAGACCTTTTAGTCTGTTACAGCCACACCAGTAGAAAAAGGACTGTAGAGCCCTTCACACATCTCGTGTTGCTCTCAAGTGCACCAAGCATTAGCATGCACACAGGGACCCTCAGCACCTTCTCCTTAAAACCAGAGGTATTCACTGCTGGGTCTGTTGTCTTGCATTAGATCAGAGAGAACAACTAAGCAGTGAGACAACCAGGAGACTAATGGAGATAAATGCAGACTTTCACTAGATTTTGTATATAGTAATAAAATAACTTTATGGATTGGGAGGGGGAAGGATTCATACAGCTGCATTGTTAACATCCAGAATTGTGTTTATTTCTTACTCTCAAAAATATTCTCCAAAGAATCACACGATATTTATTATTAAACAGGATGACAACTGCATCTGTCACATCAGGAAACATCAGCATATCAGTTCCTACTTGATGTTAGAAATCATAGTGGGAATGCTGTTTTTAGGGGAAATAACCAGCCTCTCTTGCACAATAAAAGTCCTCAATACAGAAGGTATTTATTACATTTAAGTTATTTGGAATGCAGCTGTGTAAAGTTGTCAGTTTAGGACCATTTTAGTTTAGATGGTGAAGAATGAGTAGGCATCTGTAGGTGGAAACAAGAGCCAATTTGAGTGAGTTTAGTTACACTGCATTAAGGTATTAATTTTAACATTCAAAAAGCTGGCACTCATGCAGGATTGCAGGGGCTGTGAAAAATATTGTCAGAAAGCTAAAATTAGTGGATTCCTTTCTACCTTCTTCCTTTAGTTTCAATTAATAGATTAGGGAAAAAACTGTGTAACTTTTTTATCACTATTCACTCAAGAGAATGATTATCAATAGATGTTGCAGAACAAAAAGTAGACTCATCAGAAAATCTACTTCTGTAATTTAATTTCAGATTAAGACCATGCTTGGAATGTGTTTACACTTTCAACTTTGGTGTATGTTGAGCATGTTTAACAGTTAAGGGAAATAGCATAAGAGAAAATAGATTTGTTTGTGTTGAATGCCTTTATATATTTGTGTGGATACATGTATATAAATTATATGAAATAGGATTGTTTATACAATGCACACCTTCTAGAGAAGAGAGAATAGTCAGGGAATTCTGTGTTTTGAATAAATTCTCTCTTCCTACCTTCTGCTCCCCCATCACATTCCAACACAGTCATGATTCGTATCAGCAAGTTGTACTTCAGCTGACAGAGGCTAAGCAGCCAGCTTAGCAACTTCATTTAGGGAAGCTCTCTCAACTCATACGACTATAATTACACGTAAGCCAGCAGGTCTGGCAAATAAACCTCTGGAGCAGAGTATTTTCACTTATCTCTCTTGAAACTCTGATGGCAGAAGTGTCAAGTGAGGGGTCGTACTCAAATCTATGGATTCACAGCCTGGACATCCAAAAGAAGAGAAACATTGTTGTTAACATAATTTCCAGTGTCTGACTGATTATCAAAATTAGCTGGTCTTAACCTTACTAACCCAATTGCAATGGTTTTCCTTCTATTTTCTTTAAGCTAATATTAGTGCACCTTACAAATATGTGTGTGTACACACACATACACACACACACATATATACATCTGCATGGGTATATAAGTGTGAGTTCTTGCCTGTTGCAGTAGGAGTATCTCTGTGACTGCCCCACCTCCCTGGTGCCTTGGCATAACAGGTGTGAGGCTCTGCAAGTGGAACTGAGCAATGGTGACAGTGGTTCATCTGCCATGGAAATGTCACCAAGGTGATGTCAGCCTATGCCCTTTGTTCAAACTGCTACCGTAAAAAAATAAAAAAAAGAGGCAGGTCACCATTGTGGAATACTGCCTTCTGAAGGGAACAGAAGGTCTGACATGCCAACAGGACCCACTTCTTTGAAAACTCTGCAGTCTCCCTGGGGCCAGGGTTGGAGGTGTGGATGGAAAGTTCCTACCCTGGTACAGCCCTCAGATTATTGTCCATTATTGATTTCTCAGGTAGGCAGTGCTAAAGTTGAAGCTAGCAGACTAAGGGCAATCAGGAGGTTGAATATTCATGGCCTTGGGACACCTGCTTGAGGGATCAGGAGCACAAGCAGTATTCTTCTCTGTCCTTCCAGTCACAGGGAATGAGGATGCAAGAAGACACATGAGCCAGCAGATCAATGCCTTGCTCTGAGCCCTTCCCTACAAGAAAGACATTGAGGTGCTGGGGTATGTCCAGAGAAGAGAACAGAGCTGGTGAAGGGTCTGGAGCACAAGTCCAATGAGGAGCAGCTGAGGGACCTGGGATTGATTAGCCTGGAGAAAAGGAGTCTGAAGAGGGACTTCACCACTCTCTATAATCACCTGAAAGGTGTTTGTAGTGAGGTAGGATTTGGGCTCTTCTCCCACGTGACAAGTGACAGGATGAGAGAAAATGGCCTCAAGTTGTGTTTAAGGACATTTGTATTGGATATTAGGAAAAATTTCTTCACAGAAAGTGAAGCATTGGAACAGGTTGCCCAGGGAAGTGGTGTAGTCACCATTCCTGGAGGTATTTAGAAGACATGTGGAGTTTAGGGATATGGTTTAGTGGTGGACTTGGAAGTGCTACATTAACAGTTGAACCAAGCAGTCTTAAAGGCCTTGCCCAACCTAAGCAGTTATATGATTCTGTGAAAAAAATATAAAGAATGGTTAATGAGTTATTTGTACACCTGTGAAAGAGTTGTGAACAAAAAGATACAGCTGAGAGCTTATTTCCTTATAAGCTTTGGCGCCCTTCCCCATCCCTCTAGTTTCTGGATTTGCCTATTTACCATGTGTATAGAGCACTGGCCTAGAAGAGAAATTGTAGTGAATACACCTGGAAAGATCCATTGGGTGACGTTTGTCCAGCCTGTCATTAGGAAACCCAATTAGTTAAATTTTGGCTCTTTTTGTAAGTTAAATATAGGCAGATAGACTAAGTATCACATACATTCATATTCTAATAACAATGCTCAAAGAATAATTTTTCATCTTTATTAAATTTATCTTGGCTTGTGTTCGGCATGGAATTTTATTTTCATTTTATGATTTCCCAATTTCCTTCATTTCCCTCAGGAGAGAGAAATAGAAGAAGGAGATGTCAGGTGGCTTTCAGTTACATGCCTCAAAATGAAGACGAATTGGAATTAAAAGTTGGCGACATCATTGAAGTTGTGGGAGAGGTGAGCACATGTTTAATTGAATATACATACATGCATTTCTGACATGTCTTGTGCATGCTAAGCTCCTCAGTGCATAATTTAAATCAGACATTTTTCTTCTCAGCTATGCTGACTTGTCTGATTTGAGTTACTGTTGGGGATTAGGGGATGTTGGTTATTTTCTTATGGATTTTGTGACTTTTTTTCCCCTGTAGCATTTTTGTTGCTGGTTTTGCATCAGTTGATATTTCAGAGTTCTGTTCAGGGAAAGAGCTCCAAGTCTGTGTTACAGAGCTCTTGAGTTTATATCTCTGAAGAACCAAAGATTATAGCAGAAGAAATTTTTTGCAGTTTTAGTAAGCCAGCCACAAGGAAAAATTACCTTTGCAAAGTTAAACACATTTAACAAATTTACTTGAATCTCTACTTGAGTTCACCTTTTGTCATCTTTGACAGCAAATTTTAAGGATTTTATTTTGGTCTTAGTTTTTTAAAAACCCCTAAAACCAAATAAAAACCCCCAACAAAATATTTAGAGACTCAAGATGCACTTATTTTGGTTATAACTGCATGTGGAAAAGTAATTACATGAGCTGGGAATAAATTATGCAAGCTTGGACAAATAGACAGAGATTTTCTTTGCATGGGTGACTCTGGCTGCAGGATCAAGAAATGATGTTTGCTCCCAATACCTTCAGTGTTCCATTAGAGATTTTACAAATATCTTCTTGCTAGCATGAGGACCAAAGTCAAAATGATAACATGCATCCTTTAAGTAGAATGCATTTAAACTCATTTATTCTTATTTACTTAGCTTTAAAAAGAAGACCTTAGTCTGCTCAGGCAGCCAACATAATGTGTGTTGCAGTTTGTATCATTTATTTGTAAGATTTTTTTCTCTGCCATGACTCAGCAGTTAGTAATTCAACATTCATTTTCTTGTCTAGGATATGTAGTTAATTTACTTTTTCCTGCATCTGTCACTTAAGCAGTCAATTTGAAAAGAATATAAATTCTACTGTAATCTATATGGCATCCAGCATTATCTTATAAGAGATTAAATTCTCACATCTGAATGTAAGAAGCTTAGTGATCACTGGTTTTGCTCTAACCTAACCGTGCACACCAATTCTGCACATCTTTCTTCCCCTGGAATCAGACATGATGTGTCACTTAACCGACCTTATTCTGTCGGTGAGCAGTTTTGTAATGGGGGAATTCAAGGTTATAAGAACATATTTTGATCATAATGTAAACTCCATATTGCAATGAGTTTCATGACATCACATGAAATGGTTTCATTGGGCAATTTGAGGTATATTTCACCTCACACAGCCACACAAATACTACTTAAAAGTTTTAAGTCTGTGTCTTTTAAGAGTAAATTGATGGAATAAAACCTTTTCCTAGTATCCAGCCAACAAATTAACTCTACTGAATGAATTATATGATTAAATAATTTAGATGACACACTAGGCATCTCTTATGGAATGTATCTCGTCTTTTTTTAAATTTGAAAAACATAATTATACATACCTGATTTATTTATATCCAAAAGAGACTGAAAATACCAGCATTCAAATTGAAAAATGTAGAACTATAGAAGTGAAACATTCCATGTACTTGCATGTGTGTGCTTATAGTTAAGGTCATGTTTTTTGAAACCCACTTGGGTTTCTCTTTTGGGTGAACATAGATTAGCTGGGGGAACAGGGAAAATAGGAAATTCAGTAGAAATTCTCAGTGCTTCAGAAAGTATTGTTGTGGGACCTTTATTTTCCATTATGGTTGATACCAAGCAGTTAATGTTGAACACTTGTTGTAACTTCCTCTTCTGCTGTTATCATAATAGTATTAATTCCTCGAAAAAGTATAACAGAATGTTTCTTTTGAAACAGGAACTTTATTTGATGCAGAAAGTTGCACCAATGGATGTGCTTATTTAATTGTTAACTCTTCTGCGTTTAAGTAATGCTGCATAAAGAGTCATTGCATTGGAATAGAATTCATAGTGGTTTTGTCATTATACAATGCTTCTTATTTCAAATGATAAATATTTGATGTGAGCAACTTATTGTTTAAAAAATGTCTTCCTCAGTTGTGAAAGTTGAGGATTATTTATGCAAAGGCCAAAGTCATGCTCTGTTATTGTACAAAAGCCCCCCAAAGAACCAGAGAAAAGCCTTTCCACATAGGCAACAATTTGAGATCATTCTTGTAAAATACAGGTTTTGTTTATCATTACTCAGGATTAAAAACTGGATGATCTCTTCCACATTATTTAGAGCAGTTCAGTGTAATTGGAACATGAATGGTAATTCACTTTCCATTTCCAGTTGCTCTTTTCTCTTATCCCATCTTTTTATTCATGAATAGGTCTCAGATTCCCACAGATAGTATTTTTTGTATCTTCCTAAGAAAGCTGTATCAGTTGAATTCACTGGTTTAATTGACTTGGATTAATATTTTAAAATCTCCATGCATTTCTGTTTAGTTGAAAATAAATCGATTCCTAACTGAGTTACAGCAAATAAAACTGGTATTATTTAGGTCAAAATACCATCTATATGTCTCCATGTAGTTGTTGAGGGAAAAAAGCATATTAAAATGTTGCTTCTGATTGAACAACTCACTAAGCTTTTCCTTTTACAAAGAAAAGCTAATTGGACTTCATTATTAAAGAAATGTGTTCTGCTCCTTCTCAAGCCTGTTCAAGATCACTGCCTCCAGCACAGGGTTGACAGGAGGGAGCACAAGTCTCAGATGCCTCCAGCAGTGTCCAAGTGTGTTTCCCCAGATTCCCAGGGAAAATAGGTTACACTGATATCACATGGGGATGTGCTGAAGATGAGGATGTCTTCCCTTCTCCTTCCTCTCCATATGTAATAGCATCCAAAGGTACCCAGATCATCCTTCTTCCTGGTGCCAACAGATGGGATAAGATGTTTTGAAAGGGGTTTTTGTACCTGTAGTAGTGGTAGGTTAAATGGGAAATTCCTGTTGTGGCAGAAGTGATTTGGGGCTGTAGAGTGGATTGGAACAACAGCAAGAGTGAGTTTTGAACTTGTCACCAGATGGATATCCTTAGAGGTTGTGTGTGTTCAGAATTCACAGTTTCTTCCTATTTGTCCTAAGCAGTTAGAAATTAATTATAATAAGATCAAACATTCAACACAATAGATAAAATGCTTGTCACTAAAATAGGTTTCCATAACTACAGAGACACTGATACCCATGAGAGATTAATTAACAGACTTAAATTAAAAGTACATTTAAAACTAACATGAGAAGCATTTTTATCATTGTTTATGTTCACATTTATTGTGTGATTGATAGCTTTTTGCTTGTCATTTTCCTACCTCATTAGCTCTAACTCTAATTACAGTTGTTCTAAAATACAACTGTAACTAATTGTCTTATTAAATGCAGATATCTGAATTCCAATTATGTTTCACCCTTACACTTTCATGGGATGCCAGATAATTAACCTGTAGCATGAGAGTAAGGACATTTGGCACGTCATTCAAGAGTTCTGAGGCTGCTTGCATTTGGGATTACTCTGTCACTATGTTGCTATATACCTTTTGGCCTCCTCCTGCTAAGACAGCTTTTTGGCAATGTGTAGTGCATGGAGTTAAGCTCACAAGTCTTTAACTGAGACCTTCTGTAAAATCACTGAGCTTATTTGACTTTTAGGTAACATTGCCATATATTACCTGATCAAATCCTAACTGTTTTGAAGTTATAAAAATGCAAACTGAATTTTGACAAATCTGTTGCCTCTTATTTGCAAGATTAGTGGATGGGTGTTTTTTGGTCTTGTTTTCAGACAAAGTGATGCAACCCATGTCCAAGAACAAGATCATCTGGGGATTGAGCTGGACTTTTATTACAGTGACTTCTTTTGGCATCTGTAGAGTTGAAAGGGGAATGAATATTTAACAGTAGTGAAGGGAATGGTCTGTGCCACAAATCTAGAGATGTATAAATTGCAAGAAAACAGCTGGGAATGAATGCTGGGGTTTCACATCTCTCAGTTACTTTTCTGTGGAATGCTGTGGCAGTTTTTCCAGATTTTCTTCTACACAGGTTGATCACAAGGCTTTCTATGACTACTTCTTATTTGGTTAGTTTATGTGGTAGGGGACTTTTTTGGGGGGAAATAAGGGTGCAAGTACTGCTGAGTCCATATAAGGTCATCCAAGTTCTACATGATTGTTTTCACAGTCCCTTAGTTTCTTGTTTAGAAGATGATATTAAAAAAACCCAATGAAAACCCAAACCACAAAAGCAAACACACAAAAATTCCCAAAGCACATTTTGATACTTTAAAATAAAGAAACCTGAAGCTGAAAAGATTCCCTAGTACAAAGTACTTGTGCAGTTTTTGATTTTTACCTTCTGCACCCGAGTTATCAAACAGTTTCCAGATATATTCTGCTGTACCAGAATCCCAAGGGATAGCTGACACCTTAGGGGTATGGCTCTCTCTTATAATGCACTCCCAGAATAAGCCATCAAGTGGCACTGTAGGCACCATCTTCTCTTGAGGTCTTGCTTCCAAAATTTATTTTCCCTTTGGCAATGGATGTGATTTGTTTATTTTGCCTCTTGGGAATCTGTGTTTTTAATTTCCTTTCAACATGTGATTGCTTTTGTCCTTTGAGCTCAGTGTTTTCCATTAGAATTTATAAACTAAGGGAGCTTTTCCCTTTGCTTTCTGTGCTCTAGTTCTCTCAAAGCAAAAGAAAATCTGTTGACCTTGAGTTTCTCTCTCTCTCCTGTTGCCTGCTTCTGGCATTGCTTTTATTCCTGGGACTGTGTTTTAGTTTCAACAGCTCAGAAAGACTCTGTTATGATCCAGAGAGACTTTCTTCCATTTGAAACCTTTCCTAACTCAGAGCTTCCCTCATTTGCCTTAGCTAAGCTGTGAGTAATCTGGCAGCCTAATAGGCAAAGGTGCAGGCTGTAGAACATCTTGTGGAACAGGCCAATAGAGGAATTTATTGGAAATACACTTCAGGTCAGTGATTCCAAAGAGCTGAACATTTTAATCATTCAACAACTTTAGCCTATTAATTATATAGCAAGGTGTAAGCAAGCAGCTGTGGCAGTCCTAGATTTTCTGGCAGGTAGCTGCTGGTAGAACTTCTTTTCCAGCATAGGGACATGGACTGCTAAATGAAGCCCTCCTCTTTTTAGATTGTTTGGTTCAGCACATGAATGCTGGGCATAAATCAGGAGATAAATGTATAAATTCTGAAAGCACTTTGTTTTAATAGCATGGTAACAAATTTTATTGAGTTCGTGCCTCCAGATGGATTACCCCCCATGAATAATGGATTTCTATTTGTAAGGTTATATGGGCTGTGAATTACTGCTACTTTTCAAACCATCTGGTAATGGAATGCCCCAGTTTGGGATAACTAAATCCTGGAGGTATTTTAGTGTCTTATATTGTATAGATTCATCTCTAGCTGGTGTGTTTTGAGGCTTAAGGATATGTAGCAGGTAGCTTAAATGTTTCAAATGCTTCAAGCTTTCGATACTTTTGATGAAAATTTCCTAATAAATCTTTAGGAGGCCCAGTTTGACCTCAATCTCTAATGTCTTGCCAACATGACTCTGCATTTTCCTTGTGGAAGAAACCCGTAGGTTTTGCATTACATTTTTTTCTGAATTTGTAGAATCATTTTATACAACATGGTAATTTCAGACAATTAATTTTTCAGTCAGCTGAAAATTAATGAATGATCTGAGCATATTCATGTGCAGTTTAGATTTAGCTGTCTAAAGATCTTTATATATATTTACTTCTATACATAGAGATCCACAGATCAACACATCACATAAAGAGTGCTAATGTTAACTGTAAGAAAACTCTGAAGTGTTACTCTGGAAGAAGTAAGCAAGTGAAAATTACTTGAAGAAAAGATGGAACTGAATTATATTGGTCACATTATTTATAAAGTAATCTCAGCATCTTGCAAAGCAGGGATCGTGTAAACTGTGTAAATCCTCTCATTAATCTTCTGGTCAATCAGCTAATGCAGTTACAGTTTAATATTTAGCTCTAATCAATACAGCCACATGGGAATACTGCATTAGAAAAATGGAAATATTTTATAGCTCAAAGAGTCTTGGTCATTTTGTTTTCTATATAACAATATATTTTTATATGGAATACAACATTTATATCAAATCGTCTTTAGAGATATAATTTATAGAGTCTGAGTGTTGTGTATCATGCAGTTTCAGTTTTCCATAGTGCTTTTTATTAGTCTGAAGAGAAGAAAGCAAATATTACCTTTTAGAGACTCTGATACTGTGGTGTGAAAAAGCTCCACCTCACTGAAGTGATTGAGTGGTATGCATGTATTCTATCTTCTCAAGCAGCAGCAGGATAGTAAAAAGAGCAAGATAATTCCCAGTGATGTGCTGGAGCACACCAGTACTACTGAGGCATTGAAGGAGGGGAAGTTTTGTCAGATACTGAGATTAAATGAAAGTCTGGTATGACCCACTTTGAAATAAAAACAAAAATTCAACTTGTGAGATCAAGAAATGTGGGGTTTTTACTAAAATATCTCATGTAGCTAAATTGAGAAAAATGCACACATTCCTGTATAATTTGAGGAAATATTTGGTTGTATTATTACAAGATTTCTTTCCTAAGGACTCAAGTTTTTCACAGGTAAGTGAAAAGACTTTTCACAGACTCTTGTATAATAATTAGCTAGATTCATTTAAAGTGTGGGGTTGTTTTTTTAACAGTAAAGCTAACTTTTCATAACTAGGGGGAGGGTAGGCAGGAAGGAGATGAGTCAAACATAATTGGAGACTGATGTTTCACAGACCTACACTGTCCTCTCCTGTCATATTTTTAGTGAAAGGACAGTGTCTGACAGATGAAAAACATTTATCTCTCAAGAATGTGTTTAGCTGATGCATATAATCAGTCATTTCTTGCTGTGCCATTATAACCTAAAGGCATCTCTAAGAGCTGTCATTTCACTGCCTAACACTACCATTCAATCCTGAATGGGTTACAGAGGAGGGAGTTGGCAATTTTGAAGTGATATTTTCTCTTGGATTTTGGCTAGGTAGTGTCCTTCTTCCTCCTGACACTATCATTATTATTATGTATTTCAGTACCTCTTCATAAATCTCAAGTCAAATATGCATTAGTACTGTTCTTTGTTCCCCACAGGTTTCTTACATTTACACATGAATGATGTAGCAGCATTCTTAATTTCTAAAATACACAATTTCTGATTTTGATGGGGAAGGCATGAATGTTTTCATTATATTAAGATACCTAAATTAGATTCTCTGAGTAGCCCTTTGTAGGTGTTTCTCTTTCACCATTAATTGCTTAGGGAATTCAAACAGAATTTGCAAATCACATCCACTAAGATGGTCTTGAATAGTCATACAGCGTGCACTGAAAATTTACTGATTGAATGGATATCCATAAAAATTAAAATGTAGAGACACTGTGTGCTCGTCCATGCTTCTGACTGCTGTCAGCACTGCTGACATTTACAGATGGCTTCAAGCATCTCTCTTGTTTTCACTTATGAAGAAAAAGAGAGGTGTTCTGGCTTGGAGCCCATGCCATGTGCTCCTTATACCTGAAATTAATTAATATAAACTAGTCAGAGCCATTCCTGTCATTTATTGAATTTATATAATGGTACTCAGTAAAGTGTTGCTTATGTAAAACCCCCTTTTTTTTGTGTCTTGGTGCAGGTGGAAGAGGGCTGGTGGGAAGGTATACTTAATGGAAAGACTGGCATGTTTCCTTCCAACTTCATAAAGGAACTCTCTGATTCTGATGAAGTTGGAATAGCACAGGAGGAGCAAGTAAAGTCAAGTAAGGAAACATTTATTATTCATGTTCTGTATGTATGTTTGTGTCTTTAGCTCATAACACGTGATAGGATAGCACATTCTTATCTCTTGCTTGGAAATGTTTTTGAATGCCATGTTCTTAATTTATGCTGAAATGGTCAGATGATGATTTATGTATACCTGTAGTGCTACCTGAGTTGCAACATTGTCAGTGCTCTCTGAACTGTGTAAGACTTGCTGAGCCACAAGAGACTGAGAGAAGAGAGAATGCAATGATGATGACTGCATTTGTATTTCACAATTAGTTACAAGAGATTTTTTTGTCTTTAGATGTGGAAAGTACAAAGTGGCTTATTTAAAGTGGAGGGATTAAAGTGCCATGCTTTCTATAACAACTCCAATAGACTAAGGATTCATAATTACTGCTGTAGGACATGCAGCACTTTTTCCCTCCAGGTGCTGAGCATGTTTCTATCACCTCTGACACCCACTGCCCCAGCAGCCAAAGGGAAAAAGACCAGAACTGGGACATGGACTTTGTTCTCTCATTTACAGTGGGCCAGTACTGCTGCAGGTGAAAAGCATGTTTGGTAACTAAGTTTGCAATAGTATAAGCATGGGAGTGGGTTGTCCTATTTATAACTATAACCTGAACCAAAAGTGTGCTGTTACATGAAATGGAAAGCTGTTGGTCTTCATGTTTTTTATGTTCTTCAAGAAGCTATTACTTTTTTTTTCCTAATTCAGTGATCAAATCTGAATTTTCAGAGAAAAAAAAAAAGAAGTCAATTCTATTTGCATATTTCAGGCCAATTCCACAATACTTGCCAAGGTCTTCCTATTTTTAGCACTGCAGACGTTCATTGCTATGTAGCATTCTCCTGAGATCTCTGAATAAACAAAATTCAAAGTACTACCAAGATCTTTGTATGCTGATTTCACCTGAAATTTACCAAAACCTTTATAGTTTACTGTCAATAAAAGGTAGAAAATAATAATACTTTTTTCTTTTCTCCTTATTTTTCCACTTACGGCAAATTTGTCACCCTTATTCCATACCACAAAAATAAGATCCCTAAAGCCCTTAAGCCCTAACTTTTGCAATGATGAAAATATTTTATATTTTTTTCTAATGGAGTACATTTTCATGTGTGAATATGTACTGGTGACCTAGGCTTGTGGTCAGTGCTGTTCAGGATACTTAAATGTAACATTCCTTCAGACTGGAATGAACATATTTTAAACTTTAAAATTTTAATGTGATGGAGAGGGAGAAAGGTCATTAAGTGAAGGTGCATGTTTCAGTCAGAGTGCAAACTGCTTTCTATAACCTGTATATGCTATCATGAATGATGTTCATTATAAACACAGTGAGTCTTGGAAGAACTAATTGTGTAGAGTAGTTTCAGCTCTGGAGTCTGTAGTGTTTGGTGCTACATAAGTGAACAAGGTAGGTGATAATGTTCAGAATGGAATATCCCACTTTTTTCTATATGAATGAATGAGTATTCTTTCTTTTCAGGTAATTTGGTACTTTTTTACTTCATAATAAGCATCCTAAAAATGGCTTTTAACAAAAACATACATTGGAGTGTGCAAAAGCAGCCACAAAGCATTAACTCTTGATGTCCATTATGGCCCATGCTTTGTTCATGCTTGGGTTTGTGTGCTGGTTCTGACTGTCAGTGGAACCCAAACCTGTGCTACTTTTATGGAGAAGACAGCAGTAACACAAATATTGTTTTTGCATGTTTAAATAAATTGAAAGTAACTGTAGGTGGAAGATGGGTTTCCTACTTTTTTGTATTTAATTTAATTCTTTGGAGGTGCTTTTTGGCTATCTAAGATGAGGAGCTATTAGATATGCTTATAAAACAAAAGAACACTGTAAACCTCCTGAGAGAGAGACAGTGACTGAAGGAATGCTGAGATTGTTATGGGGATTTTAATTTTTTTAATTTATTTTTTCTTCAGGTAAAGCTATCAATTTAAGAATTGCATTCCCTTAGGACAGTTATGGGAAGTATGCATCAATTAATTTTTTTCTGTATGTGGTTTATGTGATTGATACAGCTGTTGCTCTCCAACACACAGTGCTTCATGAGGCTCTATTCAGGCACACTGAATATCTGGATTTGAAAATCTCTGTAATCAGATTGCAAAAATTTCAACAAGTTTACACAACTGACTAGGAATGATAATCTCATTCCATGTTTAGTCTGAAAACATAGTAAAATAAAAAATAAATAAGTAAACCCTGGAAAAATTGACCATTGGGCTAGTAGCACTGTTGAAATGCCCTAGTTACATCTCAGAAAGGTGTGTATTCATGCCTCTAGATCAGCTCCTTCCTCCATGGATGACAAGATGTGACAGCACCTTAAATCTGCAGTAACTCCTTTTTGTTTCTCTGGAAACTTTGAGTGCATCTGTATCACAGGACTTTGCAAGGTGGAATCCTTGAGTATGAATTCTAGATTATGAAGTTGGCACTTGGGTGAGGGGTTGTACCCAGGCATGGAACTCAGACCTTGGGCAGCTCCTGAGGTTCTGTTCAGCATTCAGAGGAGCCTAGAAAGGGTCAGGGTTTGGCTCTGCAATCTTGAGCAGCAGCATTGAACTGTTCAGCCCAACTTGTAAAATGGATAAGGTAATACTTGGCAGATTTACTGTGAGACCTGGGAAAATAGCATGGGCTATGTGGAGAACTGGCACTGGGCAAACCCACAAATATTTTTAAGTTAATAATTAAATTTAATGTCTGGGTAAATTTAATTAAACTTGATTTTTAAATCACATTTTACTGACCATCTATAAAGAGAATTTTTTGAAGGGCAAATGTAATTTTGGTGAACTCAAAAAGAAATACAGAAAAGAAAAATAACATAACTTGGCTTTTTAGGAATAAAGTTAATAAAATCCCATATTACTCTGTCCTTCTGTTACAATCTACAGCAGCCCCAATGTAGAGAAAAATGTCTGATTTTATTGGTTTTGTTGTGTCCATGTAAATTTTATGGCAGATCAGAGTAAACAGCCAGAAGAAATTATCTTGGTTTATTTTTATGCTCTGCCATAGACTAACCTCAGAATCCTGTTCAGAACAAAAATTTCTTTTTTTTGAAAATGCCTTGGGCTAGTTTTAGAAGTGCCAAATATTTCTGAATCCTGACTGTGGGACTTAGGTTGAACCTTATTTGGAAAGGGTTGGGAACCTGTGCCTCCCCTTGATAGTGTGTGCTCAGCAGGCTGGAAAGCAAGACTGTTGCAAGATCAAAATATTTGGGGGGTTGTTTGTTTGATTTTAAAGTATTTGTCCCAGCTGTAAGGTGATTGCCACATTTCTTGTCTTCAAAGGCGCATTTTGGAATGTAAGTACAGACATGATCAGGTACTCTTAGAGTAAACAGCAGTTCCTTGCTCTTTAAAGCATGCTCTTAAATGAAAATATTGCTTTCTTGGGCCAACTGTTACAGCATGAACAGATAATATTCATTATCAATTTATTACTATATTAGATACATGGATTATAAGATTATTTTCCATATTTCTCAGAGATACAGTATTAATTTTAAGACTATTTTCAATACCACTTCTTGTCAATACAGCCTGCTGAGAAGCAAAAAGTTGACATGTAGTCAAAAAAAGTCTATTTGAGATAACCACAATTTCACATGGAGGAGGTTATTTCAAAAAACATTTAGTATGTTCCCAGCAGCGTCATGACAGCACTGAAAGGTGGCCTTTTGTATCTTGCTGTCTCTCATGTGCGTTCCCTAAGGTACAGCTGGGCCTCATGGTATCTATCAACTATTTTTGGGACCTGTTTGTGATGACCCCTGAAAAGTCCTGGCTGCTGGAGTTAGAACTGTTGATAGACTCATCAGCTGATGCTTCAGTCAGGCAACCTCCTCTGTTTTGAGTTCTTAAAACTTTAGATTTCCATTACTGTTTCTCTGGCTCTCCACAGTGTCATCAAGCTTAACTTACTTTTCTCTTAGCAGTGGGTTGATGTTTGACTGTTTTAATAGCACTCTTTTAATGGTATCTTGTAAAAAGAAAGTGTAAAGATGGATTTCTAGCATTTTTACTTCCTCATTACACAAAGCAATGGAAACATTTTGTTATTCATTAAACTGCAATAACAAAACTAAGAATTAGCTTATTATAATATTTAAATAAGTATAGTTTTTTATTGTCTGAAAGTCCAACAGAATGATATACAGGAGAAAAAAATCCCACACATTTTTGGTACCAAACTGGGTGTGATTCTGTGTTGCAGCAATTCACATATACTGGCTATTTGGCTATAAAATTTTACCAAAGACATCAATTTTTGTGATGGTATAGCTAGGGGGGATTTGGAACAAGCTGGCATTGGTATATTCTTGGGCTTGCCTGGGTTTTAAAACCTGACACACAAAACACTTCAGCTGCTCATGCCTTTACCTTCACTTGAATTTGTGTCCTAAATACCAGAGCATGAGATATCTCTCTAGCAATGAAAAAAAAATTGATTTTGTAATAAAAAATCTTAAATATCATAGATGAGAAGTGGGATTTGGTTTTTGTAGTTTTACTGTTTTCCCTCCTAATTTTAGAATTTTGCTTTTGTTAATGTCAATGCCAAGTCACACCTGATTAAGCTTTTAGCTGAAAAATGGATTTATTCAGGTTTTAGTGTCCTATCCTTCCTACTAAGCACTGTTTAAGACCAGTTCCCATGTCCAAAATATTTCCAATAAGTGATCTTGGAAAGATGCAGTATTTCTGATGCTCACAGGATCCTGGTACAATAAAGAGATGTGAGTGTTTCATTGTCCTGTTTGGATGTCAGCTGTGCTTGTTGAAGTGCACTACATCTGCAGCAGGAATGTTGAGCCATTGTGAGTACATCATTGCAGTAATAATAGTTTTTCAGGATTCCCCTGTGCAAGGCTGCAAAAACCAGACAATTTTATTTGCAAGTCTCACAACTTGAAGGACAACAGACCAAACCTAAGAAGAATGCATTCTGTTGGACATTGTAAATAACAGCTTTAGCAAAATCATGAGATTCTGTTTTCTGACATACATACAGTAAGAATATTTTAACTTCATTTATAATCAGATATGTTTGTTAATGTGCCCCTCATTTTGCTAATGAGGCTTTTAAATGTCAGTGACTGAAAATACAGATTAAAACCTCTTCCTTTCCCTTCTTTTTACCATCATTCGATCTCTTTACCCCCACCCTGCCCCTTCTCTTTTTTTTGTCTTTCCTTCTCTTGCCTGCTGTCAGGAAAATCTGCCTTTGAAGGGACAATTCTGTACAGAGTGGCACCGGCAAAGATTGACAGCTACAGACGTTATAACAGTGAGTGAGTTCCAAAATCATCAAGCAATAGCTTCAGTCCTCTGAACTTGTTTGATTTATCTACACTTGTAAATTGTGCCACTGCTACCCACTTATGGCTACTCTACGTGCATATATCTGTAAGCTGAAGTCAGTTTGCTGCTGATGAACTGCCCAGCCTTAATGCAATGAGAATGCACCTGTTCCTCCTGTGCATGTGTGTGTTCCGTGTCCATATAATGTATGTCTATAAGCCCACAGCAAATTGTGAATTGGATGTTTTGGTCTCAGCTATGGATTGAATCTAAGACCATTTAGTCCCATCACTTTTTCCCCCTGAAACAAGAAGACTTGATAATCACCACTAATCTTTGAATTAAAAGTCAATCTGCTCTAAAAATAAATTTCCCATTGTGATTGTTGAACTCATAAAGTATGCTTTGCTTTTCTTAAAGGATATTTTGGGTTTTGACTTGTTTGAACTTTTCTCTTTTTTTTGTAATTTTTAAATTTATTTTTACTGCATGCTCTTCATTTGGCATTCTGTCTTTGACAGTTATTACTCACAGCATTCTGGCTGATACATTTTTCCTGCCAAGGAGAGTAAAAGATATGAAGCTATTTTCGTTTCATGTTCAGGTTTTTGGCTTCTGCTTTTTAAAGAAGGGCACATCCTGCTTTTCGTGTTCTTTTACTGCCCTGGTAATATAGGAAAAGAGAGAATGGTTGTATCAGATGCACGACAGAGGAAGCAAGAAAGACAGAAATCTGTCCTTCCACCTGTTTCCTCATGGAGAAATCTAGCTAAAAGATTCACATTTGGTGTGTCTAAGTGCAAAGTGTTCAGTCCTGTCTTCCAGTGAGCAGGATGTTGTGCTAGCTTTGGCATCTGCTTTTGCCCCAGAGAGCTTTCTCTTGAGAGGATCCATGCTGTGCTGCCCTTCTTCCTCCTTCATGGGTAGGAGTGTATGGTCTTCTGCCTCTGAGGACTTCTGTCTTATGCACATTGACAGCAAAGAATGAAGCCATTGAAGTCACATTATTCTATTCTCATATTTGCCCTTACACCATTTTTTGTTTTTCTTAACAAATCTGATCCTTTTTTTTGAACAAAAATCTATGTGAATGTGTGCAGCTCTGAGTATTTCCTTGTGGAAAATTATCTCCCTGTCTACTAGAATTCATTTTGCAGCTCTTTGCAAGCTTCAACCAGGCCCTTGCTCTGGCTGGAGCAGACCGTGTGGCTGGTGGCCTTCAAATTTTTGTGCTGCTTCTCACCTTTTATCTCCATGACTGCTTATCAATCACTCAAACTTCATGCTTCTTGCAGAATTCTTAGACCCTCATGTCCTCTAATCCACCCATCTGATGAGCATAATAAGGATTTATGAAGTTAATTTCCAGTATGCTTGACTTCGGACATAAAGATGAAGCTTCAAATCAGATTCAAGGTCTGCCTTTGGAGCTTTTAATTTCACAATCTTACTGTGTAGTCCTGCCCTACCTTTCAAAGTTTTCCAAAAGCCTACTCTCGATGCCCAGCCTGTTATTTATTAAGGGCCAAATCATCCTTCCCCTCTTCTCAAGTCATCTAAAGTAAGCTTAACTGAAGCCAGGAAGAATTCACTCACCTTTCCAGTTGTGCTAGAGCTCTGCATTTAGTTCCTCTTGTTAATCATACTGACCCACTCTTGTGCCATGTCACAGAAAAGAAATTGCATCAAACTGATTTCAGAGTGCAGGGTTGGGTGGGTGTATAGAGGAAAGCTTGATAACCAGCTGCAAGAAGACAGCTTAACCCACAGTAGATTGTCTCACATTGCTCTGGGCAAACACCCTTCTAAACTTTGTTTTTAAAGCTGATAAAAGATATCTGTTTATACTACCTGGAGTTGGTTTAATTGGAGGTTTAATTCTACCTCCCTTGGCATTTGGTTGAGACTTGCATGTTTTTTCATGCTGCAGAGGTGTGTTACTTTCTCCATAAAGCTGCATCTCAGAAGGCCAGATATCCAGCTACACTTACAGCCTGTTAGTTGCTTTTTGAGTTGGACCTGGGACTGAGGAATTGGTAATGCACAAAGTCAGGTCAGATGGGGAAGTCTTAAACAAAACAAGGGTTTGCACTGTTGTTACTATCAGAGATGCTCTTGCCTAAACTAACACACAAAAAGGAGGATCCCTTATTCTCCCGCTCCATCTATTTACAGCTCACTTCCTGCAAACTTACTCATCATGCTCTTCCTGAACAAGCCGACTGGTGGTGCAGCCAGCTTCTTCCATTTCATTTCTCTATGGTCCATATTTTTAGGCAAATATCCATGAGCTTACGTCTCCAATGAAAACCATTTGGAGACATTGCACAGAATTGTTTTCATTTAGGGATGTCTGGTTAAAACAACTCATAGCTGCTCCAATTTCAGCTTGCTGATTTCTCTGTGAATTAAGCCGGAGTAAGTTCATAACTTTAGATTAGTTATGCCTAGGCAATGCTTGGATTCACCTGTATCACATTGCATGAAGTGTTGCTCAACTTTATAATCAAGCTTAGAGCTTTTACTTGGCAAACACATGCTCAGTGCTCCGTGCTAAATATTTTTATTTTGAAAGCCATTTTCCGACTGCTGCATTTAAAAGATGTTTTCTTGCTTAACCAAGGCCTGTAATAGCTGTTGAATTGGTCACTGCTTCTAGAGATACCTTCCACTGAAATATGAAAGATTATCTCCTGCAGAAACACCCAGACTTGCCTTTATATGCTGACATGGCTTTCTTGGTCATGAGGTACACCAGGCTCCGCTCAGCAACAAATCCAGCTCCTCTGGCATTCTGCTCATCAACCTGCTGTCAGAAATCTTTGCTACTGCATATGCTGGAAGAAGAGAGACACACAACAACAAAAAACTTGTCATTTTGTTGATCACAGCCCTCTTTTCTTTCATCCTGCAACTTTCTTGCACCTCCACGAACAACGCTTCTTGGATTTCTAATTTTTTTATTTTTATTGATTTAGTTTCTCTTTCTTGCTTCGCTTTCTTTTTCTTCAAAGATGCAATAACTGAGGAACAGTGCAGATAAAATGCTTGATTTGACAAATCTTTGCCTCTCTTTCCTTATATGTGGATCCACAATGCTGTCAGTAATAGCTATTAGATATAATGGAAGAAGATCAGGATCGTTGAAACAGAAACATTCGTGAGTAACCTCAATTGTGTTTTGTGTTTTCTATTGCTCCACCACTTTTTTTACCCTTTTTTTTTGTCTCCCTCCCCTTAATTCTTGAGGAATTATGGCTGGTCAGAGTTCTGAGAAATCAATATGGCTGATGTATTTATGATGTTGTAAACCCCATTTAGGAGTGTCAGAATGTGAGCAAAGTTCAATGAATGAGCAAAATGTAGATTTTAACAGTTCTGAAGAGAGGACAGTTACAACTTTGTATTTCATCTCATCTTGTTACAACTTGCTTGCAAAAAGGAGCTTGTATCAAATACACAGCTGCTACGGATGCTGCAATGAAAAAATAACATCTGAGAAAGAAAATTATAAAATTGGGGGAGAGAAATTTTAATGATTAAAAATTAGCATCCTGTTTGCTGGAGAATAAATGTACAGATGACATGGGATTGGGGGCCATGTGTGGAAAAATTATGTTGACTGGGGTGAAATGTGAACTCCTTCTGTGGTTTGGGATTCCCATTACCAAGTGGCTTTCCATGAGTTTCACAAAAGACCGGTGCTTGGTGAGTGGCAGGTAAAGAACCCTATTGACTGTGGCTGCTTCCCTCTTCTTCCACGTGTGATAACATGCCTGTATTGGGTGAAAGGGATAAAAAAATAGTCCCCAGATGAAGAGGACAATGGTTGTCTACAGTTGTAGAGCTCCTGATTGTTCCTGTTTGCTCTTACAGTACTTGGGGAAGTGGCTGGGGAGGTGGGGAAGCCACCAAGTTCTGTACTGATGGCTCTGTGCTCATGCTGCAGAAGATGCTTGTGCTGCATCGCCCTCAATGCATGCTGCTATGTGGGGCCAGGCACCACTCCCCTTCCCCTTGCATGACCACTTGTGCAAGCATAGAAATCTTGGGGCATTTCTTATGTGGCAAGAACTGTTATGCAAAGGAAAATGAACATGTTGAAAGCAAATGACAAAATATTTAGCTAACACAGTTACATTTTTTCAAGGAATGACTGAGAATAACAAATAATTACTAATATTGAGATAGTCTGCCTCAGCTATTTATACATGTATAATCACTGTTGGTAAAGAAGCATAAATTTGTGTTCTGAAAGAATGAATTTATTAATCTTTAAAGTAAGAAGAATCAACATGTCTTTCTTCTTCAGTAGTATTTAGAATCCAATTTAATTTTCTTTGTTTTGATTTTTTTATGACACTGGAATGCTGCGGATGGCTTCAATAAAATACAGGATTTTGATAGAAAGCAAGTTCAAGATTAATACCTTATAGGATGTGGGTATTTCTTCTGTGTTCACCAGTACATGAGGGAATGGAAGAAGGACAGTTCCTGTCTCATCTACTGCAATTACCATGTATAACTTCACCACCTTTGTCAATCAGATCGGTCACCCGGGCGTTCCATGCTGTCATTCTCTAAATTGAAGGAAAATCGTGTTTCCCCTTGCTTTCCTTCCCTTCCATAAAAGTAAAAAAACTCAATAAGCTTCATTTATAAATTTCTTAAATTTATATTAAATACAGTTGGCAGTGTTTCTGTCTGGCTGCCATATCAAATCAGGAGATCCTTTGCATCGTCTCAGGTGTGTGCCTCTGAACAGCTGCCATCGCTTAACAAAGCTGAGAAGTGCTTAGAGGACCAGAACACCACTGGCCTTTACTGTGTCCGTGGTCCATCTTTTGCCTAGGCCATAAATTGTCAGGAGAGAGAGCAATTCAGAATAAAAAAACAAAAATTAAATTGCCAAATAATAGCTCAAAATAGAAAGCTCCGTAACCTTAGAATGTATTTCCTTTTCTCCCCTGCCATTTTGAGCTATTTAGAAATAATTTATTTCCTGCTTTGAATGGAGTTAATTTTACCACAGCTGTTTATTTTTGTTTTAACAGCTTTAGTTACACAGCCCTTTATCATCCCTAACTATCTTTCTGATGTAGACTCCTGGTTTGATGCCAGCACAGCTCTGAGAGGCCATTTCTGAATTAAGTCTGATGTTGTGGTCTCTTTTTAATCCCTGTTTGAGCTAATCTGTTTTGGGACATTTCAGAATGTTGCTCTCAAAAGACCTGTAACTGCTGTAGTAGGAGTGTGGTGTGTTTGAAATGTCTTGAGGAAACTAATCTTTCTTCTGTACCCATAGAGGAAAAAATATGTGAAGTGCGAAATTCCTCCAGACAGTTTTGAGAAAATTTAATCTTCATGAATACTAAATGAGCTTGCATTTGTAAGGAGCATGAATCAATAAAGAATCAAAATTCTGAGTGTTTTTAACAAGCTGTAGACCCATATCTTGTTCCAGCCAAAAGCTGGGAACAGTCGGCCCCTGGGAATTTTAACTTCTTGCTGGTGATGGTGCCCTTGTTCAGACTTCAAGGAGCTTACTAGAAAAATGCAACCAGTGCTTAGATTTGAGCTCTACCTTGTGGTGGTACAGATGATTCAGCAACAATAAATCTAGGTAAAAGAATAGCAGTTTTGCTTATAGAGCCAGAAATTTGGAGTGACACTGCCAAAAGACTTGAGAAATATGTCTTGAGAAATATTAAAGTTCTGAAAAACTTTCCTGCTGTTAAGACTGATGTGATAGTAAGCATGTTAATGAGCACCTTATTGATGTTATGTTCTTAGCTTGTCAGCTCTCCAAATGCTGACAGAGAGCTGACAGATTCTAGAGAAGTCGCTGTTAAAAAAAAAGTGTCAAAAAATAGTGAGAAGCCTGACTACTGTAGCTTTTATCCTATATTGGCTTTGTTTGGAGTACTTAATGGGCTTACAAGAAGAGCAAGATGTTCTCAGTGTTTCTGAGGAGAGCAGTTTGCTGAGCTGCTGGCCTCACCCTTGTGCTCATCGCTGTGGTAGAGCACAGCTGTCTCAAGGCTGAGTGGGTGTGATGGTCAGCAGAGAGGGGGACTGTGACCACTGAAATTCTCTCCAACTTTTAATGTTCATTTAGCAGCCTAACCTCCCTAATAGCTGTAGCTCTTCATGAAGAAAATTTCATACTTAAAATTCATAATCTGACAGTCAGTGTCATTCGGGTTCCTGCCTAGATCCCAGCTGTGTCCATAGGCTACATTTATCTTTTGGAGAATCTATCCAGCCAGCTGTGTTCTGCCACACAGACAAGCTATTTGCATAGTGGCAAAAAAAATTCATGAAAAGCTGAACAAAAAAAAAAAAAAAAAAAAAACCCAAAAAAAACCCACAAAAAAAAACCCCAAAAAACCACAAAAACAAACGCCCCCCCACTAAAAACACCCCACTGTGATTGGAAGAGGAGTATTTTTCTGGTTTTAAGAGGAAAGATCACCCGAGCAAGGTTGCAGGGGCACCAAGGGAACTGCTGATAGATATATACTGATACATATATATACACACACATATATGTATCACATACACATGTGATACATGTATCACATTGTATCAGGGAACAACCCATGAAAAAATAAGTGAGGAGAGAATTTATCAGGCCAGAATGGGCATAGTGTTGCAAATCCTTGCTTCCAAGTTTTTTATCTGTCCAAATCAGAAGAGTGTATCTCATGTACCTGGACAGGAAAGTAAGAGTGAGTCTCCTCAGAATGCCTTTAATAGTAAGAGCATGTTAGACTATTTTCTGCAGGACTGTTCTGTACTCAAGCAATGCATTATTCTTTCTAAATGTTACTGCAGATCCTCAATTTATCTGATTTGTTCTACAGTTTCCACTGCATACGGTTCTTCTCTTTTGTCCCCTTTGTCTCTTGACCCCAGTCATGTTGTGGTAAGAGCACAAGCAGGGCTTTTATTCTTACTGATTTATTTAGCTAAGTACAGAGAACTGCTTAGTTTGGGTCAGTCAAAAATAATTAAATTACATCATTTTCCCAGCTGATCTGGAAGAACTCTTTTTAACTTTGAAGGAGCTTTGTATCTCATCACCCAAATGCAATTTAGTTTGGACAGGCCACACTTCAGTCTATTCTGTCCTCATTAAAAAAAAAAAAAAAAAAAAAAGAAAGAAAGAAAGAAAGAAGAGAAAAGAAGCAATGCTGTTATTTCCTATGTTGCTTTCATTTTGGGGACTGTATACTGAGACAGCTCTGTGGCAGTATAGAGAACAAACAACTCTTGGATTATCATCAAGCACAGATGGGTGATGCTTGGGAAATCTGTTGTGAGCCTGAGGTGAGGCTTCTGATACAAAGTGTGTGGTGCCTTATCACAGAAGAATGGTCATAAAAGCTGAAAATGCTGTAACGAAAAACAAGTGATGACCCAGAAAGAAACAAAAACTTTATTCTTATTAGATCCCCTTGAGGTTTCTGATCTTTCTTTCATGTGAACTTCAAAGATCTGAGGTCCATGTGAGACCTGTTGAGTAATTCTCACAATTACTTTCATATTTTATTTCCATCCACTGACCAAAGTCCAGATCTTCTTCCACAATTAGGGATGCAGAGAACCTATTTTAATAATATTAATCTATTTTAAAAATAGATTTTCTGTTCATTTTAGGGAGTGGCTAAGAGCAGTCATGGATTCTTATCAGTTACTTCTGGAGGGAGGTGTCTTCACTGCTTCTTCCCTCCATCACAGAATAGTTTGAGATTTTGGTGAGAATGACAGTAGAAACCTTTGCCAGAGGGTAATTTTCCATATCAAGATACTTTGTTCAGCTAAAAGATGATGATCACTACAATTTGTTTGAGTTTTTTGAGTTGTGGAAGTTTTATACTCACTATAGTCAATTGCTGACCATCGTCTTTGCAGTTAGAAGTGGTAAATAAAGTTGGGTCTAGCTTCTATCTCAGCCAGGGCCTCAGTGATTGATAATTTGCAAAGCTGGAGAAGGTCTATCTGGTAGAACTTACAGCTTCTTCAGTTACTGCCCAAATCAGAGCAATGGGAGGGAACAAGAAAGGGGCAGTGACTTAGCCACACTGCCGGAGGAGATTTATACCTGTCTGGCTTAATTTACCCTTGTATCTCCGAGTGCCTCTGCTGGAAACGCTGTGCAGTGGCTCTGCTATGGATAACCACTCCTCTCCTGCCCTCCAGAGCACCAATCAGCATTGCAGTCAATGCTTGTTACTCGTTTGTTCCCTGGTTACTGATTTCCTGAGGTCTGGAAGAGAAGTAGTGCACAGGATTTACTTTACTGATGGTAGGCATACTACCATTCTAACTACCATAATAAATATGATAATTAAACAGATTTGAGGTTTTCTCCCAGGCCTACCTTAGAATAATAAAACATAAAGAAATCAAGCCCTTTGCATATTTAATTATGTATTAATTAAAGTGTTGTAATACTTTATTATTAATAATAAATATAATAATTATTAAGTATTGTAATATAATTATTTAATATTAATTTAAATTGCAATCCTCCACAGCTTATGGAAAAATAACTTGTTCAGTGTGATTTGAATTGAATTGAATTGAATTGAATTGAATTGAATATCTGATGAAATAGAAATGTTGCTGATGTTCAACAACAGATGAGCAGCCACTCAGGAGGCTAGAGGGCCAAAGTATTTTGTTTAGTCTGTAGTCTTTCTGTTTGTTTCTAATTGGGAACTTTCTCTAATTCTGCTTTTATACTCCTTTCATGTTAAAGATACACAAAATCTCAGGGCAGCATATCATGGCTTTCCTGTTTTTGGCTAAAGGTCCTGATCTGATATGTAATTCCTGATTTCATTTCCTAGCAGCACCCTGGTTTGAAACCCGTTTAACAGATGAGAGTCTCACGTCCTGGATCATGAAGATGTACCTGGAGGCCTTAGGACTTGCACTGGTTTCTGTGGTTCATCTGTACTGTCAGCCTTTTATGATGAAAATCAATTGCAATCTCTTTGTTGACCTTGATGTAAAAGTAATTAAGAAGAAAAGCTTATTTGAAATTCTTCTTTCTTTGACTTGTAAGATCCACGTCTGTGACATCATGAGTGCTTGTTAGGGAAATGTGAGGATTTGAGCTTCTTATTGTTAGGTACAATTAGTGCTGTAGTAGCAGCAATGGCTGTGGTTTTCCTGGAAACTGTTCATGTAGGGAGGCAGATTTAAGTGGTCTAGGGAAGGAAACATCACTGGGTCACTTTTGCTGCCTGTGGCTGTTTGAGCTGATGCACCCTTCTGTAAAGTGGCTGAAACATCACCTTATTGCATCTGTGGCCTCTGCTATTCAAGCAGCAGATATTTTCAGATAAATGCATACAAATTTTCCTATTCACTGGAAGAAGTAATGCAAATCAGAATGTCAGTTTTGATCTGTTATATTCCTAGAGGAGAGTGTGCATGGGTGCTTTTCTTATGAGGCTGTCCATGCTGCAGAGAGGTTTAATTTTCAGCAGGGAACATATTATGCAGCTTATTTGATTGCAAATTTGTTTGAACAGCTTTCAGCTTTATATTTCCCAGTTAGGTAATGTAGCTTTAGATACTAATTGCATAATTGGCTTGAGTCACACAGATTTAAGGTACAGCATGCCTGATCTGACTGCTTGTTAGCTTTACATGGCTTTATACAATAGGTGCTTTACAGCTGAATTTAACTCTTATTGAGGTCTCTTCCAAAGAGGTTTTGCCTGAGGAATAAGGATTTTCTTGGTACTCAAGAAATCACTATCCTAATTTGTGAAGTTTTGATGCTGGAGTATGCATGTTTTGTGAATTTGTGGATTGGTGTAATTTCTAACCAGTACACTCATGTGATGAAATAAAGTCCTTTTTCCAAGTCAAAATGAGTGCATGGCACAGAGAGCATCTTCTCTACCTGTTTCTTGTGGTTTTGTTTTCCTCGAGAGGATGGTGGGAGGGATCATTTTCCAGTCACAATCTGATCTGAAAATAGTGAGTTTCACACCTTTCATCCCTCCTTTTCACAGGCCTAAAAGATGCTACAGGCTCTGAGAGTGATGGTGGTGACTCTTGCAGTACAAAATCAGAAGGAGCCAATGGAGGCACAACGATCCAACCCAAAAAGGTCAAAGGTGTTGGCTTTGGAGACATCTTCAAAGACAAACCTATAAAGCTACGACCAAGGTCAATAGAAGTTGAAAATGACTTCCTCCCAGTAGATAAGGTATGTATCCTTTCTTCTTTGTCTCTTGGTGTTGGTTCAAAGAAGTTTTCATCTTAAAGTTTTAAGTTCTGTCACTGGCCAAAACATGAAGCTTTATGGTCATTATTTCCTAATCTTTCTCTAAACAAAGTTCTGCTTTTTTTATTTTTGCCTCAGACCAGAAAATGGATTCCAGTGAGATTAGCTGCATGATAAAATTAAAAAAAAAAAAAATCATTTTTCTCAAATATGTTCTTTAGGGAAACAAAAAAGAATTGCATGATTTCCAATGAAGTCACGACAAAGAAAAAAAAATCTGTGAAATCTTTCCTTTAAGTGAACAGATTTGTTCACTTAAACACACTCACCCATCATTTCCTGATGCACTGAGAAGTGTTAGGAGGCTTCCACAGCCTCAAGTTCTGCATAGTTACATGATACATTTTCTATGCCCCCTGTGATCTTAGGAACATCTTTCCTGTGATTTTAGGAAGCTCCTGGTCTCTTGATACCTGGTGTGGCAACTTCTCACCTTTTGATTCATGCTTGTCCACTTGTCTGTAGAAACAGGCACTATAGCAACTACCTTTTTTGGCCTGCAAGATTTTTTTTTCAACCTAGATAATTTCAGTGATCTGATTGATAGCACAGCACCTACTCCCACATCCACCCTGAGTTACAGTAGTACAGAAGAAGAGGAGGTCCTGCAGAGAGAGATGGAAACTTCTCAACTAAATTATGCTGAGGGATATTTGGTTAATATTTTGCAGGTGACCATTTTTTAATTTGGTATAAAGAGGGTAGGGAAGAAATGGAATAATCTAAATAAAGGAAAAACCTGGACTGTATTACTGCTTGACCATTGCTGTTTGCCTTCTGTTTCTGGGTGGACTTCCTAACTCACATGTGGGGTTTTGCAGAAGCATTTCTTTTCATTTGAAGTCTTTGAAAAGTCCTTATGAAGTGGCCTTCATTCCTTGAAGGAAAATCTTACTCTACTTTATAATTATGTGAAGTCTTACCTTCGTTTTGCACAAACAATAACAGGTTTTTTACCCAGCCAAAAATGGAATATACAATTTTCAGGAAACTTATAACACAGCCCTTCCTTCCTATGTCTTAAGGTTCTCCTAAAATTGGCATGGTTAGTAGAAAATAATGGCTTCATTTTGTAAACACAATCCATCATTAGTGTTTGAAATGTGTAGATAACTAAAGGCATCACTTCTTTCCTGTTGTGCTTTTTTCCTGTCTAGGATTAGGTTAACCTTTGAGAGGTGCCATTCAGAGGATTCAGCACTGTGGTCTTTGCCTGCTAGCAGCACCAAAACATGAGTCAGTGACAGACATCTGTTAGGACTGCAGACCATTTACCTCCCTAAACACTTTTTTCCCTGCTGCAAGAAATTTCTCCCTTGTCATTGCTACGTTCTTTACCATTTAATGTTGAGTGTAAGAGAATCCTGCATTAAGTTGGCCATCACTAGCAAGGTCCAATTTAGCTTGATAGCTCTGCATACTGGTTCAAAGTGTAACAATGCATGAAGAGTTCCAAATCGGTCCATATTTTTCTCAAGCAATGTAGTTTTTAAAGGGATCTTTGCCCTGTTATGTGTATTTATCATTACAAGTAGTCTTAGTTTTTCAATAACTTGTAAACTTCTGAAGAAGGACAAAAAATGCTTTCCTCTATTGCCCCTTTTCTATTTTCTTTTTAAGCTTTCTGTAGTTTGGAAACGCTAAAACTCTGTTGCTTCTTCTTAATACAGTTATTGATGAAACATTATTGATGTAATGATAATTTTAACTTTTTTGATTTAAAATATTTCCTAACAACAGTTATTTTTCAAAAAGCATCAGTAAGCTACTGTGAGGATTTTATAATGGGGGATTATTTATAACATGATATTTCTCATGTACAATGTCAGTCTCATCTAAAGAAGAATCAGCAGGGTCTTATTTTGTTGGTGTTATCACTTTGTGTTCTAATATGTTTTCAATTTTATGAATCATAAGCTTAGATCATATTTCACACAGAATTACTGGGGTGTTAAAAAGTCTTTTACACAAATATTGGCAGGAACATGAAGGCAGAAAGGTTTGCTGCCATCTGAGCAGAAGCAGATGCCATTAGGGTCTCCTGTAAATCACCAAGCAGTTTAATGTGCTTCAAGTGTTTGCTCAGTGGCAACAATGTGGGATATAATCAACCTTGCTTTTTAAGGTGATCAATAAGCTCTCAATAAAAAGCAAAACTGAGGAATTGCATGAAACCCCATTGGTTTTATTGGTTTGCAGAAATCATTGCTTAGCTGTTATTTGTTCTAAAATCACAGAGGCAGATTATCCTAGGGAAATTAATGATGCAGTTGTGGGAGATTTGTTTGAGCAGAGCTATCACAGCTTTTAGAAAAATAGAAGAATCAAATACTTATGCTTTGTAGTTAATTTCATTGCCTGTTGGTGCTGACAAGTCAACCACTGGCAGTGTATCAGCAAAATCAGATTACTGAGGCTTGGCTCTGACAAATTTCCATTACTGATAAATGTAAGTGAACTGTTTTACAATGCTGCACGTGACTGAAGTCATGGTCACGTGCAGTCATAGTCAAGGCTCACCAACAGATGAGTTTTTAGGAGAAATACAGTATGCATACAGGCAGGTTGTGTGTCCTGACAAAATTCAGGGTAACACTCTTGAAGCAGCACAATATTTGTGGTCACATAGAAGTGCCTGTCTCACATGTCTCACCTCTGCTCTGCAGCTTCAACACGTTTAAACAGGTGCTTCTGCTTTCTTCTTTTTTTCCTTTTCCATTTTGTAGTAGCTTATCTAAAGCTTCTGTTGCTAGGTTGGACTTCCTTCCAATACATTCTGTATGTGCTTCCATTGTTCTAACAAGCTATCATTTTTTCCTCTCCTGTATCTAAAAATAAACCTCCACAAGTACAGGAAAATTAATTCAACCAATGCATTCCTTAGTCTGAGTTAACTGTATTGGGTTGATTTGTGAGTTGAGGCTTCAGCTTGGAAATGCTAAAGAGCATGATAGGTGAATATAAAATAAAAGGTCTTAAAAAGCTGTTTTTATCTTTCTGAAAACTGTCCTTACTTCAGAAGAGACTATCAGGAGTATTTTTTACATTTTCCACTTGAGATGTATTTGTAACTTTCTTCAGGCAAAACTTTCATTTTTGGCTAGCAGTGGTTGATTTGATTAGAGCTAGATTTCATGAACATCCTTTGATGAGATCACAGTACTGTTTACCACAACGTAGTGTAAATTATATACTCAGTCATCAACCCAGGGAGTATTGCAGACACTGTAATGATTTAATATGAAGGGGGAGGCTATCATGGCTCTAGAGTCAGCAACTTGTAAGAGCTTGTTAACTGCTGTTTAGAGATCCTTACTGCAAAGCACTGAATTCATACAGAGATTTTTATTTTTTTATATATTCACTATGCTTTGGATAGGAGAAATGGAGAAGAACTAATGGAAGTAGACACAAGGGCTAGAGGGGCTAGAAGCTCTCGTCAATTATTAAGTCTACCTGTCCTTTGTAATAAGACAAAAAATTGTAAACTCTGAGACTGAATGCCTGCAAGGTCTAAGTTTCTATTTCGAGCTGGCAAGCTGGGAACCCAGAAACTGTGCTGAGAGTTTGTCTTTGCACACCTGTTCTGTCAGTTCCTGCCTGCCTGCTTGCAGAAAACATTTTTACCCCTTAATTTTCAATTGTCATTTAAAAAGAAATCTTTGAGAGACACAAGTTGGAGGCTCCTCCTGTGTTCCTATGCCAGCTGAGGATGTGCCTGAGCTCTGCCAGCGCTGCCAAGTGGCACCTGTGGTGCATGGCCAGCCCTGGCTGAGTGTGCTACATGTGTCTGCAGCTCATGGCTCGCTGCCGCTTGCTTTGCCTCTCCCATGCCTTTGGAAGTGCTTGCTCCCCTAATAGAAATGTTGGAGTCAGTGTTCAAAATCCTGGGATCAAAAATGATGCAAGCAAAACCACCTGGTACTGACTAGCAACACTATTAAAAACACCTGCTGAGGCAGAGAGCACGCAGTGGGAGCACCAAGTGTGTGTGCAGCACTTTGCACTTGAAAGCACAGGTTTCTGGCATTCCTTTCTTCAGAGGCAGCCATCAGCAGTGGCAGCAGCAGACGTGGCAAGCATCAGCAGTTTGTCGAATTCCATGTAGGAACAGAGGAGGCACTCATCTGTTCAAGCTACATTCATGTTCTGCTTTGAAGTTTCTGTCTGCTACAGTCTGGCATCCCTGTCCTAACCATTTATTCTAGTGCCATCTTGTGAGGAAAGCTGCAGGGGAAGAAGGACCCTGACCTCTTCTGCAGCTGTCATGAGAGCAGGGCTGCCTGCAGCAGGGTCTCTCTCCTTTGCTGGTCTAACTTCCCATTCCTTGAGTTCACTGTGGAAACAGGATTTATGTGTGTCTTTCATTATGTGAAAAAATACTACAGGTTTGCAAATGGTGGCTGATGTTCATGAGGCAGTGTAGACATTATAAATAAATACTTTAAAAGATTTACTACCCTATTCTGGAGGAATAAGAAGGAGAGGTAGGGGAATTAAGATTGTCAGGGGAGAGTTGAAAAGCAGCTTGCCCTATTTTGGGGAGGTAGACTCAAAGCAGGACCTAGCACTAAGGGAATAGAATGGGAAATGCAAAATTAATTTTAAAGAGAGGAATAAATTCAATAACTTCAGCTGGCAGTGACTCTGCTGAGTCACTGAACTGTGCAATGTGAGTGAAGAGTGACCCCTGATTTCCTGTATGCTTCCTTCCCTTCCATGCTATCCCATCTGTGCTTTCATGTTCTGTCAGTTTGGTTTCCAAAATGTTCAAGCTGTCTGAACAGAGTTGTCCAGGTATTGATGACATGGTTCAGCTTACACATCAGCCTGCACTACTGGTTTTTGGCAGAGGATGTTACTCACACACTGGTTCGTGCTGCCTGTGATGTTTTATTAGGCTTTTTTTTTTTTTTTAATTAAAGCAGCTATTTGACTCTAAAAAATTGCAAGTTAGTTGTCCATGCCACAAGACTTTACATGTATACGGTTGGACTTTATTCAGAAAAAAATTGTCAGTGTGAAAGAAACACACCAAACATATTCATGAAAGTATTTTCAACTGTTTCTGACTCAAACTGCTTGCAGAACATCTTAAAATAGAAGCAGAGTAGTGTTAGAAGTACGGATAGTACCACAAGTTGTTCCTAAAAGCAAAGTGGAAGGTCTGATCTGTCCTCCTGCGGCGCAGTACTGGGTTTCTGCCAGATTGATTTCTCCTGGAGGAGTGCTCTGTGGGAAGGAAAACTCCTGTTATTTCAGTCATGGTTTTGATTAGGAAATCTTAGGATGCTCCAGTCAGAAAAACAGGATGTGTAGGTTTAAGCTAATGCAATTTTATTTCATAATAGGATGGCAATAAAAGTCTATATGTTTTAAGTTGCTCTGGATCCAGCTGGTGATCATTAGCTTGCAAGTCACTGTAGATCTCTGAATTTCAGTTGTACCATTACCAGGCCCTTTACCCCAACAGGCATTCTAAAAAAGAATTGTTAAAAAACCCAAAATGCTTTGCTTGCATAGCTTATAGTAAGGCTGATTTCCTGAGTTCCAGAGATACTTGATGGAGATGTAAACTGAATTTCTAGGAACTTTTGTCTCATGTTTCAACAGTACAGAGAAAATGCTTCAGAAGGTAACAGCAGTGACAGGCAAGCTAGCTTAGTTACTGTCTGATGAGTTTAAGAGGAGTGGTTCCTGAATCAATGTGATATGTTTATTAATAGCAATAAAATCTACCTAAGCAAAATTAATTTATATACATTGATCGGAAAATATCTAAATTAGTGTAACCAAGGCTTTAGGGATTAACAGTTTTATAAACTGTCCTAATGTTTCTCAGTAAAATGCGTTTTTCTTTCCTCTGCTCCATTTGGATTTTGTTGGATAGTATTTCTGATTTTTAATTACTACATATGAATTGTTGCATTTAATAACTTCGACAAGATTATAAAGAAATTCTAATGAAATAACTTCTGATATTCTTAGAATACATTACTTTTGAAAACTGAAGAAATAGTTATGCAAAAAAAAATTACGTGCCTTTTTATTTACTTACACCACTTTGAAATTTACGTAAATAAAAAGGTTGATGAATGTAAACCAAACTGAGGATTTCACTTTACCTTTGAAGTGAAATCTATGCCCTCATCTTTTGTTGCCTATTTAGCTTTATTAGCTTGTGGAATTTTTCTGAAATGTTTTCTTTCTTTATACTTTTCCTAGTTGAGGATTATTTTTTAATAGTCAAATGAAAATGAGAGTGTATAGTATCTTGTGGCTTGCTTGAATAAAAATCTTTAATTTCTTCCAAATCATCTGTGTCTTTCCCTCCCCTGACCTTATTCAGACATTTTAAAGTTGAATGTTTGTAGGGAGACAGAATTAAGAATTTATAAGATTTTAATGGAACAGAGCTTCATGTTGAAGATATTTCAGTTTCTTGAGCATTTTTCTTTAAAAACAAAAGACAAAACAAATACATAAGTTACATGAAATTTCAACCTTTTTTTTCCCCCACCAGAAAGACCAATACATTCAGAATTTGTCATAAGCTCATTTGCCAATAGAGTTATTTGCAAAATTTACTGCCTGGGCTGTTCACAGAAGTTCTGTAAATTATCATTCACATCCTTGCTTTTCTTAGCTGGTGGTCTCAAGAAGCAAGGAAAGTCTAAACTGGAAAGGAGAGGAAACTTCTTGCTTTTGGGTGAGCAGAGGTAGGAAAAGGTCCAGATTTCCTGTGAAATAAACAAGTGGAACTTTTGTTTCCTGGGGATGGCCCGGCCCGTGAGTCAGTGTCAGGGCTGGGCTCCTGCTCTCGCTGAGCTGAGCTCATGCAAGGCAGGGGCAGAACTCCAGGACTCTTCTTGAACACTTCAAGCTGCTGAAAGGCAGCTTGGCTTCACAATGGGAGAGGAGGTATTTATTTTACAATTAGTTGGGGTTTTCTTTCTGTGGCTGTTTAAAAATGTATCGTACTATATACTCTGCATAGCACAGGTTTCATCTGTAGGGTTCTATGGCTCTTCTGCACACTCTGGAGATGTTGGGTAAGTAAGATAAAAGAAGGAAAAAGAGTGCTGAGGATCCTGAAATCCATTCCTGCAATGGAGGTCCATATTAGAATAGGGGGTTACTTTTGTGTGAAAACCATATTCTCTCCTGGCTCTATTTAGCTTGCATTTTTTCCTTTCAGCCTGTTTGGCCATTAAACTTGCACACGTGTTTTCTATTTCTATATGATGTGATTTCAATTTTCTTACTCTAAAGAATAATACATGTTTAGAGTTAAGCAAGACAAGTTTTAAAGTCTTTAGGATGTGTTGCTCTTTCAAATGTTTGCTTAGTAAGTGAAAATTCACTACCCCCACCCTGTGTATTTTCCTTCCTAAATACACCAAGAAAACTGTACTTCTTGGCAGGAAAAAGAGGAAGAGCTTTACTAATTCCTCTTCTGTGTGAAGTGCTATTTGTCCAAGTGAGGAAAATGGATATGAATGAGTGTTTTAGAAAATTATATTGTGATAATAAAACCTACATGGAAATTATTCTTTTTTTTTTCCCCCTCCAAGAAAAAAGCAACTAGAATCAACTGTTGCTTATAAAATTTTATAGAAAGCTGAATGGAGAGATACCAAGTAAACTATTTGATTATTTGCAGATACTTTGGGAGCTTAATACAAAAATGTAAATTTCCCTCAACTTTGGCTTTTCACAGCAAAAGTCAATAAGCCATGTGTAGAAATGAAACAACAAGTTTTTTGAGTTGCCTTTTCTCCTAAAATGTGCCATGTGTCTTTCTTTTTTTCTGCCTTAAATAAAGAAAAGAGGAAGGAGGAAATGCGTGTGAAAGGATCATAGATCAGCCAGGCACTTGGTAAGATAAAAAATCTGTAGGCCAGTTTCTAAGAAGCCTTTTGAATGCTTTGTGTGTGTGTGTTCTATAGGAGGTTCTTGGCATTCTGTGTTTCTAAAATAGTCCTTAAATACTAGAGACGTGAGCTCATATTATTGCAGTTAGTTGGCTAAGTGCTTTAGAAAAGCTTCCCAGTAAAAGCCAAGGAGAGAGAGAGAGGGCAGCTCCTGGGGAGGAAGTCCTGCTGCAGCAGTGACCAGTGGCCAAGCAGGGGCTGCTGGTGGCTGCTTTCTGCTGGGTGCTGGGCTCTTTGCCACGCACTGGCCACACAAAGAGCAGAGCCCTCCACCTGGACAGCTGATACTTTCTTCTGCAGCAGCCTCAGTACCTAAAGCACTTGCTGGATAAAAACCTGAAACACATGATGAAAGTAATTTTCTATTTGTGTTTTGAGTCACCTGTTGCTCTGCAGTCTTCCCTGTAAGTGTTTAAAATAAAAATATCTCCCTATTCTTCCTCAGTAACTTCTGATTTAAGTGATGTAAGGTGAGGGGAAAAACCACAAATCTAAAAAAATGAAAGTTAATCTGAGGAGAAAAGAAGAAGTATAATTCCAAAATGGAATAAATATTTGTTGTCAGCTCTAAATCTGGGATAATCTGCATGACAGTATGAGTTTGTTCTTTTGTTTATAATAAATGAATTTGAAAAATGTCATTGAATAGCTACTTGTCAGTTTGTTGACAACATCATAACTTTCACAAAAGAGCAAAGAAATATTGTTGCCACTTTAAAGAGTATGATATTAAAGAAGAGATATTCCTGCTTACTGTTTTCATAGATTCTTATATTGTTCTCAGAGATAGAAGTAGCTGCACTGCTTTCCTTACTGCTGCAAAAGAAAGTGGAGATTCATGTAGCAGTTTTAAGGTTCACTAATTGTTGTAAAAGAGGGAGGTTTTATAACAATTTTTTCTAAGCTGGATGGTGCAATCTGGATCATGCAAGTTACCAGCTGCAATCTAGACAGGCATGGTTCTCTTGGGAGAGTAGGAAGGAATTTCATTCACTCAGTGCAGACTGACTAAAGTATTTTTCCTAGAAGAGACAGAAATTAATTGTGAATCACAACCTGCAAATTGTAAAATTCATGACAAAGAGAGCAAGGGCACATGGTTCCATTTATGTGAAGGGAAGTAAAAAAGGAGAATGAAAAATAAAGCAGGGAAGAAAGAAGGCTTTCTGCTTAAAAAATACTTTTGATACAAGAGCACCTTCTGGCATTACAAATCTGCAGCTTGAGGAAAAAGAAAATGAGCATGTTCATCGTGCTCATTTTGATGTGCATGCTTCCAGAGCTTTGAGATCAGGCAGCTGGGAGCATGCTGTGTGGGTTTCATTCTGTGCTTGCCTTTTATTTCATTTACTTAAGTGTTTTTACTCATCAGTGGTTCTAATATGTCTTGCTCCAATTGTTTCAGCAGCATCTATCTCATCTAAACTCTTATGTTCACTTTCTCACCATTACCTTTTAGGAAGGCAGATTTTTAGTTCATTAATGGTTTGAAGCTGACAGCCTAACAGCATCAAATGCCAGGAGTCCAAAATTTTACAGAAGTACTGATGATTTAATGCATGCAAGTTAAGATATATAGGGTTCTCTCCTATCCAACACATCAAGCATGTTGGAAGGACAAAAGCTTCTCCAGTCCCTGCCCTGCCCATAATTTCAAATTTCAAGTACTTGTCAAAATATGAAGTTACAACAGCTTTAGAGTCTGAACTTACCTGCTGGTAGAAGAGATTTACCTGTGGACTACACTGCAAAAAGCAAAATTTCACTGTTCTGCTCTCCAAGCTATCCAGAGTTTTACTGGGAATGATGTTTCACTGTTCATGGTTTTGTTTCTACTCCCTTTACCATCCAAGAGGTTAAACCAAAAACTATGCATGGTTTACCTACTTATTTCTTTGAATGTTATTTCAGATAGCACAGATTTCTCTGGTGAGTTGCATAATGCTAATGAAGATATTCTTCATCTGTGGTTTGAAGACTGGTGGCCTCCTACATACCTGGTAGTTTTAGTGCTTTGATGAGACATTTGGTGCTGGCTCAGGTCATTTCTAAATGGAGCTCAACAGCTGGAAACAGGAACAGAAGCAATTTTTCATTTAAGCAGTTCAGAAATTGCTGAAGAGATGTTTTGTCATTGCAAATGGGAAGTTAGGAGTCTGTGAAGCAGCCTCTCTAATTAGAAGTCTTCCCCACTATGAAGGTTTGAGACTCCTCTAAATGCAGAAATACAAATTACATAAAAGTGGACTGTACAGTTACAGTTCAGCATAAACATCAACTTCATCACTGAGAGAACAGTTTGTATTCATACTCTGAAATAATATGCATCTCAAGATGTCTTAAATCTCTAGTGATTTCTCAGCAAAAGCTGGTAACAATCAAAGCCCTTCCTGACAGCTTGACTGGAAATAAATCGGAGTTTATTCAGGAGGTTGGTAAGTTGTACAACATTTCACTTTGTAGTGTTGTGATGGACATAATCCACCTTACAGGCCATAACATGTTTGAAGTGGCTAAACAGGAAATGTAAATATACATTTCTGTACTGTGGATTTGTCTTTTTCATTGCAATAGCTGACTGTCAATCCAGTGTTTGATTTTTATAATATTGTAGATTCACAGTGGGTTTTCCATTTTTGTGGCAACTAGGAAAGTAGACTTAATACATACCATAAAACATTTCTTAGTTTTGAAAATTTTCCATTGAAAATTTCTGTAGTGTCCTATCAGAGGACTGTATAATTTTGAAGGCTTTTCTAATTATTTTTGCCCTATATCTTTGTTCTCTCTATGATTTTGCTTTCTTTTTAACTGAAGAACTTAGTGTATTTGATAATATTTGGGTGGGAGATAGGAGTTAGAGTAATCCTTTGAAGTTTCCCTTCAGTTATCACTTTGGTTTGATATCACTTCGCTTTATTTAAATTTACTTTCTGAAGAGTTCTGTATTCAATATTCCATTTCCATATGTTAAAGAATAATATTTCTTGGAAATTGGAAGATCCTGGGAAATCTGTAGTTCAGATCAGGACTGTCTGGGTTCTTGTTGTGCCTCCATGAGAGGTCAGTACTGGAAGCCTGGGGAAGATGTTGGGAAGGTTGCACAAAGAAATTCCTGCAAGGCGTCTTAACAGCCTCTAATAATTTTGAAATTTGTATTAATAACCATAATGGATCTTTGTTCCTTGGCAAATCAAGTAGTCACATTTTCATTGCATGTAACATTTTAGCACCTGTAGTTCCTGTGAAAGCATTCCAGTCTGCTGGATCACACACTGTGGGAAGGAGTTACCTCCCTTGTTTGTTTTCAGTGTGGCACCTGCTAATTTCATCTGATAGCCCTTAGTTTTTATTACTGGTAAGATTTGAGTGAGTCCTTAATTTTTATTACTGGAAGAGTTAATGAGTGACTCCTCCCTATCTACCTGCTCTCCTGATTTTTATAGACTTGTGTCACCTGTATCTTTCTTTCCCAGAATGAAGGATTTGTTCCATATGTTTGATCATTCTTGGTGACTTTCTGTCTTTTACAGTCCGTTTGAGAGCTCAGGGGTTTTGTGTGTGAGGGCAAAAGGAGGTGAGAACTGCACACAATGGCCAAAGTGTTGGATGAATTTATGCAGCATTTTTATAGCCCTTCTCATTGCTCTTTATTGCTTTCCAAAATATTAACAACTATGGGTTTCAAAGCCTGTCCTTTCTGCCTTAAGATAGCACTTTTCCTCCAAATGTGTCATTTTATTTCTACCCGAACTGAGTTGCTGTCTTTCCCCTTTGGTGGGTCATCTGGGAAGGTGTGGAAAACCTTGAGCCTTGATTTAGATACCTGAACAGCTCCACTGATCACCAATGATGAAACTCTTTGTTTTCTGTCTTTTAATGTTACTTATCCAAATTAATACCTTTTTTTAAAGGATGAACAGTAAACTCTTCCTAATCTCAATTTTAGTTTTGAATGCGCAGTGAGGTTACAATCTCAAGCTTCTTCAGGAGCCAGAACCAGGAACTTTTAAAATGTGTGTATTTTAATGAAAATTGCTGTGAATTGGCTATGCAAAATAGAAAAGATAATACAGGACCTGTATAAAGACAACACTGTATGCCACAACATCATTATTTAATTATTTAGTTATTCGGTAACTGAATTTATAGATTAACTGCTAATCTGTAGATATATAGATCCAGATAGATAAGGACAGATCTTTAGATAGATTACCTGGCTGCTGTCCTGGCAGGTAACATGCATGGACTACACAACAAAGATATTTTAAAATAGCAACTATCATGGGATTCTGGTGATTGAACTTAGGTGTCTGTGATGTTGCTTGTAGGCAACAAGCGTCTTTCTTCATAGTCTGTAGACTAAAAAGCATTATTAGGACAGGAGCTTTCTTTATCCCAAAGATGAATTACATGCTAAAGGGACTGTTTTACTTCCAGTGACAAAAGGGAAGCCTGCAGTGACTGGCATCTGGCTCACAGCTGATGTTTGAATGAAGTTAACTCAATCTTGAATAACTACATCAGAACAGTAAATCTTGTCTTTTTACATCTCAGTGACAAAACCAGCTGAATGCCATTGTACTAAGTATAAGCAGAATACATGTAAACTGTGAGGCTCATGTAGTCACAACAGAGCAAGGGGTAGTATGAAACCTTAAATTTTAAGGCTTAGCTTTTCAGTGGTTAAATAAGAAATCATGCTAAATAATCACTAAAATAATAAGCAATTGTGAGTAACATATTCAGTAGATAAAATTTGATTAATACAAGATAAAAACAATAAACTAAGTTTAATTGAAGGACCTAGTGCCTTCTACTAAAGAAAATACATACCTGGAAAATTTACCAAAGAACTTAGTCTCATCTTTAGTTTTGGAGTAACAGACTCTGAGCCAATAGGGAGTGTCAACACATACTGATTAAATAATCCTGCCCTTCCTTTCTCCCTCCCTTTTCTTCTGTATGTAATCCTTCACAGTGCTATGCCAAAAGTAGTACAGGCTTGTCATTTTCTCTTTATTCTGCCACAAACATACAAATAATTCCTTCTCTGTCCAGCAGGTGATTTTCAAGGACTTCCCTTTATGTGATTTTCAAATACTTTTTGATGTAGTTAAGTAAAACACCAGTGACTTCTTTTATTAAATATTTCAGAAGTTACAGTTATTTTGAAAAATATAATGGTTTTTAATCAAAATAAAATGTGACTATTCCTTAAGCATTCAAAAATTTATTCTTAGACTTGATGTAGTTTAAGCATTTTAACCAATGAGTAGAACTTGTTTTGCTTCTTGTCAACTGTAAGAAAGAATTATATCAGAAGAATAAACATCAGCGATGAATCAGAAAAAAAAGCCCCAGAAAAATAATTTTGTTCTAAAATATCCCTTGTCTAGGAGCCTCAGTTCTGTTTCCTTTGCTTTGTTTACTTGCTGGCTTGTCTGCTTGGATTCCAGGGCCATGACAGTGGATGACAGATGCAGTAATTGTAAGATGCTCTGACAATCAGTGCTGTATTTCGAGGGCACCAAGTGAATTAAGGGTGGTGTAATGTAATCACAACCTGTTTACCATTCTCTCCAATGGGTAATGTAGTAGGATTTAGACTGACATGCTATTTTTATACACACTTTGTCTTTTCTTTCTTTTTCTTTCTTTGTATTCAAGAAGTAACTTCTGAATTGAACACTAGTAATCATTTTTTCCCCCAGATACCTTTAGTTTTTCTGCATATGCCTGCTAGTTCCAAAAAGCCATTGGAAACAAACATTCAAGCAGCATATTCTTGTTGACTACTTGAATATTGCTTTCCTCTAAAGCACTGGTGGTGTTGTAGCCAGTTCCCAGTGGACTGATGTACATGAGCATTTATTGTGCCTCCACTTCTTCACTCTTGACTTGTCTGCTTTGTCCAAAATTGTTAATTGTGGTAAGAGTCATACTGATGGCTGAAATTCTGTTCCTTTCCCAGGAGCTCCAGTAGGATGAAGGCTTCAGCCTTTTGCTTTGTAATAAGAGGATGTTTATTTGGAGGATCATTTTTTATTTAGAGATTGCTGATTTGTCTAGACAGAGAGAATTAAGATGCCAGCAGCTCATATGCCTTTCACAGCATCTAAATACAAGGGTTTGCAATCTTGCTGCAGAAGGGTAAAGCCTTTCACAGCTAAAATCTTTTTCAAAATTAAAAAAAGGACTTATTTCTTTACAAAGATATAAATCAGAAGGCCTGTGTTCATTTAAGTCGAAGCATCATCTAATATAGACATCAGCTGGAAAAACCTGCGCTTTAATCTGCTGGAATATGGACAAAGTGTGAAATGTGCCCTTTTCTCAGGTTGTCAGGTGGAAGAAAACATAGTTGGACTATGTGAAAAGAAACTGTAATATGAAGCTTAAAATACTTTATTTGCTTTGTTGTCTGCATTCTGTGGAATATTTACCAAGCATTCCACTAAAAAGTTCTCTGATTTGTGCTACATCTGATGCTGTGGTTAGAGGGACCATTCTTTAGGGAAGCATCATCTGGTATTTAGAGCTGAGTGATGTTCATGTTTCAACTTTGAATGATGTAAAGGCAAGAACTATGAAGAAGAGTTTGGACCCTGGGTTTGAGGCAGAGTTTGTTTATTTTTAAGCTCAAGCTGGGTGCCTCTGGAGAGGGACCATGAACAAAGAAATCCCTGGGCCTTTACACCCTCACAGTCTGTGCACAAGATGTTCACATGCCCTATGTGCACCTCTTGGTCCAATGATGAATTATCATCTGGGGTCTTCCAATATCTCCCTGGGTTCTTTCTCCATGTCTATGTGGGCAGGGATTAACTGCTCTTGTCTTCCAGCTTGAGGCCTCTGGGGTCTCAGCCCTTATCTGAAGGTATCCAGTCTTTGTTTCCTCCCCCTGCTGAGCCAAGGGAAGTTCACCTGCACCAGGCTTTAAGCAGGGCCCACTCGTGCTGAGCTGTCAGTGGAAATGTGTGCAGTTCTGGCAACTGAGGCTCTCTGTATTAGCTGGGAGTGCATTGGGCAGGGGTACCTAACTGGTTGGTGTTAAAAACCACAAATAATTGTACATGCATGTGGATAGCCTTTCTAGCAAAGCAAAGCTATGAAGAAAGTAGTTACAGAGGAAGAAGCTACTGTAGATGGCTGAGGCAATCAAATGTGTAGACAGGTGCTTAGTTCACTTTTCTTCAAGAATTTTTGTTTTCTCTACAAATGTTTCTTAAAATTCCCATTACTCTCTTTGAAGTCCCATGTGGTGACCCTTCAGAAAAGTGTTAGCTCTGTCCTTTTGGGAAACCTCAGGATAGCAATACTTGATCATGCTGTCACAGAAAGGGCTTTATGTGGAGCTGAATGTTGGTAGCAAAGGAAAAAATGAAATCTTGGACAATTATTTTGTTTCTGACAGAGCGAGAGCATTTTGACATCTGAAAGTCTTTGGGGTTTTTATATTTTGTCTCTTTTTTGGATTTTGAGGCAGAACAGATAGGATGGATAGAGGACTTGGTGACATTCCTTAAGCATTTGATGCATATAAGGAAAAAAAAAAGATTTAATATGGCTTCTCCCTCACAACACCAGCATTATACATAGTCAGTGAGAAGATCATTTATGCTCCTGTTGCTTCAGAGCTAGAAGACTAATAACAATTTCTGCTTCTTTGTAAACAGATGTTCTCAGTTACAAAAGAGAGTGTAAAGACACATTGAAGGCTACAGCTTTTATACTCTCACTAATAGTGGCCCTGGATTTGCATATAAACCTATATATTAGAAAATTCCCATGCATATAAGCCACATCTAAATATACTTAGGTGAATGTTAAGAGGAAGTATTGTGGTCAGAGAAACATGACACTTTTTTCCCCTGATCCAGTCATTGAGGTTTTCTGAAATTCTAGAAGTTCAAAAGATACATAACTGCCTTTTCTCCCTCGTACAAAGCACCAGTGCACATTGTTGTATTATCATTATTCAAACTGACAAACTATGTTAAGCTTAATGTTTCCAGCTCATACAGCCCCTTTTTATGAATTCTTTAATGTCTGATGTATTCCTTAAGAATATCTTCATAGAGTTATATTCCAAGTAGCAGTTTCCAAAACATTTTATCTATGATACAGACTTCAATACACTTTCCAAAATAAATAATGATGCTGAGGAAATCCTTTTTTTCTTTATTCCTGAGTACATATGCTATTGCTTCAAGAAGCCTGTATTGTTAAAGGAACCTCAAAGGATAAGTATGTTACTTTGGTGCAAAGTATAACAGAACCTTCTGCATGGACCTATCTGTGCACATATGATAATTCAATTTGAATTTCAGATGAAATGTCCTAGACACACTAGACCTGAATAATGAAAGTAAATATACAAGTCAGTTTTCAGCCAAAACAGAAAATCCTGAAGAATAATGCTAAAATATCCTGAAGGAAGAAACTTGGTCACAGGTTTACTTTTCTCCCTCTGGTCAGAGTTCAGTAGTTGTAGGGAACAACCACCATACCGTTAGGTGAGAAAAAAAATCACTTGTATACTGTCCATTTCATGTTCTGTTTCTCTTGTGTTGTTCTCTGCTGTTACAGGTATTGCAGTTGAGACAAAATATATAAATGAAAGAAAATGAGACTGTTCAGATTGTACCATTTACCTGACTTTGTGTGCCACCTCAACCATTTTTGCAATCACTGTTAATTCAGTATCAGAGGAAACTGGTCTGCAGTGAGAGAGATTTGCAGTGTACCAAAATGCCATCAAGGCCCAGAGAACTGGTTATTTAGTGCTGGACTGTCTTTCCATTGGCGTCACTGATCCAAGCATTAACACTGCCAGGTTGCTGCTAAATCTGTCTCGTCCTTCTGAATATCTGAATGCCAAATCATGGTGATTTTTTATGTTTTTATCAGCTGTTTCTGCAGCAAGAGGGCACTTCATCTCTTTTCATCTTTAGGATTCACTTGCCAGGAGATTAGCGAAATTTGTGTCCGGCAGCTAAATAATCTAATGATGCGTGCTTTGCAGAAATAGTGGGATTAAGATTCTGACTGTTTTGTTGATAATATTCTGTTGTGTTGGAAGTCAACCTAGGCTTGGAGTCAGAAAACACAAACTGTTTCCACCATGTTTTTCTTGTGTGACAGGACTGAGCAAGTCAGAGTGATATTTACAGAGAAATGTAACTGGAATAAGGCTCACTGCCACCACCTAGAAAAGGGATTTATGATAATCAGCATGCTGGAGGAGGACAGATGGAAACTGATACAGTAGTCTTTAGGAGTGTCTCTGTACCACTGGGCTAGAAATACGAGGGCACAGATTGATATGCTGCCCTTCTTGCTGGTGATGAAACCATTCTGCAGCCAAGAATCCAAGATAGATTTAGAGAGAATGCAGAACTTCACTTGTCTTTGCAGCCTGGTATTTAGGCCACTGCTGGGAGGTGCCATTATGGGCATTCTTGTTCATGCTTCATTTGACTTTTAATTGCAAACATTGTTGAAAGCATGATAGATTTAGGTAAATGAAGTGGCACGGTTTATGCTGCCAGATGTCAGGGATTGCTGACAGGGTTGAGGATCCTGTTCTTGGACTTGGAATGTCTAAAGTCCCAGAAAGTCCTTCAAGTTCTAAGTCTTGTTTTGTACCAGTGTCCCAAAGGGGTAAGATCTGCTTGCTTCCTGAGCCTGATAGGTAAGAATTAATCAGGTAAAAGACTAACAGCAAAGCTGGAGTTGGATAACAGTACTTTGTAGCATAGATCAATGTGTCTAGAAGGGCTTGGACCATCTTCTTATGTAAAGGAAGAACAAAGGAGGAGAAAGAATTATGCTGAAATCTCTAGTTCAACATATTGGGTGTTCTTTGCTCCCATGTTTCCTTTTTTAGAAGTGAAGGTTTTGATAAATTGCACTGGGCCTTTAACTGAAGACAACAAAATATCCTGGAGTAACTGTTTTTGAAAAGTCTGTGTCATGCAGATGTGCATTGGATCAGCAAGAATTCAAGTTGGGCTTCCTTTGTTCTCCTCACCACTAAAAAATGTGGTAGATATTTGACCTGTATGGGAGTATGTGTGACATAGAACAACTGGAGAGAGAGCAGGAAAGTTTGTGGCTTATATGGGAGATGCCACCATCTCCCATTTTTGTTTTCTTGTCAGAAAAGTTGGTGGCTCTGATAATAATGCTTGCCCTGGGTCTCCAAATCTTAGCTATACTTGAGTTTTTAGTCTGTTATAGCAGAACCATCAGATTTACCAGATCACAGAGGATTCAGTATCTCTTACAGTGAGGAAAGTTTATCTTGGGTATTTCCTAGTGAACGAAAAGTACTCTATTAAGTTTCATGTAGGTGTTTTCAGAAAGTGGTGACACATTTTCCATGCAAATGTAGGCCAATTGGAAATATAAATAAATAATAATTTTTAAACCCCACCTCCTTTAGGACCACTTAACAGGACAATTAAAACACCTTGGCAATTCAGGTCCACCTGAAACCAGATTTACATGAATTAGCAATTTTTGTTCCTTTTTCCTGTCAGTGATGCTTGTTTCGTCCCTAGAAATCCCAGACTGTAGTCCCCTCACAATTAAAGAATAGCAGTTCCACTTGTCCTCTCCTTTCCCTGTCCCACAACAAATTCAGGTATCCCTTCTCACTAGAATGGGTCCTATGCAACCCTCATAAAAATTATTTGAATTCTTCCTCCTAGTTCCTAATAAAAGAGCAGCCTTGTTTGGATAGTATTCCCTTTTCTGTTCACAAGTTGGTTCCCAATACTGATTTATCACCTGCACAGGTATTTGTTCTGAATGAACAGATGAAATAATGATTTCAAGCACTGCTCTTGCATCTGCTTCTACATATTAGGAAATTACTTTGCATAATGGATTTTTCACTAGGATACACAAATATCTTCCTTTTTGCCCATGATTCTTTTGTTGTGATCTGTAGCTTGTTAAATTTTAGCCTGTTGTGGGTTTATATGGTGTTTGGTTTCGTGGCATAAAATCAATGATTCATGTATGGTAAAGCAATTACTAAAATATTTCCTTTAATTAATTGGTCTTGCATAATAATTTAATCTAAAATAACAAAACTTCCCTTAATTTAAAGGGTTTTCATATTCCTTTAGTGAGCATGTCTTTATTGCAGTGCAGTGTAGAGTATCTGCTTTTGTCACATTCCTAAACAATTTCATGAAGTGGAAAGGTTTGATCATGACTGAGCATGTACTGTGACATGCAGCTATCTTGAACTGCCCTGTTTGCTTCTGAACCAGAAGCTGCCTTCCCAGTCTGGCTTTCATCTTGAAGGCATTCTGTACTTTTATCTACGTAAATGCAAATGCCCAATAGCTTCAAATTCTTCATTATATCTCTTCTAGTACAATTTTCACTGCTTTGCAGGGAGATCTCAGATTTATCATCTTCTTGACTTTAAACTTCTCCAGCATAAGCAGGTCATGAACTTTTCTTAGTTTTGCCTTCTCTCTATTTGCAGATATCTGTCATCTCCTGTTTTTCTGTTACCTCCCTAATCACTGGTTCAGCTAAAGCTTCTTATCTTTCATTCCCACCTCAGAAAAGAATATGGGAGGTTCTCTAGAGTTTTGTTGTTTATTTCCCTTCCTTAGCAGTTCACAAACTCTGGATTCTGAGTAGAGTTACAAGCTCATCAGAAGGTCAGATGTTTCTTCTTCCACCTGCAAATTAAGTTGCAACGGGATGCTTTTGGGTATTGCCATTTGTAGTCTGCATTGCTGCCAACATGGATTTGATGTCTGTCTTGTGCACAGCTCTCAGAACTGTCTTTCCTCCCATGTGCTCTTTTTACCAACCTGAAATCCCTGTATGCATTTGAGTCCTTTCCATAGATACATTTTGACACATTATTACATGTTACTAACATGGAGCTCTCAGTATTCTTTATACACCTTGGAATTTTTCAGCTATTCAAAGAGCTCTACTCCTATTGCTTCTTATATTGACCAATGTTTTCTTATGGTTTCAGCTTACCTGTCTGAGGCATGTTATTGCTTATTATAGTAGCTCACTGTAAATTAGTTACTTTTGCTAAAAATATCTAAAAATAATAAAATAAGAAAGAGATGTTGTTGATATAAAGATCACACTCAGTCTAGAATGACTGAAATGAATACTTCTATGAACAGAAGTCAAGTGGGTTCCTCTCTCAAAGCTGCTTCTTTCAGCTTTGCCTTTGGTGTTGAATAACACCTTTTCCTAAGTCAGTTCATAGATTGCTTAATATTCAATCTGCCAGTGAAACTTCTGTGAGTCTTCCCTGAAGCTCAGGGCAGTGTTAAGGGGTTATCATTTAAATGTTCGCAATACTAGTAAAGGGAAATTAAAGGATCACATTTTTATTAATTCTTTATAATTTTAAAAAAGTTAATCCCCAATAACAAATATAAGTATAGTTTATAATTTGCCTCTTTTTCTTTAGTGTCCCTTTTCTACTCCTATATTTTGTATTTCCATTACTGTTTTTTATGTTGTCCAACTTTTAACTGAACCTGCAAATTTTAAAGAAGAATAATTATTTTTTTCAGAGTGTTGGGAAGAAATTACCTCCAGCCACAGCAAGTCAGGAGCCAACAAAAATAGAAGTGGACAGCAGAACAAAAAGTAGGTTTCATAGGTTTTTCTTTTTTGCACTTTGTGCTATTAAAAGCAAACTGAATGCTTTTCTTTGGTTTTGGTTAAAAGAGTGTCCTGTATGTAAAAAAAAACAGAATGCAGATAGATATATTTAGGATAAACTTTGAGTAGGTGGTACCTAGACAAAATGCTTTGTTTCACAGAATCCTCTGTATTGTTTTTGCTCTTGTGACTCTACCTCAAGTTTTCTGCCACCAAAAATCAAGTTAAATTATGTGATCAACTTTCAGCCTTGAGGATACTTTGGAATTAATCAGAGTTGAATAAGATCCAAATTCAGGTTGTAATTTGTAGGTAGGTCATAGAAAAAATTCTCTCATTGTGAATGTCCTCGCCTTTTTCCTCTTTTTTTAAAAAAATAATTTAATTATTTTATTTTTATTTCTTTATGTAGCAGAAATAAAACTGTATGCATGGTATAGTTTGTACAGGAAATCAAAGAGAAGGCTCCAGGGAGACCTTCCAGCAGCCTTCCTCAAGGAGACTTACAAGAGAGCTGGAGAGTGAATTTTTACAAGGGAATGTAGTGACAGGACAAGGAGAAGTGGCTTTGAACTGAGAGGGCAGGTTTAGATCAGATGTTAGAAATTTCTTACTGTGAGCATAGTGAGGCACTGGCACAGGTTCCCAGAGAAGCTGTGGTTGTCCCATCCCTGGCAGTGCTCAGGGCCAGGCTGGATGGGGCTCTGAGTCACCTGGTATAGTGAAAGGTGTCCCTGCCCATGGCAGGTGGCATTGGGACTAGGTGATCCTAAAGTTTCTTTCCAATCCAAACTATTCTCTGATTCTCTGACCTTCAGTTCTTTTTTGCATCATTTCAGTGCTTAGCAATGATGAAGTAATGATTAAATCTTTCAGGTATGTCTCTATGCTTGTCTAGGGAGGCATATGTAACTAGCTTACCAAATAACATAAATATATATTCCCCATATTTTGATTTTATTTATGTAGAGTTACAAATAAATGTTACAGATTCTGGTGGAAAAGAGTAAGAGGGAAGAGAACATAGCCATACCTTAGAAAAGAAGCTGAATATAACAGAGTTGATTTTCTTTAAATATTGCACAGTCCTTCTTCCCTGATGTGTTTATCCTTTTAGATAGCAGGTAATATTTTGTCTCAGAAACACATACAGACATATGTAGGAAAGCATCTGGATCAGCAGAGCAGGGTCTGTCTGAGGAAAGTGTGTGGCTACAAACTGGTTTGTACAGGTTTTCAGCTCAGAGTTGTAAAAGCAGCTTAAAAGAGCTTTTAGTGAGTTATTGTCCATTAGCCCCACCACAATGATTGACTTGCTACATCCTCTTATCTTGTGCCCCATGCCAGCAGGCTCTAATGGGAAATACTGCAAGAATTCAATTGTCCTGAGGAAGTAAAAACTTGAAATACTGAGAAATGTGTGAACTGTTAATGCAGAAGAGGGCTCCTGAACTTGTTTTGGAATTACCTTTGCCAAACTTCAGGCTGAGCAGTTCAAGCTGACCTGAGTGCAGGTGCCATCAGAAGGGGTGCTCCAGGGGCTTTCCCACCTGCAGCATTAACCCTTGTGTGGGAAGCCAGGCTGCTCCTTTCCACGTCAGCTCATACTTCTGACAGCTGAAGCTGCTCACTAAATCCCATCCCAGGGTATGGGAGGTTCAAACTTTCACATTTATAAACTGAGTATGGAAACCTTCTGACCAATGGTTAGAAAACTGTATCTTCTACTGTGATGCATTGAGCTCTGGCTGACAGAGACACTTTTCCATCAACACTTTTGGGCTCTGGATAGTCCTTCTTTCACCTCTTTGTTATTTCCCATGGACACATCTTTTTGGCCAGAAAAATCTTTCTTCTGTTGCTGTCTTCATGCAACATCTATTTTGTCAGAGTTAGTGAGAAGGGTGGGCTACTTATTTGCACAGTAACTTCTTGAATTTTAACTAAACTGCATTATTCATTATTTTATCTTTCCTGGAATCTCTGGGGCCTCAGTAGAATTCTTGGCATCTCTGTTCATGCTTGGGAAAGAGAAGCACATCTATAGGAAGGTCTGATGTAATATAATTATATATAATTTTCTTAGCCTCAAATGACATCACTGAAGACACATTTCATTCAGCTGAAGTTGTCCTTCACTTAAATTGAAAAACCTTTCAATGCAAATGAAACATGCTTCAGTCTGGTGTGGTGTTTAATATAGGCAGAGGAATAATTTCTTCATAATAAAGTTAATGCCTGATAGTCAGAAATGAGGAGTATAATTAGACTTTGGCATAGGACTATAATCTGTCTAGCATTTGTCATTTCTCAAAAATTCAATTTTTACTTCTTACCACAAACAAACTTGATAAAGCATTCAGTCCAAGTAAGTTAGCAGTCTCAGAAAAATGCTGAATGTTCCAATTACTGTGTTCAGCACAAAAGTATCATTCCAGCATAACAAAAGCATCCACAAGATCTGAGAGTTACAGTAGATTACTGAGACTGCACTAATGGAGTATAAATAAGCAGGCAACAAAATAGCAAAGGCAGTAAGTCACAGAGTGCCTTGACCACAACACTTAATTTGATTATTCCACTCACTATTTAAAATTTGTGTTAAGCATAGGAGTACCAAGATCATAGCAAACAACTAATCATTTTGCATGTTGAAAATGTATTAATAGGACCATAGTTACTTCTGTTTCAATTTTTTTTTAATAAGGTGATGTTTTGGCAGTTTACATCTTACTAAGTTATGTGAAAATATTTATTAGTGCAATCTATTTATGAGTCTTGAGTGTAGCAATTAATAGTAAAACCAAATTCTGCTGAGTATAGTGTTTGGATTTTTTTTTCATCTGGTTTGTGGTTTTGGTAATAATTATGTAATTTTTCTCTAGATGTTGTATGTTTTACTGCATTTCAGAAACATTTTATCAGTGATAGTCAAAGAGAGGAAATTTAAGCTCAAGAATACTACCTTAATGCTGCTTGTTTTCTTGCTTAGTATTACTATTTGTGTCCATATTGATTGCTGTATGATTTAGACTTCACTGATGGGGAAATGTTTAAGCTTCAAAAATTAATGATAGAAAGAAGCAACAATAGAAGTAAAAGGAAGAGATTGTGTCATCCTGCCCTAAGAGGAAAAGCAAATTCCAGAGTCACTGTCCCCTTTGAAATTTAAGCTTGAATGAATGTTTGTCTATGGACTGCCTTCTTGAAGGTCTCAGCTCATCCTAAGAGTGTGGCAGGAGAACAAACAGAAGAGTCACGCTTTTGAAGTGAAGCAGGGTTCACTGATACAGTAAATGGACTTTGCTCAGATCTGGTTGGAACAGTATAATGTTTAACCAGTCTCTCAGAATACAAACAAATTTACCTGCTATACTGCTGCAGGACCCTAAGTCACAGAGCAGGTCGGTAGCTTGACATCAGCTCTTTACCCTGCAAGTTGTAAGTACATATTGAGCCGCTGAATCCTGTCAGTGAAATCCTGTCCTTGCAGTGGCCTGGGAAATGAAGCAGCCGTGTTCCGTAGGAAGGCTGCTCCTTGCTATTGTTCTCCCTCTTGGGACAGTGATTGTTTGAGGGGTTGAGACTTTATCAAAAAGGCCACATTGCCAACTTGGGGACAAACAGTGTTGCACAAAGATACATTATAACAACCCCCATAAAATATCTCATTTTCTTTAGGTTTATCTATTCACTCAGTTTCTTGAGCAGTGCCCATTGCCCATGGTTGGGAGGAGCTGTGAGTTTGCAGTGAGAGACTGTGGTCTGACAGAGTAAAATACTGCTCAACTGATAAAACAGGACTGAAAAGCTCATGATATCATCTTTTCTCCTCCCTTAATGTTTCCAAGATATCTGCTGCTGGGGGTTTATTAACAGGTATATTTATACCAGGTCAGGAGGAGAAAAAGAGGCTTCTGGAAGAACTGTCTGTGATGTATAAATCCAGCTTTGGATGTCAAATGTAAATATGAAATTTATAATCTACAGCTGAGGGATACTGAGTATTGGTATCTTAGTTTGAAGTTTTAATTTGGCTTAAGTTTATTTGCCAGGCATATAATAATACATATTGTTTTGACTTTTAGTATTTTTCTGGGTTTTTTTTTTTCTCATTTGGAAAATCCCAAATTCAGCAAATTCCAGTGTGGTCTATACAATGCTGTGTCTGAAATTAGTTTTTTCTTTTCTTCCTTCCTATCTAAACATGACTGTTAACATTAAGTACTTCTACATTGTCCTGTGGTATTGTGCCCTACTGAGTAAGGACAATTTTAGTCCTGATGTGACATAGCCTATTAGATTTTTCTCTGCTTTTATTAATCTAATTTTAAAGGTTCATATAATAATATGAAATTCTGTTAGCTTTGTTTTGAGTTCTGTTTGCTTTATTTTTGCTTGCTTAAATCATGTTGGTCTCCCTTAGGAGAAGTTTGAAAGCTGACTTTGTCCAGTTGCTTACACTGTTCCCAACCCATCTGTGATGTTGAGACCTCTGTTGCATGATCCAGTGGGTTCAGTGATTTACTGTAGATCTGTCTGAACTGTACTCAAGAAGTCCAGACTTCCACTGTACATAAACTGTATTCTTTTTCTGTGGCTGTTCCTTCAATCTATGTTCCTGTGCCAGCATTCAGAGCACAGGATGCCCCCCAGCTCCCTCTTGTGCCTCTCAGAAGTTTGTCTCCTGGCTCTTTATGAACCATTGTTTGGTTGATTTTTTTTTATATTTTTCTATAGTTTAATTCATTGGTTTGCCGTTATTTGGATTTTTTTTTTTAAGAAAAGAGAAGGTTTAGAATTTGGTGGGGAGAATGGACAGGTCATGGGACAACAGAGTTCTTGACATCAAAACTAGAAGGACAAGATGTGTATCTATCTGCTAGAGAGAACTTACTTCCTGATCAACAACTAATATTTCAGATGCTGATACCACAGCACTCTCTCCACTCTTTGTCTATCAGGGTCTTCATCCTGAAAGACAATTCAAATACCCAGTCTTCAAATAGCAAGCCTGAGGGAGGCTTAGCTGTTACAGGACTCAGGATACCCAAGCCCTTTGCTATCCAAAGCATTTTTTAACCTGAAACATGTGGGATTCATCCATGCCTTGAGCAGAAGCTGCACTGCAGGCGTCCTGTCAGAGAGATGCTGTGGTGGCTGTTTGCAGTTTTTTAGCTGTACTTCGTGCTTGGCTTCCCACTTCAGCTGATGCTGTTATTGAATGGAGGATCAATGGATGTGTCTGAGAACGGATGTTCTGGAATCATCCTTCTTGGGCTCAGGTGTTGTTTACCTCTGAGAATCCAGGCAGTTCTGTATCCCAAAAAAGAAATGCTAAGCCTGTTCCCCGTAACTAGAGACTTGCCTGAGTGTGCAGCACTCAGCTTCTTTAGTGCAGTATTACATCTACATCAACTCTGGTCTAATTCATTGAATCTATTATTTATCACAGCTGCTTTTCAGAGTGTGGATATACTCAGAATAGGAAAAACCCCACGATGATAATTTAAGGTAGCATGCCACTGAAGTGTAAAATGTGTTGAATCTCATATTTATCTACATGCTGCTTTGCATCCACCTAAGTTAGTGTGTGTCAGCTTTCTACCAGCTTTTACATAAAATGTTGTTATACTGTCTCAAAGACAAGGCAGTGAGCAGGTGGAGCATCCTAGCCAAGTCCACAAGGAGACATCGCAACCCTTCCTCAGAATGCAATAAAGCAGCAGTCAGACACCCCATTTGTCCTCTAAATCTGAGCTGTGACCTGGTGGTTCTCACATGCCCAGTGGTTTGGAAAAGTCACCAAATGTTTATTTCATAGTGATCTCTGCTTTCAGAACAGGGAAAAGGATTTTTTTCCCGTGCTCATTTCTCTTCCTTGAAAACTTTTGTTCATTGTCTTCATCTGAATTTTGTTTCTTCAGAGGCTATGCTCCACCCAGCCACTTGCTCCCCATAAGGGAGAAAGCAGAGCAAGCAAAAGCAAAAAAATCAATTGATAAAGACAGTTTGATAAATAAGTGAAAGAGAAATTAAAAGAGGCAACACAAAGGCAGCCACCATTCAGTAGATCAATTCATTCACCACCTACAGTAGATCAATGTCCAGCCAGTCTCCAAGGAATGGAAACACCCCCAAAGTCCACCCATTTTTATTGCTGAGCAGGAGGCCATATGGCACAGAAAACCCCTTTACTCATCTTGGGTCAGCTGCTGTGTCCCCTCCAGCTTCTTGCTCACCCTGGCCTACGTGGGGGGTAGAAAAAGGGAAAAAAAGAAAGCTGTGTAGGTGTGCCAGGCAACAGCAAAACACCAGCATGTTACCAGTGCAATTTTAGTCGCAAATCAAAAATACAGCACCATGTGGGCTGCTGTGAAGAAAATTAACTCCATCTCAGCCAGACCTAATACAGGGCATGGCCAGAAAACCAACTGTAATGGTCATGGGTAAATTCAAATATTTGTGTTCAGAATAAGAAATCTGTGAAGCCTAAGAAGTTCTTGTTTGCTTGAACCAATGACACATACAATTCATGCTGTTTCTGAGTGACAGTGTGTGAACTGAAGAAGAGCTTTCCTGTTCCCTACTAGTACTATTTAATTTCTCAGGCTGATGGTGCTTACAGAGAGCAAATTTTCAGATGCACATTTCTGGGCTGCTTCTTTACAGCTGATGTTCCTCTCACTAAACTGTAGAAGTTTGGAGGGAGCTTATGTGTCAGAGCCCTAAGTTTGGGTTATAATCATGAGTTTGATATCTGGATTTTTCAAGGGGTGGTCCCACTAGACATCTGTCACTGCTGTCCAGGGAGTTCAAATCATGGTTCAGCTAATAAAATGTGGGTGTTTGGCCTGGAGTCAGGAGTGGCTCTCAAGGCTTCACTCATTTTAGTGACTTGATCTCCACTGACTTTAGTGCACTGACTAGGTTGCTTTCTAACATCAGATACTTGAATTTAAATTTAGACACAAGGCCAAAGCTTGGGGGCTGAAATCAGTAGCTTGTATCTGGAGCTGTTTGAGATACCCCCAGGGTATTTTGTTTTGAATTGCCTCCAGCTGTCAGGCCAGAGGGACCTGGAAATTCCATAGCTTCAGCCATACTATGCATGTGTCTTACATGCCCACAAGTGTCTGAAAAGGCACTTAGTGTCTGGGCAGCTGAAGCTGGAGGAGTCTCAGATACCCTCAAGTGTGATAATGCAGGTTCTCTTTATAGCAAGTATAAAAGAATAAATCCTGTTATTTCAAATTAATTTGTATTTCTCTGGCCTGACAGTACTTCTCTGCATTCAATATGGAAGTTGACTAGGCACAGAGGTCATCAAAACTGAGACATTTAGAGTGAGGTGAATATTTCTACAAAATCACATGCCCTTCTACAAACAGTAGAGTAGTTTACTTAGTCCTTTTAGACCTGCTGTCTTAGAGTATCACATATTTTTATGCATAGTTTAACAGCTGTAAAACATATTCCCTTTTTATTTGTAAGGCACATTGACATACTCATCTGTTGCACAGCAACATGTAACTGCTTTTCATGAGAACTGCTTTTTATGATTTCTGAGTAGGAGTGCTGGCTTCTGTATTTTCCAGATGAAAGTTGAGATGATGCCTATAGACAGTAAAGGAAAAAGGGTCAAGGAATCTTTAGAGTAATTCTCAAAACTCTTACACTGAGTGTACAGGTGGTTTAGTTATTAATGCATTAACGTTTATTAATGTATTATTTATTGTTGTACCATCTTTATAGATTCATATATATCTGCTTTCTTGCACACAAGGGGAGAGATAAGCTATGTTGACCTACTGAGTCCTTTTTGCTTCCAGTTTATGCAGTCTGGTGGGAGGCTATACCAGTGGAACTATGGAAAGAGGTGTCAGATGTAGGCTTACTCTAAGGGAAAGAGTTTGTGGCAAGTTGCTGTCTGGAGCAATTTCACTTTGAGATATTGGTTCTAGGGGCTACAGAGCTGACTCCCTGGATGACGTGTGTGGGAATGCTTATCAGTGTGCAGTTCTTTAAATATTTCATGTTGTTTATGAAAGTGTAAAATACAAAGAGAAAGATGGCAAGGAAATAAGGCAGCACAAAGAGATACTAATGGAATATTTTATGAAGATTATTCACCCTTGAATAAGCAGTTGTTATAAAGTGGTAATTTATCACAATGAATGTTCTTCCTTTCAGACAAGGAGTATTGCAAAGTGATATTTCCGTATGAAGCACAGAACGATGATGAACTCACAATCCGGGAAGGTGATGTTGTCACACTTATCAGTAAGGTAAAAGCAATATTATTCTCCTATAAGCAGTGATACAGTTTTTAAATTTGACATAATTTAATTGCCATAAAATTCGTATTTGTGCCTATAGTGTTGTTGCTAAACCAATGCTAGTTAGACAATGAAACATTCTGCAGACTTCAGAGCTCTATATCTCCCTTCCTCTTGTAGAGCCTTACCCTGATAATGAATGTTAAGCAAAGAACAGCCAATGTGTACTCAAATGTATACAATTAATTTTAATTTGAATGTGCTGGCAGATCAACATAAATTGTAAATTGATCCCTGTAACAAACATAACGGCTTGGAGAATAAACTGGAAGATTCAGGAAGCAACAGCTTTGAATATCTCCCTTTGGTGAATGAGTTATTTTTCTTGTAGGAATTGTGAATTAGATTTTTGTGTTAGATTGAGGTAATGTGCCTAAATTAACTTACTGAACTAAACATTTAAAATTTAGCCACTCTTAATATTCTGGTAAAGCAGAGAAAGATGACAGAACAAAAAAGAAATCGTTTTACATCTGTGTTTTTTTCTAAAATTATGTGAAATTATTCAAGATTAGAAATGAAAAAGTGCCAGGATTTATACTAAATCTTCAAAAGCCATAGAGTGAGATGGTGAGTAAACTGTTGGTTTTCGTTTAGAAGAGCTGTGCACCATGTTACAAAGAACAGATTATAGTTTAGGTGCACTTAATTTCCTGCTCCTTTTTAAAGACTTTCCAATTTGTTTAAAAGTTTTTGATTGCTGGACATAAATAATTGTGGGGGAATAAAATCTATAAACTAGAAAAAGCTGTGGATTTTCCATGAGGAAGATTAATCATAACAATGTACACAATACTGCTACTTTTGCTTGTGCTTATATGAAAGTAAAATAATTAATTCTCTAATTGATGTGTTATAAGAAATTGTTACTTGACTGAACAATTTGGCACTGGGTGAAAAAAAAAACCCAAATCTTGGGAAGTCCATCTGGGGCTGTTTGCCACATACGAAGCTATAGAGGACACCTTTGTCTTGAACAATATGCATGTACCCAAAGAAAAGTAATCACACATTTGGTAGGAAGAGAAACTGCAAATGTAAAAATAATTGTGTACATTAAATATCCTTTAATGACTTGCCCTCATTGAATTTTGTTTAGCTTGTTTGTAGAGCTGTGTAGCTTTACCTGATTTAGAATGTTCTCATGTGAGTATTTAACAGTGTTTCTGATCATGAAAATGGCTTTTAAGATGTTGCTCCTGTCCACTTTATGCCTTTTTGACCAGAATGATTTAATTCCCCAAGTTGGATGGTCTCTGGGTGGAGCTGTGTTCATCAGCAAGCATAGATAAAAAGACAATTACATTACTGAGGTTTCTGTGTGAGATTTCATTAGCTTGCTTTTCTTCATTTTCTTCTTCCCTCTGCCTCTGCCCTCACAGTGGAAGGGTATTTATCTTTTATAGTAACTAAGCTGATGATTTCACCACATTGATCAGTTTTCCAAACCACACAGAGAAAGGTTTGGAATAGTAAATACTCTATTCTCTAGCCCTGTCCTTCTACTCTCTAGTGATATCAAGCCATTGCAGACATTTTATTTAATTTTCTTCTTTTTTCTGTGTCATGTCACATCTATGAGCACTTACATAAACCCACATCTCTAGAGAGTGGGGGATCTCAATGCTCAAAATCCTGGAGTTTCTCTAGGGATGCCTTTTTATGCACTGTCAGAACTGATCTGGGCCACTGAAGAAATGGTTCTTAACAAGGGTTAAGCACTTTGCAGATCCTTTTGTCCTTTGCAGACCTCATCAGTCAGACTCGTTGGGTTTCTTCATCTGTTTTTAATACAGTTAAAAAATAAAATTCAGGCTATGTGGAATCAGGGTCTTTGCTGTAGAGTTCTGAAAACAGTGAGATCTCCTTTATGCTCTACCACATAATACAGTAACTTTATTTTAGTCCAGATCTTCTGAAGCAGATGTCTGTTGTCATTTTTCTTTTAGTCAGCAATAACAAGTCAGCCTCACTTTTCTGCCCACCAATGGCTTCCGCTAGAGAGTTACCTGAAGTTCAAATCACCACACTTACATGACCAGTTAATGAGCCATGCTGACTAAGAGGCATCAAAGAGAAACATATGGAATCCTTCAGAAATTATTATCATGGCTTTGCTTTGCTATCAGATTACAGAGTTTCTTTTAATTTATTTGTAATTAATTGCTTTGCAAGATTTGCTTTCTATGCTGGAAAGCATTAGGCAACATTTATTCTTCCCAATTTTCTAGACTCAAGGAGAGAAGACTGGTACTTCCAAGGAAACAGATGGGTGTCACTGTACTTCCTACAACCACAGATGCATTATTGTAAAATAATGTATTCTGTTGAAATCACTAAAACCAAAAATTGATATAGATTCCCAGCATAAAATGTCTGTCACTAGACTAGGCTGTTTTTCCACAATTAGATCCACAGGAGAGTTGAAGATTCATAATTTTAATTCATGCTGAAATTGCTTTTATTTGAAAACAACAGCATTGGTGAGAATGTGTGGTAGTGGCTGAAGTAATGAGTGACAGAAGAATGGGAGAGAAATCTTATGAAACAATCTTAAAAGCATGAAGGTGAGATAACACTTGATAGATGCTAAAACAAAAGGGGATGGATCAAATGAGCTAAATGGGAAGAAAAAAAATACAAGAATAATAAAATAAATAAATAATAAAATTTATCAATAATAAAAATACTAATGCACATAATAAATAATAATAAATAATTAAAGAATATAATACAAGAGCCTGGGTACAGGTGCACAATGGGCATGTGAGGAAGCTGTTAGTCTAATGTTTCTCTTAAAATGCTAAGACCTAATTTTGTGTAAAGGTGTAGAATCAGTAAATGCAGAATTCAATATCACCATTTTAACAGTATCCATAGATAAAAGGGATTAGAATACAGTAGATTTCTCTCTTTTATTCAGGTGAATTAGTTGTAAAAGTCCCTTTTGTCAAGATCATAAAATCAAGATCGTAAAATATCTATCTAATATAAAGAGCAGACTGTGTTTCAAGTTCTCACTGTTTTGATGGATGTTGAGATCTTGAATCACAAGCTGATCAGAACTTCCCAATAGGTCTCTGTGAGAAAAGAATTTGAATATCTGAGGTTTCTTTGAAATAGCTAAAGAATACTTTGAACAGATTTGCAGAATCACAAGTGACCTCCCTAATCAGATGGAGAGCGTGCTGGAAAGTTTATGTAAGTGCTGAAGAAAGTCAGTAGAGGCTGATCACTTGCAGGTCAGAATGGTATGTATTTGGGGAGATATAGAGTAAAGGATGGCATTATGCAAAACTGATAACCAAAAATAATTGCCAATTATTTGGAAAATATACATTATGAGATAGAGTCCAAACATATCTTAGTTAAAATATACCTAAAAGACTGAAGAAAAGCAGAAACTTCACATACATCTATTCCAAAAATTTCTGGGAAAGGTTTTTCTTTCCTTTGTTTCCTCAGTGAAGCAAATACCCTTGTAAATAACTAGAAGATGTTTTATTTATTAAAAAGTGGGAAAGTGGTAGTGCTTTACTTCTTTCATGCGAATAATGCAAAAACCCTGAAAATATTGGTCAGAATTGTAACAGAAGGTAAAAACTTCATCTTCAAGGCAATAAACTAATAGACCTGGTACCTTTGCTGTGCAAAAAAAGGAGTCTAAGAAAAATACACCTTTGAAAGAAAGAGAATAAAAAGCAAAATACAGTAATTTTACTTGTACAGTTAAGGAGATGATTGTGCGTTTTGATGATTAGGTATGTTCATAAGGTTAAAATTATGAATGGTAAGAGGCCATGAGATTGACTCTGTAGGCTATTTTTGTATTGTCAAACATTTGTGTTCCTTAGGTATTTTTTTTTTTAGTGTCTTCAAAATACTCCTGACAGCATTTGGATATGGGCAAGAACACTGGTAATCACTGCACCCTGCAGCTGAAGGAGAGTGGCAAGCAGGTCTTTTATCATGCTCAAATATTCATTTTGAAGATTGTATTTGTAATGAATACAGTTTCTTCTAAGCAGCAGAAGATTCATGTGACATTTTCAACTGTCATCATGAAAATTTTACAGGACTTTTTATTCCAGCTCTCTTAGACATAGCTATTGTAAGCTACTTTTCTACAAATTTATTAATAGCTTTGATAAATTATGACAAAAGGCATAGGATTTTGAAGACTTCACTGGCACACAGAAAATTACCTGTGTGAGGAATCAATAGAAATAGCTACATAATTTCAAAGCAAATACATCAAGCACACACTGGCAGCTGTGCACTCATTCAAAAGCAGTTTTATCGCAAGGATGTAAAGAAGACTTCATTGCAGTGCATTAATCTATCTGAACTCTAGACAGTAAAGACCACTTCGTTTCCAGGAGTGAAAATGGTCTGTATAAATAAAATTAGCTGCTTATAAAAAATAATTGCAAGTTTGAAAAGGTAGCAGCAATGGAAAGATGTCCTCATCTGAACCCTTATTATCAGTGGACAGCACTGATATCAGTGGCAATTCGGCTAATTCTGAATTTATAAGGTGATTTTTCTGATGCTGTTCAAATAGTACTGGTAAAGTTACTGCATATCATGAGAGATACAACAGGATAATTACTAGTGAAAATTTTACATGTCAATTTATCTGGTCTAGATGTTTAATGAGATATTTAATGGCAATCCATTTTGTAGAACTTAATTCTGTGCTGGGGGACAAAGAGCCACAAGCCTGGTTTGAAAAATTAACATAATGGCAACCACTTTTTACAAAGCTTGTAACAGCTTTTGCTGTTGTTGTTAATAATTTATTGTGAGATTTGCAAGTTTTGTGATTCAAAATGATGTGCATTTAGCAACTTCCTGCCCTGAAGCATATGCAGTCAAGTGATAAGACAGACAAGTAAGCACAGGTGGGTAGAGAGTATAAGGAAACAATTCAATGAGATTCAGTCTTGCTAGTCTCTTTCTTCATGTCCTTTTCTCACTGCTGCAGTGGTGCTCTCTGTGTTTGTCCCTGTAAGAGCATGGAATCTGGCCTTATGCAGAGCCTTTAATACTGCCCAATCCTTAGGGTAGCCATGAGGCAGTTAATTTAACCCTGACTGAATTTATAGGCAGTTACTGGAGCGTGGCCCTTTTGCCAAAACAATTCTACTGCTTTTCTCTCTTACAACATCTTTAAATGCTCATCCTGGTGCAGGAGGTAATTGTCCAGAGCACTTTCTTTAGCTGAGCCATTGGCAAGGCAAACTCATCTGGGCAGGGTTGTGAAGGAAAACAGCTGCTCTGACAGATGCAGGAGGCTCCTAAAGGGATGAAATTAGTAAGTGCTATGTTAAAGGATCTTGCCAGTGAGTTGAGGCCATGAGCAGGGGAAGGAGAAAGACACAGACAGTGTGATAGAGAAGGACACTTGCTGATACTCAATTGAACATTTTGCTGGGCTGGGGAGTCACTAGGGTTGCCAGAAATTGTTTCTGTGGGGTTTTATTCATTGCTGAATTTTTCTGTACACCTTTAATTACAAACAGCACACACATATTTCACAAACCTTGGCTACTGAAATATGTGAAGGAATTAAAAGCTCTAAGTTTTTCTTTAAATATGAGCTAATAGGTAGGTATCACTAATTCTTCCTTATTAAGATGAAGTCTTCGCTATTTTCGCCTCTATGGGTAAAAACAAATCAACAGAGTGATAATATCTGAGGTCATTAAAAATACACCTAATTGGCAAGAAGATAGAATTTTCCAAGCATAATTATTGTAGCTTAAGACTGTCTCTTTCAAAATAAAATTTAAGATTGTATCTTTCTTCCTATGAAAGAAAGGAAAAAATTAGTCACATTTCATGATAGACAGGTAATCTTGTTTTTCCTTGATTGACAACTAAAATCAAGCTTTTAACTCATTTTTGGAAAATAGTTTTCTAATATAACCATGCAAAAAAAATTATGTAGTTAAAGTATGATCTGGTTTAATAAAAGAAAAAAGGCTTTCTGTCAGAGTAACACAATGGACTTCTGTTGACACTGAATATTTGGTGATGAAGATGCCCCTTTTTGGGGTTTTAATACAAGATATTTTGCACATTTGTAACTTCTGCAGCAATCTTGCATACAGAAACTGAAAGGAAAACAGTAAATAAGCATTTAATAATGCCCAGCTTTAAAAAAGCTTTTGTGATAGCTTTAAGAAATCTTTTATGATGTTTTGTGTTTATAGAGATGCATGTAAGCAATAAAGGCACTTACTTCTTGCCTCTGGAAATAAATAGGTATTTCCCTCAGAAAGAACAATACCATAAAGGCTTCTGAGATATCCATGAATTATTCATCATTGGCCAGGCCTAATAGCCGTGCCTAATCTGCTTTCTGTGTTCCTTGTCCCCTACCCTTCACTACTTCCCTTGGCACCAGTTATTCCCCCAGGACATTCTGCCTCCTCCTCTGACTGGGAAACCTGCTTGTATCACACTGCTGATTCCATACAAGAAATTATTTAGCACATTTTGCATGCTGAGGGTGCAGTTTTACGTGATGGATGGTAGGTGGCTGCTAAAAGGGATGGTTCTCCTGCCCTTTCACCTTGCATCTGGCAACCACAGGACACACAGGGGTGTGTGAGCAGGCACAGGTGATGGAGGAGTGGGACTGTCCCAGCAGCTTGCTGAGAGCTTGGTGTAGCAGTAGGGTCACTTTTCCCTGACCTGAAACTTTCTTCTGTAGGTTTTGACTAATAGGAATCGAAGGTTTGGATCCCTTCTGGATTTCAAGCCGTGAGGGATGGCAGCTGGGGTAGGTCTTGGAAAAGGAGCCCTGTTTGACATACCTCCAATGTGTGCAGCTAGTGCCTGGGGTAAAACTCATGTCACTGCACAGAAGCATCAATGCTTCCTCAAATGAGTGATATAAAGCATTTATATAAAACTTGTGGGCACACTGATGATCAGGTAATTATATGTTCATTTTCTGAAATTATGTTATATACTGGAAAATTATGGAATTATGGAAAATAGACTCTGAGTACAGTCTATTGCTTGACCTTGGCCAAGAATTTTAAATGTTTATAAATAATTTTGTAACACTTAGTCGTATCTTGCAGCATTTCTTGGCTGCTGCGATTAGCAGTGGGGCTTTAAGGTCTCTGTAGAGACAAAGCCTAACAATGTTTATTCGGGAACCAGGTGCAGCTTACTTTTCATTGGTATCTTCAGAAATATTGCTGAAACACAAATGTTTGAGCTAAGCACTTAAATAAGCTTTTAAGCCTGTGATTAGTCCAGGGAGAGTGGAACAGCCAGCACTCGAATGCTGATCTCATTAGTGTATTTATAATATTATTTTTTTAAAGTACACACTGAAGTTGTCTTTTCCTGGTTTTGTTACCACCAATTGTGATGCTACAACAGTGACTTCAAAAGAAGGGGCTTCTTTTGTTCATGGGAAGTCCCAAATTTGAATTTTGACAGACACAAGTTCATGCCAAGCTATGTAGGTAAAGTGGCAGGATCCCTCATGCATGCAATGCTTCAAGATTTGCATAACTTGAAAGGCGTTTTGTTTGTATGTATGTTTAACACAGCCAAGCTAAACTAAAAAGGTGACATATTTTGAGATAAAAAAGGAAAGAATCTTTTTTTCTACTTAGAAAAAATATTGCTGAAATGCTGCGGTGTCTGGAAAACTGTGATTATTGCTCACAGTGTGGGCTTTACATTCACTGCTTAGCTTCATCCTTTCTTTTATTCTGAATTTTGGGTTCACCTGCAGGTTTGATGGTATTGTCTGAAGTCCAGCCTTTTCAGGGCAGAGAAAGCTATTTCAAGGGGAAGTAAAAATGCACATATAGTGCCAAGTAACTAGTAATTGTAATTAGGACCCTGGTCCTAAGATGTCTTCAGTCTAAGTAGTAATAGTGTTAAATAATCTTTCAAATGTTTTGTTCTATGTTTTTATAATCTTTCTAAATACAGCAAATGTAATTACATAAATATTTTATCTTGGCTCATGAGAGGCATAAATTATGTGTGTTACTAGCACCACCTTTCATGTTTGTGTTGGCTAATTTAGTTTTAATTTGAGTATAGGAGTGTTAGAGTTTTATGATGTGGAACATATTTATTTTTCCACGATAATTCTGCTGACTGAACACTGCAAATGAAGTGAATCCTCAGAAGAGATGGTTTTGTTCAATAAGCAACTTAATTCTTCCTGTTTGTACAAATATTTCATCAAAGCTTTTTAGCCTCATTACTGATTAAAATATTTAGTCACAGAATGCAAAGTCAAAAGATTAGACCTAGCCTGAAACAGATTTAACAGAAAAAATACAACTGCTTTGTTAATTTCTCTGCTCTAATGTCGTGGGTATTGCAGGTCATTCATTATTTTCAGCAAGTTTCTTTTTTGCAGTGTTCAATAACCTGAGCCAATTTTTGACCACTCTTTGTCTTCTGTAGAGGTGTCTTCTTGTTGTGCCTTCCAGCAAAAACCACAGCCTGGAAGGAGCAGTGTAACCAGAGCTGAAATAATGTCTAATTTCTAACTATGTCTCCTGTTTCCCTTCCATAGAGGGTTGACATGAGGATTTCTTAGTAGAGCCTTGGAGCTTGCAGATAAATAAAAATTTTCCTCTTTGACTCCTTAAACTTTGAGAGATGCAGCTGGCATTATCAGATGTAAGGTTCTGTATGGCTTAGGAATGAGAACTGACAGGAGCTGGGAAGGATCCATGCAGGATTTGGGGCTTTTGGGATAGGTTTAAGATTTGAGCAGGATATACCTCTGGGTTAGGGGCCAAACAGAGGTTAGAGGCCAGACTTGGAGGTTTCTTTTAATGCTTTTCTTTCAATATTTCATAATCTACATATATTTCAAGAAGTATGTAAAATGAAAATAGGTTTTCTCCAGGATTGCTTCAGAAGGCAAATTTATTGTCGATTAGGCTGTCTCTTTTATCTAAATTATTGCACATTAGGTAGTTGCTGAGAGATTAATTTTGTCTTATTGACAGATCTTAAAATCACGTTTCTGCCAAGGAGTACTTGATTGCTAACCAGATGCTCTAAATGATGGCCATTTTCGTAACAGAATTTAACAAATTTTGCACTTTTTTGTACTGTATGGTCTCAAGCCCAGTAGCTGACCTTATAGTAAGTAACAAATCTTGATCATTTGGAGAAGTACTAGGTATCACAATGTGAGTGTAATGTAAGCCTCTGGAGAGATGCTTTCCTTCATTCATAGGGAGTTTATCAAGTTTAATGAGAATTGATGAAGATTCTAAAATCAATTATTTTCTAACTCTTAAGATAAACTTGGATTTTGAGAATTATCTGTCTTGGTTTCAACACCATGACACTGAATGTAGTCTTTCTTTAAGAATTTCTAAAGAAACATATTTTAATATTATTAAAATGCTTTTTCACCCTGATTTAAGATGACTTTGTTGTTTTCCTCAAAAGCCAAGTTGCATTAATGAAGATCTGATGTGTTTTTAATGATGGTTTGAAAATCACAGAGCCTGTCCAGTGGCCTTCTCTGGTGTTTGTGAGAGCTGGGACCTCTTGGCCCCAGCACTGCAGTCAAGCCTGGAGGCCCCACAGGTGCCCTGTGAGGGTGGGCTGAATGGCAGAGGGCTTGTGCTCCAGATTTGTCTTTCTATGAGACCTTTACTCCTCAAATTCAGAAGCCTTTGTATGTTGCATGTATCTCTGTGTATTATGGTTGATGTCTTGAAAAGCTCAATACACACATTTTGTTTGCATGAAAGGTGGTTTGTTTTTCTTTAAATGATGATGTTGGCTAGCTGTTGTCAAAAGAATTCTGGAGAGATGCTTACAACGGGTTAGCAGTAATTTAATGGGGGGCTGCCAGCACAGCAGAGCTGATACATGAAAGCTCCCAGTGCAAGCATAAGAGGGATTCATGGCTTTCTGAATAATGCTATTTTTCCAGCTCAGCATTCTTCTTGATGAGAACCAACTGTAGAAGGGCAGAAGGAAAGCAGAGATTTAATGAATTCAAATGCCAACTGCTGGGATTTTTTATTAGTATTAGTATTAGTATTGTTATTATTATTTTGTAAGGAACTATGTCTTCTAGTGGAGATTTCCAGAAAAATAATACTTTCTTAAACTCTGCACCATTATGGTGTATCTCAGTACAGATACTACAATGTAAGCTTCACATATACTTTTCTGGGGGCCTGCTTTTTCTTGTTCTTAGTGTTGCTTTCTATCTTAGCTGTTATGATAAAATCTCTGTGATGGAATGGTTCTGTTTCAAAAACTTTTAATCAAAGAGCTGAAAAATTGAGCAGTTGTGGGTTGATGTCTAAACTATAGCTTCATATTTTAGCAGTATTGCAAAGTACCATCATGTTCAGAGGACCAGACTATGCAGCAATCAGTTCCCTCAGAAAAACAAGTCCCATTTACAGATTAGAAGATTGGCCTTTTTCAGATGTATTTCTTCGAGAGTTTACACAGCTGCAGTTCAAGTCATGGATAAGAGAGAAGATAATTACATAGCTTATTACTCATTTAGTGACCTTGGGGAATAGAAAAAAATCTCTCATTTACTCACACTGACAAAAGCCTTCCTCTTCACTAGGGGCAGCTTGGAAGGTAGGTTAGGGAGTGGAGGGATGAACTTGGTCCAGGGCACTCCCTGAAATTGTCCCAAAGGTAGCAAGAGAGGAGGGGAGTGGGTGCTGCCTTGAAGGCCTGGCTGCTTTGGAGGAAAAGGCAGGAAACATCTTTGCCCCTGAAGTTAAGTGGAAAGCATGGCTGCAGCAGTGGGTGCCTGCTTCCTCTCAGGCTTCCTTGTGTTTTGGTAAAGCTGCAGAAATTGCTCAGCTGTTGGTAGATTCCCAGTGTCAGGTGGCTCTTAGTGCTGGAGAGAGCAATCTTGATGCACTTAGAGCTGGCTGCAGTGATGATAGAGATACAAGTCCAATGGGCTTCTGAACACATTATAATGTATACAGAGCCAAGTAGCTATAGGGTTTTATTTAAGTGATTAAGAACGGTCTCATAGCATACAGTAACTCTCCTGTAAGTGACTTCAAGGAAAAAAAAAGAATAAAAAAAAAAGAGTAGAATAATGCATAGTACTTGGAAGAAAACATACACTGGAGCATGTCTGACATTTAAATTATAGTAATCTTGCATGCTTTATTGATTCCTGGTAAAATAATGAAAAAAAATCCAAATAGTAGAGTTTTATTATAAATATGTTCCCAACCAGAAGTGCTGCTTTGCATTTTCAGCAAAAAATGTTGGTTTCCTTCATGTTCCTTTTATCTGGCTCAGGTCTAGAGTGCAAATAGCAGTGTGGGCTAGAAATAAGCCCATCTCTAATAACCAAGTCTGTTTTTTTTAAGAGAGAGAACTTTATATGAAATAAAAACTCCTCTGTCTTTGGGGTCTATGAAACTCCTGACTCCTTGGAGCAGAGGGAAAGGCTGTGAAGCTGTAAGCATTTCCAGGAGGGAGAGTTCAGTCATGTTTGGTAGTGGGGTAATCAGTCACCACCAAGCTTGTAGCTGGGACACAGCTTGGCATGAGAGACATGTCAGCTGCCAGACATGAACTTGAGTCTTAATTTCATGGTCTTAATTTCAATGTGGTATCAGGTACTAAAGGGGACTGACAGCTCTGCCTTATCCACCTCCATTGTCGCCTCTTTTACCATCAGAGAAAAACAGCGATGGTGTTTGACCAAAGGGCTGTTTGTGTTCTTGGCTGGTGGCAGCTGGGCTCCTGCACTGGGGAGGTGCCATGGGCCAGTGTGGTGTCAGTGGAGTCTGTCTGGGTGCAGCTGCTTCTGAGCAGAGTGGAGTGTTTGTCAGACTGCAGAGCATAAGGTGCTTTATGCTGGGCTTTTTCTTCAATCTCCACCATCTCCTGCTTTTTTTCCTGTTGAATTGAGAGCACCAAGGGAAGGAACAGCACAATGTTTGCTGCTAAGAAACTAATTGTGCTGCTAAGAAACCTTTTAATGTCAGATACTGTGTGCATAAGAGACCAAGCAATGTCATGATTCTTTCACCCAGAAGAGGAGAAAGCATGACTCTACTGTTTTATGATTTTTCTTCATCAATACGAGAGTGGCTGCAGGGTCACTGCAGTTGCTAAAAGGTGACTAAGCCTTGATTTTATGCTGTCAGCCCTACTTATGTATCTCACTGTATTTCACTTCCATTCAGTAACAGTGTGATAAATCTGGTGCTCTGAATGGAAACTTTCTTTGCCAAATATCTCTGCATGGCTTTTGGCTAGTCTCTCTACTCATGTATCTCTCTCTTCCCCCTCTCCTCTGTCCCTACTCTGTTAGTCACCACAGACATAAGTTTCAGAGTAAAAACTGTGATTTTACCTTTCTTGTTTTACCATTGGTTTGGGTTTGTATTTTGTTTTCCTTTTTGATGTTCCCTTCTGGTAAAAAAAAGTCTGTTTTCTCCAGATGATTCTCTCTTCCAATTTTATTCACAGCTTGCATGTCTCACTGCTAATTCTGTAAAGAATAGTTCTTATTGTTCACATCAAGAAAAGGACTGATGCTTTTTAGTTCACTTGTGTATACTCTTATAATTCTTGGCAAAAGGTAGCTATATTCTGATTTTTCTAGTAGTTTCCATTTCTCCCAGATTTACCCTTTCCTCTGACTTATGTAAGTGCTCCAGCCCAGGCTGACATTTTAGTACCTTATATTTTTTGCAATATTTATTTCTTATAAAGTTTAAACATCTCAAAAATTCATCAACATTTTAGTCTTTCCTTTTACTATGTTTCATCCAATTTTTGCCCAAATATTTAGCACAAAATGAATGTTGCTAGTAAAGCCAGTGTATTCAGTTTTTTTATGCTTTATTTGGGAACTACTGAGCTTGGAATTAGAATGGTTGCTGAATGGATGTGACAGCTGGAATCACACCCTGCCTTCCCTGGGGCAGGCTCAATGGGCAGACAGGATGCATGACATGGAGGACTCCCTATCCTCACTCTCCTGGCTGAAGGGGCTGAAGGGACTGAAGGGACAGGGGCAATGGCAGCAAGCTCCTGCCCAGCACAGCAGGAGCATCTCCTCTGTGAGTGTCCCACCTGTCCAGGTGCCCTGGTATAGTCCACTGACTGAGGCTGTCCCAAGTTACAGGTGACAGGCCTTGAGCTGTGCCAGAGGAGTTTTAGATTAGATGCTAGGAAAAGTTTTGTCACCAAAGATGTCAAGCACTGGAACAGGCTGCCCAGTGGTTGAGTCTCCATCCCTGGAGATATTTAGAGGACATGTAGATGTGGCACTCAGGGATATGGTTTAGAGGTGGACTTGGCAGTGCTGGGACAAAAAATAAAAATGGATTCAGTAATGTTAGAGGTCATTTTCATCCTAAACTGTTTTATGATTTTACTTCACTAGAAATGAGGATAAAACCTAGATTTGTATTTTAATGAGAAAATACAAAAATCTCCCTCAAGATTTTTAATTTCTCTGTATCATTAATCTGCCTCAATGTGAACCAGCAGTAAATTTCTCTGAGGTCTTTGATTGCACTGTCACTGCAATGAGAACATGGGTATAGTCTCCAAATTAAGCTTTGGTAGGAGTTGATTTTTACAGTAAATGTTGATGCAGCTACCACGTAACTTGATGAATTTCAGTAGCTGGAGTATCTTTTTTTGCCATGTTTTACTCCTTCAGTTTTGTAAATATTTTGTGAGGGCTTTTTTCTTAAAGGAAACCAAAATGCATTTCTAGTACTTGGGTTAAATTTTCTTCATAGGACTTTGGGGATATTGCATCATCTGATTTTTGTTTAAGTTGTTATATAAGTCTGACAGGATAACATGGAGATAAAGCAGAGATCCATTTGGGTTGTTAATCAGTTTTGGGTTATTAATAAAGATTTGTCATATTGGGTTATTAATAAAGATTTGTCAATCTTGATACTGGATTGCTTGACAGCTTTTCTATAAAATTTGCATATTGAAATTATAGCCATTTTGCTGTACTTGAACACATGAACACAAGATATGTTAAAAAAAGACAATATGGTTAAGATTGCATGGCTGATGGCAATCTGGAAGAATTGGAGTGGTTTTTGCTCAGTGTTCACAAGCAGACACATTGTTTTCATCACACTGCCTTGATTGTGCTTCATAGCTCTGCCCTTTGTCAGTACTTGTGGTGCCTTGTGCAGCTGTACCTCAGGTGTGCTTGTGTGCTGCTCTTCTGCCAGCACCTTAGGCTGGCTTCCAGGAGCTGGGGCATGGCAAGCCTGCAGCTGTGGGTAGCAGGAGGGCACCACCATGGAGATTCTTCACCAAATGTCATCAGTAGCTTTTAACTTCTGAAATCTCTTTATTTCCTTCTCAGTGACCCATAAGCCTCCTCTTGCAAGTGAGGTAAATGAGAAAATTAAAAAGAAACTGCCTAAAGAGATTTACTTACTGTATGGAAATCCACTCTGGTGATTGGCTGCATAAGCCTGTGTGAGTGACAAGTTGGAGAGGGAAAAAAAGCAAACCTGCAGCTGTTTGGGATTTATGAATGTGTGATACAAACAGCAGCTTCATGAAAACAAATGAGCTTTAAAAAAGGAAAAAAATTCACGTGTTAATGAAGTGAAGAAGTAGGAGTAATATTTGTGTTCCCTAAGAGCATTAAAAAATCTAACCTAAAAAGCATATATGTGATGTCTTGTGCTGTTCAGTCAGGATTATTAGCTAGTGCTAAGCTGTGCAATCAGTTGAAGCACAAGCTTTTCATCTCTGGATGCTTGAATTATTCTTAATATTTTTCAAAATCTAAATTGGGTCATAAATGTTTAGGCAATTTCAGATTAGCGGCGTAGGGGGTGGAGGGCATTATAAAACACACCATGTGATAGAACAGTTGAGTGCCCTGATTATTAGGCTGTGCAAGTAGATAGAGCCAAGTGGGAGAGAGCCTTCACACCAGGAATGAGGGGTGCTGGCTCTGCAGCCAGAGGAGAATCCTGCACAGTGCCTGCCCATGCCATGCATGACTGGCCTCCATGGAGCCCTTGACAGCCCTGTAGGTACTCAGCAGATGTTTTGGAAACATCAGCTGGTCAAGAATCAGCCCTGATCACTAATAAAGGTCTTACAGAGCTGGGAAATACCTCCTGAATAAGTGTGGGAGGGCCTAGAAAATGTCCTCCCTGGTGGAGGACCACCCTGCTAAAGAGAAGGGAGAATGCAGAAAAGCAAAGATTAGGCATGAGAAAAGATTATCAAAAAAAAGAATGGAAGGATTGTTTTGTGTCTGCATTACATCAGAAAAAATACTGAGATAGGAGGGGGGAAAAAGCCAAATGCACCAAAACAGACATGATGTAAGAAACCAGGCTCTTTAGCTTCTGTGTTTAGTTGGCACATACTCAGGTGACCAGGAATCATAAATAAGCTAAATGAAGATTCTAGAACAAAAAATTAACAAAAACCACCCCAAAGCATAAAAGCAATGATCTTTAATGCTAGTCTGGTTTCTCTCAGATATCATCCAGTAGCTTACAGAAAAATACCAATAAGCACAGTCATTGTGAACAATATTTTTAAGACTTGGTATTAAGTACACCTCACTAAGTTAATCTGCATTGTTCTGCCATCCATTTAGCAGCTGAAATAAAAGATTTTAAGGAAATCAGGAAAGGTTGGCCAGCCTGATGTTGAGCCAACTTTAAAAATTGGCTGAAGTGGTTTTAAGACTAAGCAGACAATGGGTGACTTTCCTGTAATTGTGTTTTGGAAAACAGCTGAGCTGTTTCAACTTGAGCTTTCAGGAAAAAAAGAATGTGGAAAATCTTAACAGGAAGTGTTCTATGTAGCAAACACACAGACACAAAAAAGTGAATATGGAGCACTGAGGACTTAGGGAGCCATTTCAACCTTCTCTAAAATGTTGTGGCTTCTGTTACTGTTATTATTCATAACAAAAGCAACTGTTTTTTTTATCAGTTAGACTCACTGACGTTACGTATTCACCTATTTATGTGTACATTTTTTTGCTATACATTCTGCATTGTACTGCTCATAAATGCTGCAGAAAACGAAGGTGATGCCAGATATTAATCGGGTGCATTATGCCTTATTAATTGGAGTGAGATGGAATTTATTAATTCCAGTATGGGAAATAAGGGAGCTTTTTTATCTCCTGATGTATGATGTTTAATGAAGTTATTGTCTTTCTGCAGAATGAAGTCAGAGAGACATAGGGTCATGCATGATCAAAATGCTGACTTGTTTAATAGATCAAATGGTGAACTAGCACTTTGTTATAGACACAGACAAGGTCTTGAGCTCTTACAGCATGTTCATTGTTCTTTCCTAGCTGCTCCATGTGATAATGGAATGCAGGGTGGTTATTGAAGTTTTTGTCTGATGGATTACCCTGTTAACCTGGCACTCCAGCAAATTGTCATATTCTTGCAAACAGGCAGGACATTATGCAAGAGAGTACTTCAGCTCAAAAATCTGTTCAGTGCACCAGCACACTGTGGTTTTCATTTTATTTTACTGTTTTCTAGGATTGCATTGATGTGGGTTGGTGGGAAGGAGAACTCAATGGCAGACGAGGTGTCTTTCCAGATAACTTTGTCAAGCTACTCCCTTCAGATTTTGAAAAAGAGGTAAGCAATATATTCTTTCATTTTCACTTGAAAATTCAGAATTAAAGTAGGGCTGAAAGAAATCCTCTTTCAGATATGTGATTTTGACAAACTTTTACTTCTCATCTAATAGCATAAAAACATAAAGGAAAAAAAGTTCTGGGTTAGAAAGCATCCACAAAAAGAACATGTGGCACTCAAAGTCATATTACAGAGTTTCCTTGAAGGGTTTGATTTGCCCATCCAGTCACCCCACCTGCACTATGCTGCTCTGAAAGCTCTCTGTCCTATAAGTTTGAGAGAGAGAAGAACCAGAGGTCCCAGGACTGAGTCATGTGATGCAATGATATCCAGAATTCTTTAATCTTCTCCATTGTTTTTGTGGTGGAATATGAAAAGTTAGAGTATCACCTGCATGCTGATGGACAGCAGTCAAACACTGTTCCAGAACAAAGAGGGTGAGATTTTAACTGTGAAATTTGAAAAATAATAAGATTTTGGTATCTCTGAGGTAAATTTATCAGAGGTAAATTTCTTTACCTCTCAGAATTACTAAAAAAGAATTTATAAAACCTATGCAGAATTTTCTTCAGCTCCTATCTATTCGAAAAAGATGGCATTGTTATATGCCAGACAATATTTAGAAATCTTTTGGTTTCCTGAAATAAAGTAATGGATTACTTCCCCCCAAAGACCATTCCATTTTTAGGAACCTTCTGAGTCATCAGTGGGATATTACAAGCTTGCAATCAGGCTTTTGATGAGTATTTCACAGTGACAGTGTAAGCCTTCTGTGATAAAACCAAAACTTACTGATGCCCAGCTTCACTCTGGCAATAAAATTAGATGCCAAAGGCAAAAATTAAATAACTTGGAAAGCTTAATAAAGCAACTATTAAACAACTCACAGAGGCTAACATGATAATTACTGAAAAGGAAAGGAGAAGAGCAGCAAAAACTGTGGAAGATGAAAAGGCAATTCCACAACAAAGTGCATATCCTGGCTTTAGGCCTAAAATTGAAAGAACGTGATTCTAGAAGAGGCAGAAATCAAAAACCTGAAGACATAGTGAACCTATTATAGAAGAAAAAAATCCTTAGTGGTATCCATTTTGTGTGGTGTAATTATTCAGTCTTTTTGAACTCAAAAAATATATATCTTTAAAGTGATTTTTAGAGTACGATTGAATATGACTTGTAAAGTAAATTAGATGTGCAGACACTTGGAAATTACAACTAGGTTTGCTCTAACTGTGGAGAATAAAATTTTATTAATTTTTGAAAAGCCACAGATCTGGCCATTTGAGTAAGTAACTGGTAGGACTATAGACCATCTGTCTTTGCTTGAATCAGTGCTAAAAGGGAAGGAGATAAATACTTTACCAGTGATTTTTGTCAGGTATTTTCTGATGTGATCCAGAAACCTTGGATTCCATCCCATGGTCTGAAAGTATTTGTTGCAGTAGTTCTTCTGTCTGTTCAACAAAAGCTTGGGATCTCTTCTCATCTCCTTGTCCAGTCCACAGTTTTCCAAGCCTGACTCTTTTCCACACATGCCTGCCTATTTGTTCCAGGCCTTTTCTATTCACTGCCTAGTCCCAATCTCCACCTCTCAGGTGGTCTCCATTACAGGATTTTCCCCTGAGCTCACTACCTGAGTCCAAATCACCATCTGGATTTACTTTTTATCCCTACACCAAATTTCTTTATACAATTTTTTTTCCTCTCCCCTTTTACTCTTTGTCCCTGCTCTGTAGTTCTGTTCTCTTCTTGTCCAACCAGTCCTGGTTTCCTTTCTGTTGGCTTAATTTCTAGTCTGTCTCCATCACCTTCTTGGTTATCTCATCCAGCCACAGACCCTTGTAAATCCTTCTCGCTCCTCCATGTTCCCCTAAGGAGTCTTTTAAGGCTCCTTCACACTACACCCTTTATGACCTTGGTCTGTCCTTTTGAAACAATCTATTTCCCTCTTCAGCTTTCAGTTAAAGCCACTTTGTCAAATGAACCATGGGACCCTTTCTCCTTTGTGCCTCTCTAGATAAGTGCTTTGGTTTTAATCAGGAGTGACTGTAGTGAATCTGTCACTTGTCCATCTGCACTTGTTATGCTTTGGAAGACACATCTCAGGGAACATAACTTAAACCCCTTACAGGAGAGAACTAAGCCAAAAGATGTGCTAAGGGAGTGCATCTCTTGTATTCCAGCTGCTGATGTATGGTCAGTCAATGGGATCAATCTCACACCCCTCCCCAATAAAACCCCAAATGGCTGTTTTGTGCTGTTGACTCCTCAGCATCAACTCTTTCACTCTACAGCCATTTTCAACAGGACTCCTAATGCCTATCACAGGACAGTCATTGTCTCTGTCTCGTTTCCATTCCAAATTTTTCTTCACTTTTCTGCATTTAAACCTTAAACCATGTTGCCCAAATTCATGTAGAAGTTTCTCTGAGAGTGTAAAGGACTCAGTGTTTGTGGACAATGGCCCACGGCAGCCAGGCTATAGAAGATCATTCTGATCTCCTAAGTTCTTGGCCACAGCTTTCTCAGGTTGATGATGGGAGGTGATCTGGTCAGGGTAAGATGGTAGGAGAAACCTGAAGGTTGCTGGATGACAACTTTGAGAATATGAGGCTTACGCTGTCTGGGCAAAAACTGTTATTTTTTTTTCTCCAGGTATGAATACATTTGTTAGATTTGAGAGAGATCCCTTGGAAGGGTATGTGGCAGGCACTCAGCCTTCACAGCAAACCTGCTCTCTTTCAACACTCAGACCAAGATCTGAGAGTTCTAGGGCAGACACTGAACTAATTATTGCAAGTGAACAAAGCAATTGATCTTTCTCAAAAGCTTTGGCAAATAGATAGAAAATAACTGCAGAGAGGGCAGGGATCAATGAGAGTTTGAGAGAAAATACTAGCCTAAATGACTGATTGAAGTTTGGAAAAGCTGTGCATATCTGGAAAAATAATTTTATTTCACATTTGTTCCACAAGACAATATACATTGCTACATAGCCAGCAATGTAGTGAAAGTGATTGTGATCAATCTGTAGCAAAGAAGTCCTTCTAAGAAAAAAAGGATGAACATATGGTGGAAAAATTGGTTTTTTTTCACATGGAATTTCTTCACAAGAATCTTGATAGTTGGTTGAGGTTTTTTCAAAGTGAGAGATAAAGCGTGTCATTTGATCTAGCGTGGTGCTCCATTTGGTTTTGTACTCATTCCAACACACTTGCGGTGACTGCCAGTGTGCTGTGCATGCATTCACACACATCAGCACAGAAGAAAAGCCATCAGCCCCCAGCCTGCAGGTGAAGAGAAATTGTTCTGGCACTGCCAGAACTGTTGGTGGTCATGTTTCTCAGTCTTACCATTACAGATCTATTAGGAAAATCATCATAACAGAGAAGGTGAAAGTATATAAAGGACAGATTAGTCAGAATAATTCGTTTCATTTCACCAAACATCTAAAATTCTGATCTTTCACAACTGGAACTCTAAATATATCCTAGTAAGTGAATAAAGAGTAACCTTTGCTGTATTTCCTGAGTTCTGCATTTTTGACTCATTTATGGGTCTGAAAATACCTCAAGATTTTCCACATGAATCTCAGAGTTTCTTTGTGTACATAAAATGAACTTTTTTCACCCCTCAGCAGGACATTTCAATTGCAAATATAAAAATTAAAATTATATTTTATTTGTCAATGCTATTTTCTCTCCTCAAATTAATTTTAATGAAGTTATTTTAGGAGAAATATGTGACAGATCTGTAGTCTCATGACTTGTAATTATTAATGTTAAGCACTTTATGATTAACTCCAACCTCTGTATGAATGAGATTTACAGGCCTTTTGAAGCAACCTGTTTTCTTCTGTTATTTAATTTTAGAGACCGAAGAAACCACCACCCCCATCAGCTCCTGTCATCAAACAAGGATCAGGTAAAGTGCAGTTGATTTTTTACAGCACATGTCAGTGAGCACATCTCAATCTAAATTAAGTGTATTCAAATTTATATATAATTCATCTGTATCAAAATTGACAAGCAGATATCTAGACACAACTAATAAATCACAATCAAATGCAAATAGTTGGTACCCCTGAAAGACTGTGGTGGGCTTTAAATGTATTGCAGTCAACCATCTATACCATTTCAAAAGAACCTGTTTTGCCTCTTAATCATATTAAATCAGAGCAAGTGTGATACTTCAGTTTTTAAAATTTTTTTGGTTTTGTTCCCTGACTGAAGTTGATTGTGTGCATGTCCTTGCAGTACAGACACAGCATGTGGAGCTTGATAATACCTGCAGGAGGAAACTGCATTCACTACAGATTTGGTTTATTCTAGAGACACAGAGCTTTTTAGAATATCTATAAAGTAGTGTCATACAGTGGCCTCCTCTGAGCTGCAATCTAAGTCTTGCAGATCTGCATGAATGCTGGATCTGGCTGGCTGCTCCAGGTTATAGGCCATAGATTCTTGGGTTTTAATACTTCTATAACCCTAAGTATGAAACTAAAAGGAGTTATCCTGAATGGTTATGTAGATAAACATGCTGAAAAAGTATTAAGGAGCTGATTCTGTTTTCCAAACAGATGAGTGCTAGCAAAACTGATTTTTGTGATATGTTATACTGAATTGTGTGTAGATACTGAGAGCTGAGCATACTTGTATTTGTAATTTTAAAAGGACGTCTCCTTACTAATTTTCAAAAGTGCCTGCATGATTTATTTTTATAATGAAACTTAGAAACAGTTAAAGAATCTACGCACTTGACAGTCCTGAACTTGGAAACCAAATTCCAGTTCCATTCATGTAAAAATACAAATCACAAGGCAGGGAATGCTCTCAGAGTTGTCATTTGTATTGCAGTTGTGGTGGAAACATAACTGTGGCTGGAATTCTTTAATCCCTTAAGTCCAGTCAGTTTGTAAAAACTGCAGCACACATTAAAAACCAAAACAAATATGTCCAATCTCCAGATAGTTTTCTTGTTACTGTGATGTGTTCCAGCTTTTGGTGCTTTAAAAAGTAAATTTTCCTCTCCTACAGACTTAAGCTGTTAGTAGAAATGCAATTTACACCAATATACAATTTAATGTGAATCAATACGCTATAATTTAAGTAGTTTGAATCTGTCATGCACTTCTTTAACTACAGAATCATGACCATAAAATTTGTGTTTCTTATTGACATCCCTGGTTTGTTCTTCACTCTTTCTTGAGACTCAAGGAAACATAAATTTGATTTTAAATCAGTAAGAGTGTCCAGAGAGAGCAGTATGACTTTGCCATCTAGTGGTCGTTGTATAACAACGATGTCGTAGTGACCGCTGATGTTAAAGCCTGACGTGTTTTGTAAAAACTCTATAAAACTTTATATTTATTTCAATTTATACTTCTATAATTAGAGAATAAGACTTTTAATAGGTACCTGTTTGCACACAATGCTTTAACTATGTCACCGTAGCATTTTTCCTTCTGAAATGTGCCCATTTTCAGAAGGAAAAATGGTTGTAAAAAGGATGCAGACAACCTGATTAAGGCCTTCTAAGTCTATGTGAAAGCCAAGACTATTGCAGACTATTGTCTTTCTTTTCATACTCATTCTTTGACAACTCCTGGCTGATCAGGCACAAGAGTTTCTTCTGATACATATCTAGAGCTGAAAAATCATCCTATGTTTATTACCATCCTGCCTTCCTCTACTTTGCCAAATTATTTCTTCACTGAGATTATACTGGATTTTACCACATCAGGTCTTACTGTTGATAGAAGGTAACAACTTCAGTAATGCTTCTGCATATTTGACCAGTCGCAGTGTGTTGAATAAATTTAAAACTGTCTGTTGCAGCCTAAATATTTAAATGTCAGCATTTTCTGATGCAGAGCATAAAATCAAAGCAGAGAATTAGAACTTGTCTTTGTAGTACAAGTGGTATATGTGTAAAGAGGTGTCTATATTATAGTAGAGATAGAAATTTATAATCTCCACAGCAGTAATCAGCCAGGGCCATCTGTGCTGCACTTTGCAAAGCAAGGTGAAAACTGGAGAGCCAAATTTAGGAGCACAAGTTCCTTAATGAACTAGTCATTGAAAAGCATTGGCATTTCATTGGGTAGCTGGGGTAAGCAACACAACTGTGTTGAGTTCCTCTGGGAGTTGATAGAGAGCTTCCCAAAGCATCCTTGAAGGTGACTGTTACCTGGGAGCTAAGGCAGGATCATGTGCCTGCCTGGATGATGATTAATCTGGGGGTCAGAATCCAAGTAGGAAGAACAACTGAGTCTGGCAGCTCCTCTGTGGTTGTAGGCTTATTGTTCTAGACTTGGCCTGAGAATGTCCCTCTGTGTGTTAAGGATGACTGTTAATCATACTGTAATTAGATACAGACTTATGTGTCTTTCTTTTTGAACACACCAGTATGTGCAAGATTATCGATACATTGACTTGTGCTTTGCATAACTTGTGTTTTGAAAGGCTTTAATTGTTTAGGAGCAACAGCTTCTCTTCTCTGGAGTGAAGTCTTTTTCATAGAATTATTTCCATTGGAAAAGACCCTTAAGATTATCAAATCCAACCATAAAAGAGAATTTAGTATTATTTATTGACATGCTATGTGGTACTATTGCCTGTCCAACAGCACCCTTGGGTAAAGAAACAATGGCTGGTGATCACCACTGATGACTACTGATTTCTAGGAACCAGCTGCAGAAAGGAGTTGCAACAGCACATTCAGAAAATGTAAATACACTTGAGAACTGCATATAATAGAATAGATTGAAACAAAAAATTGCCTTGTGCTCCTTGCCCTGCCTTCTCTGCTTTTCTTGGATTTCATCTACTGTAATTTTTATTGAAATGCTAATAGTGTTACCTAAAGCGGTTTTCAACACTACTAAGTTGAAATGGCATTAGCACCTAGTGGTTAGCCAATGCAGCAAAGCCAATGTCCAATAAAGTGTTTGTTATAACATGGGGATTAGAAGATTTTATCTTGTATGTGCCAGGAAATTTTTGCAAAATCTTCCCGTTGTTGGTGCCACAAGTTCTCATATTTCTTGGAGCTACAGAAGTCTGTGTGTCAGGGCCTCTAGTACAGAGGCAAAGGAAGCCTGGGGCTTACGCCTCCTGGCCAAAAGCTGTCAACTAAAATAGTCATGCAGAATGCTGCCAGCACTGCTCTTCTCCTCCTTCTAATCTGTGGAAGTGAACAGCTACTAGTAGTGGAGAAAAAGGGGATGGATATGTTAATTTAATGTCAAATAACCTCTGTATATTCAGCTCCATCACGCATTCTCTTGACATTGCTCAATTAATTGATTTATTCCTAATGTTTCTGCACACTGTTGAGCTGCTCTTCATTTATGTCTGTAATGATAAAGGATTTGTCCACATTTTAAAATCTGCAGTTATTGAATTTTTTTCCCATAGAATAGTCAGAGTGTCTATTCTTTGGGATTGCACACTTTGGAAACTGTGAATTTGATTATAAAGACATAAATATCCAATTGCTTTTTTGTCATTATGGTACAGGTGAATATTTTATATAAATTTATGTTCAGTTTTAGCAAGATGTTTCCAAACTGGGGAATATAAAAAGCCTAATAAATTGCAGAATTAAATCTTACATCACTCTTTTGTTGGCTTGGTCAGAATTCCAAGTTTTTCTGTCTTTGACAGGGACCACAGATCGAAAGCATGAAATCAAGAAGATACCACCTGAAAGGCCAGAATGTCTTCCTAATCGAACAGAAGAAAAAGGTATGAAATGTGCTTTCCTGCCTGTTCTCTGCAGAGAGATGAGGGAAATAGAACCAATGCACATCCTCATTTCCCACTCTCTGTTTCCATTATGTGTATTGTTTGGATGTTTGTTTTCCACTCTGATAGACTGTGATGATTGGCATTTTGGAAAGGCTTTCATTGCTGCTTATGGACTGAATTCAGGGTGTTCAATTGTACCCATCTAGAGGTGTTGAGTACATGCAGCCACAACTGAGGTCCAGGGGAGATTTGCTCTCAATACATGAAATGCTGTATAAAGCCCAGTGCTCTGTAAAACCCAGGCGCTCGATCAAGTAAAATACCCCAGATTACTGTGTACTTTTTTCTTAACATCTGTCTTCTTTGATTCTCTAGTTGAAAGCTGGGTTGGTGGCTTTCCTGCATCACAAAGGGATTTTGTGGAGATACAGTCATTAATGCTTATGAATCACCCCATTATCATAGCCACAAAAGTCACAGGCAAGGCAGTGAAGAAATGAAAAAATCCTTCAAAGCCATGTTTGAACATTGCGAGAAATGGGACACAGTACCACACAGAGCAGGGACAAGCAAATTAAACCTTTAATGGTTTCATTGTGTTCATTGTGAATGGTGAATAGTCTCAGGAAAATAGTTACATGTGTTCTTTAATTGAAGATGGTGCCAAGTTTCATGTGTTAAGTGGACTATTAGATTGTACGAACAAGTTTGTTATGGGATTTCTTTAAGTATTTGAACTTGCAGCCTTTTAAAAGGCACGTATATGCACATGACTAAATGCATAATATGCAGTTATAGTTTAGTGACAGAACCTTCAGACTTTGTACCAAGATTCGTTTCTGGATATACATCTTAGTGATCTGACAAGCGTTTTAGCTGTTTCTTCCACATAGGTTTACTTTTGGTTATGTGTGCTGCTTCTCATGGTTATCTTAGTAATAAAACCCTTTGCTTTCCATTTTTGGATTTACAAAGCTGACTGCTAAGACAGCAGAGGAAATTTAAATATGTTACTCTCCTGAGCTATAAATATCTGTAACTTTTCTAAACATTGAAAAGAGGCTGTAGGAGTAGTGCCTACATTTCAGGAGTACCAGGGATTGGCAGGAATGGCTCATGTGATGTGGCAGCAGGGGTGGCACAGGAACGTCCTCTGAGCTGTGTGTTGGCACACTGCCCAGCCTGTCCCTCATACAATTTAGATTCTTGGACACTGACGCAGTATAAATTGTCATAGGATTAAGTGTGTAAAAATGACACAGTATGCTGGAAAAGCTTCAGTGTTACTGAGGACCCGATGACTGCATCTGCTCAAAGCATACTGCCTGTGAACAATAGCCGCTAGCTGGACTATTCCAAACCTAATGTGCATTGTGCTTCTGGGGATTTATTCCATGATCCTCTCATTAATGGGTTCTCATTAAGAACCCATTAGGCAATATCCTGTAACATTCCCAATATCTCTTAGATGTATACAGAGGTGTAACATTCACAGCACATCATAGGCAGCATTGTCAAGGGAAGTGGGGTATTGAAATAGTAGGATACAGAGAGCAGAACTTTAGTTCCTTGGAGAGTTTTGTCCTTTCTTTAAGAAAAATCAGGTCTTCTCGAGTGTGGCAAACATGCTTACATGTTTGCTTTGTATTAGGAATTTAGAGCATATTATTTAGAGGAGTTATTCATGTGTATTGTACTTTACACATGCACAGGCGTTGCATGTTTGACATTGGATATTAGCATGGTGGCACTCCCTAACTATGTATAATCTGTTCTGCAAATGATCTAGGTTTTCATCAGCAAGCTGAAAAATTCAGTGTACAAGTCTGTGCTTAAAACCTAAATAGCAGGTCTGATTTTTCTGAGGGGTTTGCATCCTGCTAGACATTGTTAAATTTTTGTGCTTGTATTTTATTTTCACTTAACTGTAGTTCACTTGAAACATGCTTTTTTGCCTCCCAAAAATAGTATTTCTCTGTTTGTCCAAGAGATATTACGAATATCCAGTGTAATTATTTTTTTGACCTTCTAAATTAATATTATTTCATATTAAAATTGAATATAAGTTTTGCTCATGGGAAGTTGTACCATATGGTATGTAATTTCTTGCCATTCTTGAACTTTACAGTCAAAAACCAGTAAGTTACTAAAATAAAAAATAGTATTCCCATCAAGATGCTGCACACATGTTTTGGTTGAGGAGATCCAGGCAGAACAACCAGGCAAGTTGAACAACTGATTCGTGACAAATATATCAAATAAAGAATGATTTAGAACAGAAATGGAAAGGTTTTTCTTTGTATACAGTCTATCTACAGTTGAAGATTTCTTCTTTGAATGTAGACTTGTGAGTGCAAATGAATTCCACTTAATAATATCCCTGTTCTTTTTTCTGGAAATGATTGATTTAAAGAAAGATCAGAGAGAGAGCAAAAACAGTTAGACTTGCAGAAGCCTTCAGTTCCTGCTATACCTCCCAAGAAACCTCGGCCACCCAAAGCCAACGCTGTGAACAGACCTGGCACCTTGCCCCCGAGACGACCAGAAAGACCAGTTGTGCCTGTGACTCATGCAAGGTATTGCTTTTCTTCTGTCCAGTGCTTTTGGGATTAGTGGGGAAAATACACATTTAAAAAATTTAGGTTTTGCAGTTTATGTCCCAATTTATTTCACAGTAAGTGTATTTGAAGAACAACAAGAAAGAAGAAAATCGTTATAGTCATCTGGCTGGACCATAACTATCTTCTCAATAATAGCAGTCTTAGACTGTTCATGACTAGTTCATTGCTACTGATGAAATTCTACTGTTACTGCAACTGTGCAGAATGTGTTGGAAATACTTGCATCAGAATGTTACTCTGATCTTGACTTTCTTAGTTTACCTAAAATTATTGCAGCTTAGCTCGGGCACTAAGTCAGTGCAAAAGCTTGGATCGTGCTGAGGAATAGCATTAGGCAATGCACATTTCAAATACTGTCAGCCTGGTTTCAGTCTGCTTTCTTTGATCATTTTAGATCAAACTTTAGCAAAATACACATCTTCAGAGTTCTTCTAGCTGGTGCCACTGAAGAATAATGCTGTCAAGTAGTTATTCTCTAATGTTGGTTGTTGTCACTCTGCAGTTACAAGATGCTTTTTATCAGAGGAGGTTACAGTCTTTGAGGAGCACTGAGAAATTGGACTTGCCAACATAAGTCTGTTTATTCACTGCTAGAGGAAAGGTTGCAGAAATTAAAGGTCTCACAGTAGTCCTAATCAAGTCTAGGTGGCCATCTTTTAGTCATCAGCAACTGGGTTATGCACTGTAGATTTTATTTATGCATAGTGAATAGAGTTAGAAGAAAACCAGAATAAAACAATTGCCTAAAATGGGCAAGCTGTGCATCTTGCAGAAAAACTAGAATATAGGCATGAAAATATTTTTACTATTGTACTGTTAGGAAAATTAGTTGCCATTGAACAACTGGAGTTCAAGTATAGTAATGGTGAATTAAATACCAGAATAGAGTACAGGTTAGAGTAGAGTGAAATGCTAGACATTGATTCCATTCATTCCTCCACATATGGTTAAATTAAAAAATGCTCCTAGTGAGAAATCTGGGGCAAATAAAGAGAAAAAAAGGCACCTGCCTTGGGCTCCCAGTTTCATCTTACTGACATGCTTTAGGCACACCTAAGCAGAAACCTTTTTATGTTCTTAATAGTCCAAACTTTGCTATGTCTAGCACAGAAAAAAATGGAAAATATTTTTAATTCTTGGATAACTAAGAAATATGAAACTTCAAGTGGAAGCTGTTACTTCAATAAAGGTGTTTTGCTTTTAAATCCATTCAGTTTAATAAGATGGTAATTATTTTAAGACCTACTGGTATCCATTTCCAAAATCTGAAAAAGCAATTAGAGTAAAAATTCAATCAGCAGAACTTTTGCTGACCTGTTGTGGTTTAACCCTGGTGGGCAGCTGAGCCTCGTGCAGGCACTCGCTCACTCTCCCACAGTGGGATGGGGGTGAGAATCAGAAGGGCAAAAGTAAAAACCTCGTGTGTAGAGACAAAGACAGTTAAACAGGAAAAGAAAATGATGCATGTGCAAGCAAAGCAAAGAATGTTGCTGCTTCCCATGGGCAGGCAGGTATTCTGCTATCCCTTAGAAAGTTTGGCTTCATCACCTGCAGTGGTGACTTGGGAAGACAAATGCTATAACTCCAAACATCCCCCTTCTTCCATCCCCTTTCTTCCCTCACCTCTATGTGCTGAGTATGGCACCATGTGGTGTGGGACATCCCTCAGTCCACTGGGGTCAGCTGTGTCCCCACCCAACTCTTTGTCCACCCCCACCCTCCTCCCTGGTGGGATGACAGGAGAAGCAGAAAAGGCCTGGATTCTGTGCAAGCACAGCTCAGTAACAATGAAAACACCCCTCTGTTATCTATGCTGTTTTCAGTGCAAAGCCAAAACACAGCACCATGCAAGCTGCTATAAAGAAAATTGAGTCTATCCCAGCCAAAACCAGTACATGATCATTAGGGGGAAATTGCTGTAGTTACAAAGTGAGTCCTGTGAGATTTCCATGGCAGCTGCTAAGCCAAAGAGGGTTTTCTTCTGTCCTGAGTAAGTGGCTTGCATCTTATGCATCTCACTGACTTTTTGTAGTGATGATTGTTTTTCCATTTAAATATAATCCTCCTTCACTGAAGGCAGAGTAGGGCTTCAAGGGCAATAGGACAGATAAAAACCATGTGGGACAGTGAATAGCTGTCAGTTTTGTTCCAAAGGCTTCACAGCTTACTTAGACATACCATGAATATACAATTTATAGATAAGTCAATTCTCTGGAGTAGGCAAGCCATAAACAGCTATAGTAGGTGCATCTTTACAATCAGTTTAAACTAATCCATGTCCATGCCACTGCTAACAGGATTCCTTGTCCTGGCACCCCATTCCCACAGCCTCCCTTACGTTTAGCAGCCGCATTTGTGTAGCTGCACAGCCATATGGGTCAGGGAGTTGCTCCAGATGGCAATTAATCAGTTTGCAGTGGGACTTCTATTAGTGTGGGGTTTCTCTCAGGCTGATCATCTGTCTGGTCAAGCTGACAGCCTGTCTGTATGGGCACAAGCAGAGAGGACACTGTGAATGAGAAGGGAGGGTCCACTCCTTTCACAACAGTATGGGTGCAGAGTGGCATAATAAGCCTGTTGATTCTTTGACAACAGGATTGGGGTTTTCTTGTGGGGCTGTTGCCATATATCTTGGTATCTTTTGTAAGCAAATGGTAAATGTTGTGACTTTCAGCCCTAAATCATGCCATTCTAAGAATCTCTCCAAAGCCATACTCACACATATCCTAGAGTGCTTCCAACTCACATTGTGCTCTCAGATTGCTGGGAAATGTATGTGTGCAAAACAGAGTATGCAGTCAGATGCTCATTGCTCAGATGCCAAGAAACTATGTTGCTTCTTATAGGTTTACAAGTATATTAGCAATATAAGAAAAAGTTAAGGCCTAAAAAATAAGAAAACTAATTGTTCTGGTAGATCACTTGGAAATGCTCTTATTTATCATCTTGCCAATTATTACATTTTTCTACGCATGTGTTAAATTTCTTCTGTGTCCTTCCTGGTGCAGACTGCCTGCCATATTGAGAGCTGTGGAGGACTAGTTTGCTATTAATCTGATTATCTATTTTTTTGTTCACTGGTCACCCTATCACAGGGTTTAATGGGATATACATTCACTTAATCTATTACCTTCTCTAGGATTTTAATAAAAATTTTCAACTCTTTATCACAGCCTTCCTTGAAGTCTGAAGTAGGGTTTACAGCCACTTCGTGTTTTGCTCATAAGCTGCTGCCATGAGCTGAGGTTCATTCAGGCCATCTGTCATCAGCTTATGGTATCAAAACCAGTGACTAATGAAAAAATCAACAAGATTTGTGAGCTCACTACGTATTTTACTGTCAACAGCTAATTATTGCTAATTATTGCACTGTATAGTACACATTTACCTGTTTTTTTTCAGGGCAGATCTATAACTTTATCCCTAAGTTGGGTACCTTACATACATCATAATTTTTATAGTGTTACACTGGGAATAGTCATTGTGGAAAAACTATTGTATTTGTCAAGTGACCTGATAATGATGGCAAGTACTATATATTGCATTAACTGAACAGTTATTGTCACAGTAAATATCAGAGATTTGAGTGACCTGTGCAATACTGAGTTACCCGCCTACAACTGTTGGTTTTTTTTAATATTGTTTCAGTAGATAGATTATTTTAGTAAACTCAAGTACTTGTGGGATATAATGTTCTCCAAAGCAGGGATAATTTTGTTGCTTTTGTTTGATCTTCTGTTTGATTTTAAAATAGCCCCTCTGTATAAAGTATCGTAGCTCCTGACACTTTACTATTCAAAAGGCATTTCTGACAAATTAGGTGATCTTGGTTCTTTGGACTATGGAAATAGTACTCATACTCTAGTCTCATAAGAAAATTGCAAAAACATGGTGGAGGAGTTGCATTTATGAGTAAATACTTGGAACTGCTGAAACACACAGTGCTAGCTTGAGGTTCTCTCGCTTTCTGCAGCATTCCAGGTAGTTTGTGCAAGCCAATTAATTAGAAAAAACTACAAAGAAGATGTTGAAGCATGTCCCCTTGCCCTTAGGTTTCCTTCGTGTTGAGATGCTGTGAACATCTGAAGAATTATTCCGGACACTACAGTGTCTAAAAGAGGCTTTTTGGACAGGTGTTAAGGAGAAATGGGATAAGGTTAATCTGTACAGCATGTCGACTTGCTAGAGATTGCTCTTGCTGACATTGCTATTACTGTGGTGCTGCAAAGGAAGAATACTTTGCTCTCTCATTATTAATTGCAAGTTAGCTATCAATTTACTGTAACCCACACAAAAACTCCCAATAAAACATCTCCTCTTCTTGATCCAAATGCAGGAGTGATAGTCCAAAAGTGGAGTTAGTGGGCAGTACAGTATCCGGCACTCTAGAGAAAGACTCCTCTGAAAGAAGCAATGACATCGGTAAGTTATAGTGCTTTCTACAGTTTGCCTAAGAAATTTATGGTGCAAGTTTCTGCTTTTTAGTGACTTTTGTATAATTCAAGAGGCAGATTGAGGATTTGGCAATGAATGTGAGTGCTTTTATATGAAATTTTAAAAGATTGCAGGATTAAAGGATCATTTCTACTTTACTTAAAATAGTTTTGTTGGGGTTTTCTATTTAAAAAAAATTAAAACAAATATGGAATAGTGAGCTATTTTGAATAGGAAGGCTCTTGTTCTTTTTGTTTAAAACTCTGAAACAAGTGAGAAGGCCAACAATAAAAAGGCATACTTTTATTTAACTGATGTAATAGTGCTGCCACGGTTTTAATACTGCAAAAGATTGTGGGTTTGGTGCCGTTAGTAATCTTTACACTTTCCAATACAAAGGAACAGAAACCCAGTTCAGGTCAATTTGACTAAATTTTACTGCATACACTAATTAAAAGCAGTCTAAATTTCTGTTGTAAACAACTTGTGTTCCTGACCCATGAACCATTTAATCAGGAAGTCACCCGGAAAGGAGCAACAACAGGTTATTTTTTGGTCTTCTCTCACCCTCCTTCCTCCTCAAGCTGGCAAAGCAGGAATGATGGTGTTTGCTGGGTGGGTGCTGCCGAGCGTGGCCCGTGGTGAGCAGGGTGCAGTGAGCGCTGGCCCGGGGCAGCGGGGAAGCCCCAGAGCCATCTTCTGCCCCTGCTCAGAAAGCCCAGCAGCTGCTGCCGTCGCTCTCGGCTCGCAGCTGTGCCCGCACAGACCCGTGTTTGTCTCCGGCAGAGCCCGGGGTCCTGCCTGTGTAAGCATTGCTACCTTTCAGTGGGGCATGAAATGTCATTTTGGTGTGGTGGTGTCTACCCAGACTGCTTTATTAGTAAAGCATTTCTGTACAATAGCATCCTTTCAACAGCCAAACATGCCTTTTCCTCAGATTTGGAAGCAGAACTTCAGGTTATAAAGAAATTTTAATTGCAATATAATGACAGAACACTAAATGCATTTCACATAGGTCTGTGAGCTTTCCAGCATACATATATCTGCTTTTTGTAAAGCTTCTGCTGTTGCTATGGTTCTTCTGGAGTAGCAGGTAGTATGTTTTTCCCAGATTTTCATTTGGCTTAAACATGGAAAGCTAGAAGCTTGTGATAAATTGCATGAACCTTTTTATTGTAGAGATTATTAGAAAGGAATGGTATGGAAATGCAGACAAATTCTACCATTTAATGTTTCTTAACTATGTTTACAAATTTGCTTCAAAGCACATAAGCCTCTGCTTACTTGAAAGTTATGAGTGCAGGTAGCATATGCTTACCCTGTGTGTGATGGAAGTAAACTTTTTTATCCCTTGTTCTAGTTTCTTTGGAATCACTATCAGGATAAAAGCTTAGAGTGTTTTGTATTTTTAAGTTTAGTGGGTTATGGTTTTATTTTGTTTTGTTCTTAACATGTCAGGCAGGAAATCTGATTTATAGAAATTCTTGTTCATTTCCAGAACATGGAGGGGGACAGGAGAGTAGCAGAGGGAGGAATTTGGGTTGTTTTGGGGGTTTTTTTAGATGCAGAATAGGAGCCAACAAGAATGCATAAACCAAATCATAGCATGTTGCAAAGGGTTTAGCTGATGTCCTCCTGTTACCACTTACACGGAGAACCTATTGAGCTCAAGAAAAAATAGTGTGAATACTTAAATAAGTATAACTTGATAGGGTCAAACCAGAATGGCATTTACAAGGGCAAATCATGTCATTCTAGCCTGTTAGACAACTTGTTAAAAGAAAAAAAAAAATAAATTATGGGTTTGAATTGAAAGGGGATCCAGAGATCAGAACTGTTATAAATTTTCAGGCAGCTATTGACAGCTTGTGTAAAACATTGTCGAATAAATAAAAGGCATTTTAAGAGAGGGCAGAGCAATAAATCAAGGCTTAATAAGGAAACCAATTCAGAGTGGATTAATGTCTTTTCCTATGAGGAGTGGTTTGGAGTTCAGAGCAGTTTATGGTGCAATGTAATTATAGAGATTTATGGTAAGCATGTGATTTTGTTTATTTACAAAGAGAACAACGGGCTGGAGAAGTCTTGTGGCTACATGAGTCATTAGAAAAGATGATTGATGTGTGAGTGGAGTTGTCCAGTGTATTCCAAAACACTGGTGGATCTGGCTGTATAGGTCCAGATAATATTTTAACAATGATATATCTTACTGGTTTTGCCCCTATATCATGTGCTCTATAGGAAGGACAATCTCTGCTTCTCTGAGGCTCATCCATCCTATCAAAATGGATTTGATTAAATCTACTATTTGATGTCTTTTCAGAAATCCAAATTTACACAGGTTAGAGTGGACCTATATGACAGACAAGGTGTGATTTAGCAGTAGCCTTTGAAGAAAATTGTAGTTAAATGGCCTTTGTAGCAGCTGGGATGCATGACCATTCTGGTTATTGGGCTCCTCTTTATTGTTCCATCAGTCCAATACCATTCCCAGTCACTCAGAGCTCTCAGGGAGAACAGGGGGAAAAGCAACCATCACTTGCAAGTTGCCTCACCCTCTCTTATGCTAAGTACTGATGGTAAATTGGGCACTGAAAATGAATACCACAGCACCTCCTGGCTACTTTGCACTAGAGATATTAAGCTGAGTAGTGGCTGTCACTTTCTTAGTCCTATAGCCAGTCTAGAGCTCTTGTTCCTTCCATACAGAGCAGAGAGAGGCACAAAAAACAATGGAGAGACAGGTTTGGTTATTAAAGCAAACCAAACTAATACTGGATGGAAAGCAGTTGTTTACTCTGTGAAGCCTTTTTAAGGATTTCTAAGTTGGTTCCTTTGTTTTACTGTGATGAGATGAACACCTCTGTGATAGGGGAGGAGAAGATACAGGGCTCTTCCATATGCCTTCTCTCAAAAAACAAACAAGTGATCAGCAACAATGAAATCAGTAAATCAGCCATCAACAACTGAGTGGCAATATGGTGAGCTGAATCTGGGAATCCAGATTCAAAACTTGCATTTTGTTTAGGTCCCTGGAATGGCTTTTTCCTGTTTATTTTCTGAGTGACATTCTAGCAGTGGATCAGTGTTGTCTAACCAGAAAAACCCACACCATTAAAAGCATTCTCTCCCCACTTTACCAATTGGGAAAATCACAAATGCTTGGGCAAGTGTAATTGATGTGTGATGTGTGTGTAATAAAATGCTTGAGTGATGTGTAATACTGTTAATAATGTTCTGTGAGTTGCATATATAAAAATGTTATTTTTATGTAGATATTAACTCATGATATGGTTTCCTTAACATGTTCAGCAGAGCTGTGACTTCACATGCAAATTTCTTGATGATAATTCAGTACTGATTACAATTTTCCAAACTGCACTGACAAGAAAAAATTCTGCTTAGCAACATCACTGCTGATTATAGATATAATGGCAGCTCTTATTCCTGTTGTCCATGCATTTACTTTTTTCACACTCTTTACAAAAGCCATTGGAAACTAACCTTCAGAATATATTATTTAAGAGGAACCATTCCCCATTCCTCCTCACTTTTTCTTTTGTTTTCTTTTTCCCTGTTTTCAGTGATGTCTTTAGTTTCCTTTCCACACATCTTGCATTCAACTTTTCCTATTTACATCTCTTTGCCATGGCTAATTCTTCTTCATTTCATGAGGGTAAGGCTTTTTTTTCTCCATTTCTTTTCTATCCTGTCTTTGGTTTAATTTACAATGCATATACAAGCAAATACAAAAACAAGCATTTCACGGAATGCCAAAATTTACAAGGATATTACAGATTTTTTTTTTTAATTAAAAGTTGAAATTGAGCATGCTGTGGCAGAAAATCTTGCATCATAGTACTGAAATGAGAAGTCATTATCATTTAATGTATCATAAGAAATTTTAGTGACTAAGGTGACATGTGCAGTTTACATATGGTGTTTGTCAATGCTCTGGATTCATTAACTTGTTCTTGCAGACAGATTTTGTCATCACAAAGTGTAATGCATGTGTTTCATTGTGCAAAAAACATTTAGAAACATACTAGTATGGTTTTCTAGTCTGAAAGAGGAAAAAAATCACAACAACCATACAGTAAAAATTTGAAGAGTGTTCAGGGGCACTCAGTGGAAAATGTGTGGTCATATACCCAAGGCTGTGGTTAAATCTCAATGGTTACTTACATCTGTTGGTACATTTCTACCAACAACTGGTCTGGATTGGCAGTGGCTTTTTGAGCTTGTAAAATGCTTCTAAAGCAGCATAAGCCACATTGACAATAAACCCTATTCTACAAACTGTTGTTCCTACATAGAACTACATTGATTTCAACAGCTTCAATTCATGCCTTATGGCATGACTTGACCTTTCTTTTGGTGATGTGTTTCTTTTTAATTTCATAAAGAATTTTGTATATGAGGGCAACTGTGAAGACAGAAACATCTAACAGATAGAATAGCTTAGTAGATGTAATGGGTTGAGCACTGACAAAATGCCATTGTACCTACCAAGACACTAGATCAAAAACTAATGCTTTCCAAAAAATGATATTGAGTTATTTCTTCAAGTCAGGATCAATCCTACATCTTTTAACTATACAGACACACACACACACACAAAAACACACACACTTTTTGGAATCCTGGAATCCTCAAACAAGTCTTGTCTATCCAAAGCAGGGTTGCTTTGGCATAAACTAATACTTAAATCCATATAGATTTAAGCTAAGTGATTTAAGGAGTAAGCCACAAAGAATTTAAAATAACGTATCTACTGTGGAAGTGATCAGTTAATCCCCAAAAGAAGCAGTTTCTGTGCTTTGCAGAAAGACTGAGTTGCACAGAGCCAAGTGGACACATCTTTCCAATATTTTTCCTGGCTCTTTATACATTTTGCTTAGTATTTATGAAAGTAGTTAATAATCTTCACCAGTGCTAACATAAGGCACATATGCCTTCATTGATTCCTACTGAAACATCTAATGATGGTATGAAATATTGTAAGAGCTTCCCTGGAAGCTCATCAGTGCAAGTCAATTTCTTAGCATTTCCTCAGACTTTAATCTGCAGAATATTTGCTGGTGGATCATGAAGTACTGGCCAAAGCCATGTGATTACCCATTATTTTTTTTCTCTCCCTCCCTGCAAGACTGATGCTAACTTGCCTGAAAGGATAGATAAAAATACCCTCTTGAAAATATCTAATAGACAAAAAAATCTTCAGTATATCAAGTTTCCTTGAATTGTATTTGCAGTTGTTCTAGATCTGTATTTGTCAGGAGAAGTGATCGCTGGGCCTCTGACTGCAAGAAAAAGTGATTTAATAAGATTTGGCCCACACTAGGGAAAAAGATGGAGAATATTTCTGGGGAAAGGTTGTAGAATGGAGCAGGTTTGTCTTTAAATCACAGGCTATTTTACTGCGAGGTATAATTATTTTGCCTGAAAACACTAAATGAATGTTGGAAAATCAGAAAATACTGGTTTTTAAATATAAAGGTTGGAGGACAAAATGTGAGTCGTATAATGAAGATCAAAATCTGTCTAAACCTCTTTCTATGCTGCTAATCATGCTCATTTTAATAGGGCAAAGCAAAGGAACAGAATTGCCTGACTGGTTTAAGTTGCAATATTTATGTCAGTGAGTCAAAATCACCCATAAACATAGTTCCGGACTGTAAATATTGTAATCAGGAATATGGTAATGGTCCTTTATACAAATTAAGAAGGGCTGTTGCCCCAAAGTGTCCAGAAAAAAAGCAGTAAACTAGAAATTTAAATTGGTTGCCATGTGTATCAAGTTGAGGTGCCTGAAGACAGCATATCCATTTCTTCTAGCTCCTCAGTTTTCTTGACCTTTCAGTTCTTTCTTGGCATGTTCTGAATTGTTAAAAATAAAATCCTTATGAGGGCACTGGCAAGTGGTTAGCAAAGCTCATTATGGCAGCTCATTTCTACATTCAGCTATTAAAGTGATAAAAGTCAGGACTGAAATGGGAGAATATAATTGGGCGCTTTAGGAGAGGTTGTCCTAAAGTCACAGCTGTGCAGTGACAGTCCTGGGAAGCCAGGTGAGCTAGGCTGTTTCACCCAAGGCACAGAGCCATGTGGGCAGCCCTCTCTGGCACATCACTGTTGCACCCATGAACAAAGGAGCCTTGCAGCCAGGGAGCTCTCCTCCTAAAACTGCACTACCCAAATCTTAGAAAACAGTCTGTGATTCATTCTGGGTGAGATTTGTTGCCTGGATCCTGGCTGGGACTATGGCTGTATTCCTCAAAGGGCACGATGCTGGTCGGCATGGAGGGAACAGCAGAATCTGGATGCTTGAAGTAGTTAAAATAATTGTAGTCTTCTGAAAACTCCCACTAACATTCAGATTATTGAGTTATTTTTAAATTTCTACTATATATTGAATGGGCACTGCTGCAGAAGATTTTGTCTGCAATGTGTGTCTCATTTGACCCCTTTAAGGATTATTGCATTTAAAGACAGGATATGTACTATTTCACATGCCTGTTGTCAACCTCTTAAATATATTGAAGATGATTATGGAATGAAATTCACCTCTGGCTTTTGTGACATAATCTTCTTCAAATGAACTGAATGCCAACTTTGCCTCATTTCCTTCAGCACTGCTGTATTTGTATTCTGTGAAACCTCACCATTAGCATTCTTAAAATGTTAATTCTCTTTTATATTCATTTCAGTTTTATCAAGGTGAATTCTCTCTACTAATTCAAAAATTTTCTGTCATCGTTATGTACAAATGATTTTGCCCAAATACTAAAAAACCGAAGTGGAAGATAAAGCCTAGCCGCATTTTATGCCAGATTAGTAAATGCAGGGGATAAGAGGTATAAGGAAGGAAGCATAACTACTTAAGTTCTTATTTCTGGGGTCTTTTGCAGGGCAGGGACTAAGGGTCATTTTCTAGGAAGGTACAAGTCTAATGAGTTTCAGACTTTTTCTCTAAATAATTGTTTTCCTGGATCTGGGCATTTTTTAAAAAATACCAACATCATCCTTTTAAATAACCATGTTTCCAAATGAACATAGCAATGGGGAGAAATATTCTATTCTTAAGGTGCATGGAAGGATACCAGGGAATAATTCTTGCACAGCTAACATTTTTTTTCATATTCAGGAAATATGGTTGCTCAGTAAGCCAGACTTTATGTACTACACTGATATATTAAAATTATTCTGATGGCTTTCTTCCCATCTCATGAATTACTTCATGAATTTCCAGCTTGATCAATGAGACAGTAATAATGATGAATGCATCTGTTTATTTGTAGAACAAATATCAACTATTTTTTAATTAGAGACTTACTTGATGGGTGCCATCTCTATGCTCTACATGTTTACTAGAATTTTCCTTGCTGTTTGTTATTACCAGACAAAGAAAAAGCTGGACCAGTGCAGAGTCCAGGTCTGCTGGATGCTGATGTTGCTGTACTGGCAATTAATTTGGCTGTAAATACAGTAGACTGGACTTTTTCTTTAATAACATTCCATTTGGGCCCTGTCAGGAAGGCTGTACATTTTGTTTATTATGTAAATTTAAGCTCCCAATTTCTGATAGTTGCAGAAATACAAACTAAAATCAAAATCCCTGCATTTAATGACCTCAGTGAATTGAATATAGTCAGAACCATATAGCCTTGCTTCCCACCAGGAAAAAATAATGAAATAACCAGCACGAGTGAATTACTGAATCCACAGCATATATGACAGCATGGCAGAAATTTTGTGAGTGGCTCTGTTGCTCATTCTACTGGTTACCAGTTCACTGGATGGGAATTTTCTTGAATAAATATATCCACGGGTGATGATTGTGGGAAGTGGTGATAGTCTTAGATGCAGAGCAGCTTTGGGAGGAAGAACAACATCTAAATAAGGAGGACAGATGGAGAGAAAAAGGGCATATAGGAGTGCTGGAAGTGGATTTACTATTTTATTGTTGTACCAAGTGTTGTCCATTACACTTTAATAGAATTTCATTTAGAGTATCAACTGAATGGCTGTGATTTCACTAGTTTGGCAGCAGATACTACCTGTGGAGCCTTTATAGCCTCTGTTCTACTCTTGTTTAAAATTCAGTGCAGGTAAAGGCTGCTTTAGTTTATTTTTCTAGCTATCAAAAATGCATTCAGAAGTAGAAAAAAAATAGGATTCCCAATATTTCTTGATAATAGAAGCTTAGCACATAGATGTTCCTCTTTCATGGTATTTATAAAATGCATGGAGCAAATTATGTCTGCCAATGCTTATGGGTCTCAAGGATGCAAATCTGTACATTTTCTGTTTATCAATACATTTTACAATTTAAACCTGAGTATTTTATTGTTCTGATCAAATATAGAACACTAGGTATTTAATAGTTTATTTAAGCCAAAGAAACACATTGAATTTATTGATTTCACTATTTTTTCATTTATTGTTTTCCATATCAGTGTAGATACCTTTTGTAAGAGCAGAGAAAGGGACAGTGGCACTTACAGAATCATAGAATCTTTAAAGTTGGAAAAGATAATTGAGTCCAACCATTAACCCAGTGGTGCCAAGTCCACTACGAAACCATCTCTCTAAGCACCACACTTACACATTCTTTGAATACCTTGAGGAGCAGTTGACTCTACCACTTCCCAGGGCAACCTGTCCCAATGCCTGACCACACTTTCAGTGACGAAATTTTTCCTAGTATCCAATCTAAACCTCCCCTAATTAAACTTCAAGGCACAACTTGAGGCTATTTCCTCCTCTCTTGTTGCTTGTTACCTGGGATAAGAGACTGACTCTCATCTCACTCCATCTCCTTTCATACTCCTGTGTAGACCACAGAAATGGAAAATGGGGAGAGGGACGTCATGCACCACAGCTTTCCTGGGCTGCAGAATAACTTCAGCTGATTTCTTGCCCCTAAAGCAGAAGTCTTCTCGATTTTGGCAGCATGAATCAGTCCTGTGGTACTGGTAACTGATCCTTCCTTCAGTGCAAATATTTGCATGGCTTGGCACATGACACTGAAAAATGAGCTGGATTAAAGCTTGCTCAGGAAAAAAAAAAATAGTAAAAACAGTAAAGCAGGAGAGAGTGGCTGGGGCAAATGGAAGGATTGCTTCAGCCTCCATTTCTGCTCATGTGTGTGAGTATCACCCATTTAGAGGGGAGTGTATATTTCTGATGGTATTACATTTTGGCTGTGCCATTTAGCAGAGTAACTCAGTAGTGAAGATTAAAGTTAGACAATATGTTAATATACTGATTACTTATTTGCTTTGTGATCTTAATTCATTTGGCTATCTTATGGGTCAGCTTAAAACTGGATATTAACAGAAAACAGCTCTTATACTTGATTGCTATTTTTTTTCCCAGAAAACAAATTTTTCCTTCTGCTTCTGCTCTCCTGAAACCCTGAAGTTCTGTAGGACTCCAGATAGGTTTTGTGCAATCTGCTAAAATTAGTTCATTTTAACTTTCAAGGCACCGTGGCCTCACCTGACATGTTGGGTACAATTGAGGCTTCAGATTGCCAAAATCGCACTGGCAGACCGGGTGGGTGACCTACCTTTGCACACAGACTGCAACAGTCAATAGAAAGAGCAATGACAAAAACACATGGTAGAGGACAGTGGGGTCACTGGTTATATATAGGAAGAGTCACTCCAAAAATAGAGTAGTATTTGGAGGTGAATAACCTTAGACTATTTCAGGGCTATTGGAAGAGCTCTCTTTTTTTTCTGCCTTTTTTTTTTTTTTTTTTTCCTCTTGGAGATGGAAGGATTTTGCTGAATAAGGAAGCGACAATCCCATTTACTTTCTAGCTGACAAATCATGAGTACTTGGAATCAATTTAAATGTCCTTCAGTGCAGTGCCTATAGTTTATTGCACGGGCCCATTAATTAATTTGTTTTTCCATTGTGTAATTTTGTACATGGTTGGTTGTAATATGGCAACAAAACTGGATCTTCAGAGATTTATTGTTCTGTAATAGTTTGGAAAATTAAGTGCCTAGTATATAGAATGATTAACTTAAAAGCTATTTTTTCCTACATATGTGCAATGAAAAATAGTCTCTGGATAATGAATATCATTCCTGTATTTGATTCATATCTGAAAGTAATTTTGAAGAATTTTTATTTATCTTGTCTAAAGTACCTCTTGTGTGTTTTCTGACTCCTTCCTGCTCAACATATGCTGTAGGGCATTTTGAAATGAAGGTGAGTGAAACTGATACAACCCATAAAAATAGATGAATGGTATTAAGCCATTTGATTTATCCATGTAATCATGAGCTGTGGTATTCCTTGAGCCTCCACATCGTTCTTTCACGTAAACATGTTACCCTGTGGCTGGATTCAGTAAACACTTCCCCAGAGCTTTTCACTGGCCATGGAGATGGTTGGTACAGCATTCAAGCAGACCTGCTTTCCCTGGACTCTGTACAACTTCAGGAGCCTATTAGAGCTTTTACTTACCACCGCCTCTGGACTACTGGAGGGAGACAGTCCTCTCACCTGCAGTTACTGGAAACCATGGTGCCTCCAGCTGCAGGTGTCCAGGAACCTGCAGATCACTTCCAGCTTGATCATTCTCATTCTGCATTCTCCTGAGCAATTACTGCAATGCAAAGCTGACAGTACAGTTCCTGAGACAATGTGTGCACAGTCTTATGTCTCCAGTTATTCAGGAAAAAAAAAATTACTAACCCCTTCAGTAGCCAGATGGAAATTTTGAAACTGTTTATTCCATGCTAGAGAACCCATGACGTCATTTAGCTTTCACTATGCTGAAAACAAAGCCAAAGACTCCTCTACACATTCCCCCTCTGCTTTATTGTGTTTGAGATGGAAGGGTAATTGTTTTTGGCAAGGGTGACTGGATTACAGCTGCCTTTGACTTCCAGGTTTTTTTTAGTGCCATCGCGGTGGCTAAATATGTGCAGAACACTGTGACAGAGTGGGGAAAATGGGATTTCATTTCTTTGAAATTAGAAAAAAATGTGATTCTTTCCCTTTGAAGACAATTGCCAGAAAACCAAATCGATTCTATTTTATTTTTAAGACTTGGAAGGTTTTGATTCTGTAATACCAATTGCTGAGAAGCTTAATCATCCAACTACAACCAGACCAAAAGCTACTGGCAGGCGACCACCCTCTCAGTCTCTCACATCTGTAAGTTAATTTTCTTTTTCTTTAAAAACTATTTTTTAAAATATTTTTTTCTGAATTTCCTCCCCTCCTACTTGTGTTCCTTGGTGTTTTTACTACTTTTACCCAACCATTCCTTCACACTTACAATGAGGCAGAGAGATGCAGATCAGGAAAATTCCTGTCAAAAGGCTGCCAGTGTTTCGAATACTGATGTTTAAAACATTCCCTTCCTTCTAAGGTTTATACCCCCTTATTTGGGTGCTGCCAAGTGTTCCTTGCTAGCCATGACTGAGCCCAGAAGAATCCCTTGTAAAAATCTTTGGAATAGACTAATTTGGGTGAAGTATTGAGGATTTTGAAAATGTTTCCCAAAAGAAGCATGTCTCTTGGTTTCTTGCAGACATTTACAAGATTTTTGAGGACAAATAGAACATTTAGTGTTCAACAGCCCTCCTTGAGCTATCATGTGCTTCTTCTTATTAAGGTCACAGTTGTAAATACAAGGGTGATTTAAATTTCACTCTCTAATATCTATCTTTAGACAAGTTGGTCTTATAAACAATACTTTGGAAACCACTGCTTAGTTTTTCAATGTCTTCTTCTCTGGGGTTTGGGGTTTCTTTGTTTCCATGTTTTTTGAGCTCTGGAATATCAGAATGAGAGCAACTATGGTTACCTGGGTCTGTGTTGCTGAAGAAAAGCAAAGTGGAAGGAAGCAAAAAGGATTATTGTGAAACTAATAGAACTCAAAATAGAGAATGCTTTCAAAATTGACTGCTGTCATAAGTATAGAAATATAAAAGAGCAGTGTAGAGGTTCTCCTTCCCCTGTCACATCTATGAGGAAAGTATCAGGGGGTGGAAAGGACCTTCCCTTTTTGTGCCTTTACCAAGAAGCTGTGCACAAGGCAGCCCTGCAGTGCCAGCACCGTGCACTGGCAGTGGCTGGGGTCTCTGGAGAGCAGCAGGGTGAGACCTGCTCTGAGCAGAGCCACGGCAGAGCCGCCCTGGTGACAGAGCTGGTGTCCCCACGGCACAGCAGTCCAGGACAGGACGCTGGGACAGGACGCTGCTTTCATCTTGTGCTACCATGCAGTGCAAAGTTGTAATTTGATGTTGAATTCAACTCATAAGCATGTCTTATTTCTTGAATGCTTTGAAAGCAGTCTATCTTTGAAAATAAGATGAAAAAAAAGGGGGGTAGGGGGACAAAGATTCTTGAATTTAAGTATCATTACTTTGAAAATGATAGCTAAAAAAGTTACTGTGCAATGAAAATATCTGTGCTTTTCTTTTTCTTCTTTTGTGGCGTGTGTTTGTCTATATAGTCATCCCTTTCAAGCCCTGATTTCTTTGACTCACCAAGTCCTGAAGATGAGAAGGAAGAACATGTTTCCATTACTCACAAAACTCTTGAAGTGTCAAGGAAATCAAGAACTGTTACAATATCACAAGTAAGTTAATTGGAATGCCTCTGCTTAACCTTATCATATGCATCTTCTTTTTTTAAAGCAGTACTGAAATATTTAAATTTAATTCATCAGTCACCTGGTAACTGCCCACTTAAAGAAGCTTATACTAAAGATTGTTCTGGGCTTGAAAGGCAACTCTAAAGTGAATTGCACAGTTAAAATGTGTCAAATACCCATACTGTGAAAAAAGTCTTTCTTGTGTAAATGCATTTTACAGAATCAGAGAGGCTGGGAAATAAATTTTAGAAACAAAGACCCTGTCTTTTTGCAACTTTAAATTGAGTTTACATTAGAAGAGTCTCTGAGCAGAGAAAATACAACTCTTTGACACACTCTAATAGTATGTGAATTTAAATTTGCAAATATAATCACTTTTTATGCTGGTATAATTGTGTTCATTTTATAAGCTTGTGCCATTCTTACTGTATATTGGTAGACTACTATAGTGGAATCAATATTAAAAAAGGAGTGTGTACATCAGGCTTTAAAGGTTGGAACTCTCTTTAGTACATAAGGATACCTTTAATAATAAAAATCTTACATTCTAATAGTTTAACAAGTATTTGAAAGATGAAGTCATGCACTTCTGTGATCAAGTTATAAGGATAATGTTTTGCTATGTAGCTCCCTCTTCTGGGAGCACTTGCACCAAGGAATGCTGCTGGGCCAACATTTCTGAGTTACATGACAGCGCTGTAGATGTTTTTCCTGTAAAATGAGATGGCTGCTATTAGAAAGCAGCTACTTGAGGCTTTAATGTTGATAGCCAGTTAAGCTCTGGAATAAAATGCTCAGATCAATGACTCCAGTTGTACCTTGCTTGCCTGCTCCAGATTTGAACTCAGCCTGAAATTTCTTTTCAGTCCAAAGGAAACTTGCACCTACTGATATATGGGGTTATTATCCATAAAAGATCTGTTTACAGGTAAATATTACTCACACCCCACTCTGCTCTGGTGAGACCCCATCTGGAGTTCTACATCCAGCTCTGGGGTCTCCAGCACAGGAAGGACATGGACCTGTTGGAGCAAGTCCAGAGGAGGCCACTGAAATGATCAGAGGGATGGAGCACCTCTACTGTGAGGAGAGAACTGGGTTTGTTTGGCTTAGAAAAGGGGACGCTTTGAGGTGACCTAATTGTGGCCTTCCAGTACCTGAAGTGAGCTGACAAGAAAGATAGAGAGGGACTATTTACAAGAGCATGGAGTGATAGGAGAGGATGATGGAATGGTTTCAAACTGAAACAGGGTAAGTTTAGATTAGATATTAGGAAAAAAATTCTTTACTGTGAGGGTGGTAAGGCACTGGAATGGGTGCCAAAACAGAGAAGTTGTGTATGCCCCATCCCTGGAAATGTTTAAGACCAGGCTGAATGGGGCATGGAGCAGCCTGGTCTAGTGAAAGGTGCCCTTTTCCATGGCAGGGAGATTGGAACTAGGTGACCTTTAAGGTTCTTCCAACCCAGATACACAAACTAATTGATAAAATGTTAAAAGAATACTATTCAGGTAATTGAGTCAAGTTTTCAAGGCACAAGAGTGATTCCGATTTCTTGTGATTATAATACCATTTTTGTTTATATTTATGGTCAGACTTGGTTTTTGTGCAGAACACTTCTTGAATTCAGTGTTTTCCCAGATCAGGTTCTGTGCTCAATCATGGTTGTATGACCTAACATTCAACAGTATAGTAGTGAAGACTGTTTTTTCCACAATTTGGTGGATCCTACTCTTCTCTCCCCATCATAATTTTTCCTGATTTTCATCTCATCACTAACATTTCTCTCAATTACTCTGTTCAGCTAATGCCACCCTGCCAATCTCCAAGTCCTCACTTACTCTGTCTCCTTCCATTTCCATACCATTTATTTTCAGCATTTTGCCCTATTTACCATTCAACTTCAATATCTCTTTTTCAAAGTGAGTTGGAAGGTTGCCTAGAGCTTTTTCTTACTCTTGTCCAAATTAGATTTTCAAACATGCCTGGTAGCTGTTGTGTAATGCACACACAGCACTGCCAAATAACAGTGCAAAGATTCCCCTTACTTGCCATTGTGATAACTGTACTTGTACACTGTTATCTGCATGCAGTGAAGTAGATGGTCATGTATGGTTGGTAAACTGCAGATTTTCTAATTGTCTAATAAGTATAAACTTTTATAGTACCTTGTATTACATTATATACACATATTACATTATGTAGCATATATAAATAGAAGCTTGTCTAATAAGTAGAGCACTGGATCGCAGTTAAGAAGCATGGAATCCCTTTTAGCTAACCACATGATTCCAGGGTTATAGGTTAATGGTGTGTTTTTCTGTCAAGTTCCTGGAGGAATAAAGAGCTATTGGTAGTTATGGGGATTCATGGAAGCTTTGATTAATAGAGGACAGTAGACTACTATCTATTATTATTAATATCATTTTGAAGCCATAGGATTTTTTTCTATATATATCATACCAACAAGCAAATCTAATGAATATTTTTCTATTTTCATAATGTTAGGGGGAACCTGTATTATATTTTTTAATTTTTGAAAAAACTTGGAAGATTCCTTTAATAGTTGATGGGAAATTATAGATTTATTTTACAAAAAATATAACTTGGATTCATGTAGTTTTGTGCTTTGTGGGAGACATCCATAGGTGTAGATGTGTTCTCACAAACATCTGAGAGAAACACTGAGCATCTGTCCCTACTTTAATTCACAACTAGGTCTGAGATCTTGGAAATGCTGTTGCTGCACTTTTGCATCACAACTAGACCCCCTCTGAAGCACACATACAAAGATGATGACTAATCACTTTTTTTTGCCAAGACCATCCATGTTTGACTGTTGGAATTTCAGCATTACTGAAGAGCGGCTAAATACTTAGCATTGGGTACAGGTTTGATTTTCATAAAGCTTTCTGCAGACATTAAATTTTATTCTTTTTGTTGCAGGTGTCTGATAACAAAACTTCCTTGCCTCCAAAACCAGGAGGTCTGGCTAGTGGCAGTAATGTACAACCATCACTATCTCCTTCACCATCACCTGGATTTCACTCAATTGCTATGGGAACAACAGGCCACAGGTCAAATTCCCCATCCCTGTTTGGTACCGAAGGAAAGCCAAAGACTGAGCACTTAAGCCAAGGTCAGACTGCCCTGGAAGAGCTGAGAACACAAATTAGGGAGCTAAGAACCATCATTGAAACCATGAAAGACCAGCAAAAGTAAGTACTGCAAATCACAGCTGTAGGTGGGATGGATCCGTTCGTGCATAGTGGTGGCAGTTTCTGATTGAGTTTGCCTTCGTGAATGTTACTCTGCACAGCTGGCATATGTGTTTGTGAGTGATTTTCATGTGACAGAACATATTCAGGCGTGAGAACCTCCGCAAAAAAGACCTGCACTATCCACCAGCTTTTTTTTCCTGTGTTAAGATGCAAGTAGATGTTTACGGGCTGTTAAAAAAGTTAAGTTGCAAGCTATAAGCAGTGAATTTTGGTTTATTTGTCAAAAACTATCTGGGAACTAATGTGCATTGATCATAATAAAAGAGGTGCATTTGTTATAGTTGTAGTACAAATTGCTACAAGCTCCTAAAGTTATTAAAATAATTTTTATTTGACTGTTAGCACATTTTCCCAAGAAGCTCATGTTATTCGAATTGTGACTAGATCATCTGAAGGCCTTTGTGTTTATGGCCTTGAATGCCTTTATGGCCTTTATGTTTATGGCCTTTATGCCTATTTTAGTTTTCGGCACCTTTGTTTTCTTTAAGTTGCTAATTTCTTAGGAGATACTGGGGCTGGCATGTAACTTTTGATGTTCCTGAGACTATTGAATGCTTTGGAAGCTAAACCTTCACTTACATTGTCAGTTGTGTGTAGCCCAGGCAGGAAAAAGAAAAGGGCAAGCAGCGTGCAGAGACTGTGGCGGAACAGAGGTGTGCGGAGTTTGGGAGAAGATGCGGGAGGGCATGGTTCAAGCTGGATGTAGCCAGCAAGCCCCACGGCCTCGCCTCTTAGGCTGACCCTGCTCCTCTGGTCTCCCCGGCCCTTCTTGCAAGGGCAGCTTCCACCTACTGGTATCTGTCCTAAGGTGAGATCACTCAGTGGGAACATGAGAACGTGTCTGCTCCTTATAGCTATGTTCCCTTTCCCAACAAAGGAGAATGACAGAAAAGCCATATTTGGGATCATGGAGTCTTATAAATGAAGTTGAAGGTTACATTGTATTGCTGGCATAAACAGCCTTTAAGTGGCTTAAGTATGTGATAGGATTAGCAGGATTTGTATTACCAGTTCCTATAACCCACCAACAGTCAATATATCTACATTTTGTATGGAAAAAGGAAACTGGGTGCTGATATGGTGTTGATACAGCTAGGCCAGAGCAAAGCCTGTGGATGCAGGGCTGTTAGGAGCCATTAGTCATTAGCCATGTGGGATGGGGCGGGGTACTGTCCCATAGTGAGTTCTACTTCTCTCTACTATAGCCTAGAGTATACAAGAGTATGATGACTTCAATTCGATGTTCAGAAGAAAAAAAAAAATAGTGAAGTGGGGTAAATATGTCTTCAAGAGATAATCTTTTGTATTTTACTAGTGTGGTCATTTCCATCCCAAACTTCTTTTGCATTCTTTTAACAGAAAAGAGATTAAACAGTTGCTCTCTGAGTTGGATGAAGAGAAGAAGATCCGTCTACGATTGCAGGTACTTAAATTATTTTTAATGTTGGGGATGTGTTGTCAGGTTTGATTTAGCCCTCTGCTTTTTGGGGGTTTGGAGAGTGATTTAAACAATGCCCTTAACAGCATGCTTTAACTTGGTCAGGCAGATGGACTAAAGGGTCATTTATAGGCCCCTTCAAAACTATTCCATTCTAATCTATGCTGTGCTATACTTTTTTATTCCATATACTTGATAAGTGGTTTGGTATAATTATATTTTATATTTTTATGGTATAGGGCAACTGTACTTCAAACTAGGGATAGAAAATTGAATTGCAATTTCACTGGACTGTTCCCTCTTTGTAAAGCACTTGGGAACATGGCAGAGGATGGCAGAACTGGGGATCCTCAATGTGTATGCCCCAGGGCTGTCTAAAGGACTTTATGTGTCCAACCACATAGCAATATGGCTTCTAATAATACACAATTCTTGTTCAGCTTAAACCAAAATTTATTCAGATAAAACCCAGTGAACATTTTTAATAGCCACTGTTGATTTTGTCTAACAGGCCAGGCTATTCAGAGTTATCCAGAGATAACTTTACATCTTTATGCAGAGACCTGCACTGATGAGTTTAAAATTATGATCTTATAGCTGAATGCTTTTACTACAGTTCAAATGTTGCTTATACTGGAAAATGTTTAGATGCTAGATAAGATGGCATTATTAGCTTTACCTGAAGATAAGAGTTAACAAAAAAGGGGTAGCATTAGTTTCAGAGTGCTCTGGTAGACATGCAGTAGCACAGCACTCAGTCCACATATTAAAGACTACCTCAGTGATGGTGCAGTTGAACACAGGTTGAAACAGGTGGGTTTGAGTAAATCCACGACCCCTGCCTTAGGGTTTCCAGTGTCTGTCAGAGGGACCAAGTGTACAACTGGGGCTGCTGATGGCTTCAGCCACATCCTTTTAAGCATGGCAGTACATCCTTCAGAGCCTTTAAGATGCCTGGGCACAGGCTTGGTGGTTGTAGAAGGCAACCACCATGGTGTCTGTACATACAGCTGCTGGTGCATGGACACAATCCTCATTCTGCAGTAATGCCAGGCAGTGAGCTGTGTGGCTTGTAAAAGTTGTAATTTAAAGAGATTGAAAGGTCTTGCAGTACATTCAGTGACTGTACTTGTCATGATCTGAGGGAGGAGGCTGTGAATGGTCATCCTATACAGCTGAGAAGCACCTCAATTTGTGAAATCTATGGAAATAAGAGTGGTATAACGCCTGTAGCTGACACCTGTGGACAAGAAGGAACATGCTCTTCAAGTGGCACCAATGTAATCAAATACTTTTTCTTCTGTTTGTTTTTAGATGGAAGTTAATGACATAAAGAAAGCTCTTCAATCAAAGTGAATACTTGATAGGTGGAATGTTGCATTATTCTTCATGACTGAGACTCAAATTTATGCCCCAGCCAAAATAACTTTGTGCCAAATGATTTAAGAATTGCCTCAACATCCCTTTATTTGAAGGATTAGCACAACAGTTTTTTGATAGCACAACAAAAATACCAACGAGAACAAAATTTCTACCCAAAGCCGTGCTGTGCGGCACTAGTTGTGACTGAAATTGATCTTCTTGTGCTAAAGGCGCTCTACTTCAATATCCTAGGTGAAATGAAAACTCAGGCAGTTTAGTCCATAGTGGTACTATTTTGATGATATTTTTCCATAAATAAAGTGTATTTCAGATTATCTGTTTACAAGCTTTATGATTTTGACTTTTGGTTTTTAATTGTCTTTTGTCACAGATTTTAAGATGTTTGTACTTCATATAGCCAGGAATGAATGTTAATGTTGGGGCTGAAGGGATTATTTTTGCTTCGAGATTGAACAGCCTACTTTTCGTTATGGTTTTAAGTTCTGTTAAATATGCAATTTTTTTGTCCCCAAATCCCCTACAACTTAAACTTACATTGTGTACAGTAATGTATTTACAAGAAGGAAACAAACCAACAGAAGTCTGGTCTTTGCAATGATTTGTGCCTTTCTTTGCCACACACTGACTGGAGCCGGTTGAGGCCAGGTCTCCCTATGTAGCTACCACGACAACGCCTGTCCCCGGTGTCCTCCTGTCCCCGGTGTCCGGCGGAGGTCACCTTCCCAGGGCTCAGCTGCTCGGTCAGGAGAGCGCGTTTGTGCCAGCTGGCAGGACAAAAGGGCACAGCTGAGAGCAGCTCTGTCTTGAGCAGCTGTGGCTTTTTAGCTTTCCTGGTTTGGATAGGCCTCTTCCTCAACCTGAATGTTCATCTCCGCTTGATTTTCATTAGATGATTTAAACACCCACCTCTGTCCCCAGTTTTGCACAGAGTGAACAGAATATGCATTATTAAAGCAAAAATAAATAAAAGTAATCTATAAAACATGAATAAAAAGTCGTATTATTTCATGCACAAGGTTCTCTGTCGTGTGACAGTGTTTCATTTGCTGTTGATGTGGTATTGTTTGCTATAAAATATTGTACACTTACAGACTGATGCACTTCATAGTCCTACTTTCGCAGCAGTCTTCTCAACATTTTGTTGAACCAGATGCTCACTTCAGTTTCTCTGTTTGCTTTCATTCTTTCAAAATTTCACATTTTCCTGGTTGTGGTTTCATGTGTTCTTAACTAACCACAGAGTATCTCATATCTTGTCAGCAATCTCTGTTAAGTTTATAAAGTGTTTAAATAACAGATATTTTTGCATAGCATGGAGTGAGTGGGTAAGTGATGCTGGTGATACTTCCAAGGAACACACCCCACACACAAAGGATCTACTTGTCATCCCACCAAATGCTAGAGCTGGCTCCACAGCACACGCTATTATCAGCATGAACACCCCTGCCTGCCAGGAGCTGGGTGAGATGTAGTGTGCAGTTCGCTGGTGACATTCACATATGTGGGGAGAGTTTCCATAATCTTTTTGATATGCACAGATATATAAAATACACCCTCCACCATACCCGAATCTGGCTTTACAGGTCTCAACTGGCAGTACAGAACCTTACTGTTGGGATAATTTTTTCTTCCAGAGCATCTGCTTCTATTGTAACAGTGGTGTCTGAAATTTAAAGATTGGGTAGTGAAACTTGAGATTTTTTTTTAAAGTCACAATACATTGCTCAATGTACTCAGACAGAAACACTAATAAGATATTTTATCAATGAAATGCTCCTATGTAACATTTCTAAATATCTGCATTAAAATATTTTTGTATAAAGAATGAGAGTTCTGCCATAGCTTTCCAGCAATAAGGATTTCTACATTACTTCCATGATTTTTGTAGAGTTAGGAGAACAGCAGGAAATTAAGGGATAAGGAGTAAGAATTCTGTTTGGGTTTCTAGTTATACATTTGCCATATTTATCCAGGAATTAACTGCTCTGGATTCCTAATTCCCTGGAAAGAGATAAACTAGTGTATCAGTGGTAAATAAAGTATTGATTCCTGAGCTGTGCCTCAGAAATATATCAGACATCTCAGAAGTGTTCCATCTTTTGAAAATGAAAGTCTGAATTTGGATCTAGATTCCAAAAGGAAAAAAAAATACATTCCTTTTTTTTTCCCTCCTTTTGAGATGATAACTTGTCATTTTACAAATCTAAGTTAGAAGTCTGAAAAACCATGTTTTGTAGAAGATGGTTAAATAAAAGCATTTGTGAAAATGCTTTGCTTTGCAAGTTGGTTTTTCTGGGAGAGGACACTGTAGAAATAAAAGTTCTTCTTGCTGCATTTCATTATAATAATACAAAGTATTTCACATAAGACATAGATTTTCCCTTTCTAAAGAATATCAAATATGCATTAAACGTGTGGATATAAACTGCTGCTTTTAAAAGTGTTTGGTTTTATATTTAAAGAAAATCAGAAAACATGGTGAGGTACAAAATGATTTTGCTGTGAAAATGATTAAATATTGTTATTTGAAGAGTTGTGTAAAATGACTTTTCATTAACATGCACATACCATTCCTGTAGCAGACTTTGGTTTCTGTGTAGAAGTCAGGTGTGAAATATCAGGGTCATACTTTTGGATGACAAGATCCAAAATCTTGATTCGGTAAATTTTTGGTTACTGAGAAAACAGCTTCATGTTCTCTTTTTGTTCTTACAATTCTAAAAGGAGCAAGTATTTCTTAATGTGAGATCATAGCACTTAGAACTTTAAAAAAATTTTACATGGAAGTAAGATGGCAAATACTCAGAAGTGTATTTTAAATTTCATCTTCTGTGGTTTTCTTATTAATTCACTTGTGAATGAGCAAAAAGGTTCAGAAGAATTTTTTGTTATGCAAACAGGTCAAAGGATTGAACTCAATTCTGCAGTAATTCTTATGGGTTAATTTGTGTATGGAATGTCCATGAGCGCCACGCTCTGTGACAGACAGGACCGAAATTTGCATGTATGAAACAAGATGAGACAGCGCCGTAAAACACCCTCAGAAGTTCGTGCTCTGCTGAAGTTGCAGAATCCTTTTCTTCCTCTTTTTGAGGAGCTGACTGGGGTGTGAGCAGGCCCCTTGTCCCCTGCTCCCCTCCCGCCAGGTTGTCCGGCTGCAGGGGCGGCTGCTTCCCTGTGCATGGAGCCTGTGGCACAGATGTGGGTTTGCTGCTGCAGGGCTGGCGTGGCCGAAGGTGTCTGGTGTTCCTGCGCTTTCCTTGGCCATGCCACAGCACAACTGTGCTGACACTTTTAGCCTCTGTCTGGGGCGTTTATGCTCCAGGGACCTGCCTTGGGAGCAGGGGGCTGTGGTTGGAGGTTCTGCAGTTCATGGGTACCACAGATACCAAGCACCAAAAGGCAAGGAGAGAGCATGGCTGGGTGGGGTGATGGGCAGTGCTCCTGCTTGCAGGAATGATCAGCAGTCTCTGCAGGGCCAGGAAGAGGTAAGGACTCCAATGTCTGCTTCTCCCCTGAATAAGGACCCTGGGGGTGGAAACTGGACAGAAGCGCATTGATGAGGAAAGTGTGAAGGCTGGTGAGAAAGGTGATACCTTTCACACAGGAGAGCTGTGGTTCGAAAGCAGGCAGGATTTTAGTTTAAAGTAGAAACAGCTACTTTACAATTTGGCACTGAGGAGGCTTTTCAACTGTGTGGAGGTGGCAGTGCTGCTGGGCACCAGCAATTCCCATAGGCTTTGACGAGGACAGGGTCCTCCAAGCATTGACTTCTGTTCATGGCAATCTATAAGTTAAAAAGAGCCAAAAGAGGTGGAGCTGAATTCCCCACACAAAATACTGGGCAATTGTCTCCATGGTTATTAATACCCTTCAGCCAGAACTTAGATTTTGCTTGGCACCTTTTGCCTCAGCTGACTCTTGAGCTGGCCTAGGAATTAGCAGCTGGTTGTGTGTGACCCGGTCCATTCACTCCCAGCTTCCTGCAGCTGCTTCCCTCCTCCTGACCTGTCGCCTCCCCATTTCAGCCATTCCCTGCCTTTGGAAAATAACCAACGCCTTTAGGTCACCACACCTGAAGGTGAGAGGGTGCCAGCACTTCCCAACCTGGAAAAGAGCAACTGAGGAAGCAAAAGACACCATGTAAATGCCATCAGGAATCTGCAGTGCTGTGTGCCAGGGAATGAGCAGCCGCGGTGCCACCAGCTCGGTGCCACCAGCCCGGTGCCAGCCGGGAAATGGCCCTGGGCCATCCTCCCCTCTGCTTTCGACTCGGGGAACAAAGGTAATTGCACCCACTCCGCACGTTGCTGTTTGGTGTTCTCTCTTTTAAAGATGATTTCCAATCCAATGCAGACACAAACTTTTTTAGAGGTAGTGAGTGTAAACCACAGGCAGCCTCAGTCAGGCTTTTCTTGAGCCAATGATGCGGCTGAGTTGCCCCTTGAAGTGCTCACAGTTCCATTATTGAACAGTGTGAGGGGCTGGAGTGCAAACAGCTGAACTAACAAAATGGCTTAATACTCCTGTGAAATTTTATTTAAAGTATTAAAAATTAAATTGTATTTTTAAATGTGTTAACACTGTAGGATGAAAAATTTAAGATGCAATTTTTTTAATTGAATTGTTACCCTACAAACTGGAGTGATTAGTATATTTTAGCAAGATAATTAACTATAATTCTAGACAAATCACTAGATTCAATTGTCCTAACACATTGTAAAGGTTACAATAGGGAGGTAGGGTCTACCAATCTCTCTCAGCCCCCTTGGATAAGCAGGTTATCTTCCTTTTTTTCATGTAGGAAAAGCAACTGGAGAATATAGCTGATGCTAATCACAGGAAAACAAAATTGGCATTTATCAGTATGATCTTAAAACACCTAATAGGCTGTTTCTTGAAGGAAGAAACTTGAAAATTAGAACACCAAAGCAAATTAGATAAGAATGAGCAGACTTCAAAACCAATTTTGAATAATAGGACATTACAGAAACAGCTGTTCTCGAAACTGTCCCTGGTAAAACCCCTTCACTTCACTGAGCACAGACCCAGCATTTTCATTTGGTATGGGAGATCATATTCCTCAGTACAACAAACCCTTCCCTATGTCCTTCATCCTAGCTACTGAACAGCAAACATCCTTTTAGCAAAGGGGCCCATCAGGCTGCTTTTCACCTCCTCGGGTAACAGCAATGAAGAGTTTGGGATTTTGTGAAAGCAGTTCTTGGGCTTATCTTAGAGCTAGTGAAAATTAAGCAGGGCAGCTGTCCTTGCCACAGGATGACCCATTACCTGGGTTTACCCCCTTCTAGGGATGGTTTTCATTGCAAGGGGCACAGCAAGTAAAGGAGAAAGCTCAATCACACAATCTGTGCACCATGCTCTTTCTCCTCGAAAGAGCACCAAACAGAGAACAACGGCTAATGCAGGGTAAGTAGAACAAAAGGTGCACCTGCATGGAAATTGCTACTGCTAGATAATTTGGCTGCTCTGGATTCAAAGAGCCAAATTTACTGAGCTCAGCCAAATTTAATGTTGGAAGCACAGATACAGCTATTTAGCAAATAAAAGTACTACGTAGGGGGAGACATTATGTAAATTTTGAGACCCCAGCAAAAGCAGTGCTGGCTGGAGAAAGCTTACGCATTCATGTTTGTCATGTTTCTTGTGGGAGGTGCAGGTTGTTTGTGCCATGATTACACAGTTGTGCCTGGTGTGTCACTGATCTCAGGGGAATGGAAAACTGATGTTCTAACCTGAAGAACCCGCTCACCTTAGAAGTAAGCTCTGTAACCTGTGCCTGGGGAGCTCTTAACACAAGAAGGATGTCACATTACTGCAATAACTACAGGCTTCAATATTGGACTTGATATATTGATATATTTGAGATATATTAAAGTCAATAAGGCTGATTCAGAGCTCCCAGATGTCACCAGTGTGCTCTCTCCAGCTGGGTGCAAGTCTGGGGTAAGCCTGAATTCTCCTATCCCCATTTTCACTCACCTTCTGTGTGCCCTGACTCAGGCCTCATGCTTCCTCAGCCTTCCCCTGCATAATTATAAAAAGCAGCAATTTCAGACTCTAAACTTCCTCTTGTCCCAAATCTGACACCTTCCTGCTCTAGAAATCTATGTCCCAGTACCCCTGTGACACAGAGAAGAGGAACTGTCCCCTTAAGGACGCAGCCCACAAGCTCTGCCTAAATGAAACTGCTGATGCTGCTCAGGTAAGCTGGCTGCCTTCTGCAGGCTCTGCCTGGAGTAATTTTGTAGGCTGGACCAAGATGTTGCTGTGCCTCTTTCTGTTAAACAGAAAGATAATGGGACTCTCTTCAGGTTGGTTTCACACTGCAGCAGTGTGTGTGTGTCATAAGGAAATCTGCAACCTGTTGGTCTTTCCATTTGGGGATACAATAAAGAGTTCTGATGTTTGTCCTATGTGACTGTGTGTGCCAAAGTACTAACCTGATTTTCTACTTCTTTATTGCTGTGTGAATAGTTGAGAACTCTCCAGAGCAATACTGAAATAATTCAGTTTTACAATTGGATTTAAATTTCTAGAGGAAACAAGGCTGTGCAGTAATAAAAAGGATACCTTTTACTACTGCTTCCAGAAATCTTACTGCTATCACTAACTCAACTCTTTTCCTCAAAGGGCTGTTACTTGGAATTTCCCTAATAAAAAGAAGAGGTAGGTGTTTCCATTACAAAGTTATTAGCAAAGAATGTAGTGGTTCCTACAAATCGGTCAGGAATGCTCAGTGCTTTCTAGGTGTGTTGAATTAGAACAGGAAGCAGGTTATTATTTAACTTGCTTTTTACTGTGAAGTACAGGAAGAAACTCTTTGGCATTTTGACAGAAATATGATTTGACACAGTGATGGGCTGAAGGTCTCGCTTATGGCATTATAAAACTTTTCTGGAATGATTCCTATCATTCTGGCAGATAGATGTCTGAAAAGGGACTGCCTTTGAGTGACAGTGTGTCTGGCCATTAAATTTTTTAACTGTACAGGAGTGACATGTTATTTGGCAGCAACTTTAATAGTCTTGAGCATGTGACACTGCTCTAGCAAAAAATAAATGTAATGCAAGTTGACAAAGCAGAGAAGACAAAGTGTCTGGCATCACACATAGGTCTCACTGCGTAACCAGGAGAGCTTTGGGACTGAGTGTTACACACATTTGGATTCCACCATTAAAAGTATAGAGAACTCCACCTAGCCAAGGCCAAATATTAAAGTCAGAATCAATGCTAATGACTTCACACCTTCAGAGCACGAGCATCATGGAAGCTGAGAAAATAGTTGCCAGAAATTTCAAGACAGGCTGATGTTACTCTGTCTCGCTAGGTGCCTTAGCTGTGCTCCTACACATTACTGCCTGCTTCTCCCATGACTTTTCACACTGCTACTTCATGAAGGTGAATTACTTAATAGTACTTTTTTAGAAAACAAAACAGCCCCTATTTTGGACATTGGTAAATTTCTCTCTTCACATATCAAGTTCATATTTAACAATGTTGCAATTTCTTGACTGCTTTAACAAGGAGAAATGCAGGTGCAACTGAAGAATTCTTACTGAAGTTTTACTAAATTTCCATACTTGCTTAAGTATATGAAACTTTCATTAGTACCTATTACAAAAGTGACTATTGACATAACAGATAAGTTTTTTTTATTTGTCACTTTAAAGTAGCTCTTGCCTCCTCAAGACTCCTTTGCTGTTCACAGTCCCAACTGGTAACAGCAAAACCCTTGTGATTACAAATATTTAAAATGTTTTCAAACAGCACTGACAACTTTGCTTTTGCCAGGCTTCTAAACCCCATGTATCCTCATTTATCTTGCATCTACAGCAATATAAAAATCAGCTAATTGTCAATAAAAATTAATATATTCTAGTCCTCTCCATTGTTTTTACAACAGGAGTGTAACCAGGTTGTCTTCCCTGCCACAGACACAATTTTGTTGGGCCTTCATTAACCAGCAGACACAAGTGCTTGACTGGAATAAAAATTTATAGTCAGGTAGTCTTTACCATGAATGTTTCTTCAATGAGAAACAACTTGAGAACAGCTAAAAGCGACAATATTTTCTTAAAGTGGGATGAAAAACACTGAGCCATGACACATAAAGTCTAGATACTTTGATCAAGCTGAAAACAATAAAATTTATCAGTCCTGGTAAGAATATTTAATCTTCTGCCCATGCAAACTTTTTAAATCAGACCTTTTGAAGCTGCTGCTTATAAGTAGCTGCTTCTTATTCCCTAGGGAAATGTGTATTTCTCACCCTCAGGACCTGCTGAACTGGAGAGGACTGCAGAGGAGAAAGCATCATGCCAAGATGCTGTATGAGTGGAGAAATCTAAGGCTTATATTGTTGTTTATTAACATCTAGTACTTGAATACAAATATTCAGAATTTTATAGACAGTCAGATGAAGACTCCATCCTCCTAAGTTGAAAGTTTTCTTTTTCCCCAGGTTTTCTTGAGGTTTTCTCTAACTTTAGATCTTAGTAAGGGTTCCAAAATTTCAAGGTCCAAGGGAGGTCTTTCTGAATAGGGGCCTGGTTTGGTTTTCTCCCATCTGAAATAGAAAATCTAGAAGTTATTTGAAATATGTTGAAAACTGGAGATAAGGGGTTTCCTGTTTGATTAATTGGTTAAAAACTGTATTTTAGAGAACTTGAGTTAACTTCTGGCTCTAAGCTGTCTGTTTGCTCCTCAGTTCATGAACTGAGTGGGAAAGTCCAGAGAGCCATAGATACCTAAATCAGAATAAAGTTTCTAACCAGATTTTATAAATGCACGTGCCCAAGTCTTGTGTCACTGATAGAAAGAAATGCCAGCTATCAGACACAGAGAAAGTGTGAGTTCTGCTTTGACAGAGATTCAGGAAAGGTTGAGTGGGTTTTTATTCCTTCACTTTGCTATGTTATTAACTGGTGGTCTATTGGTTTGGTTTATTTTATTATTTCAAATGCAGGCATTCCTGTCTAATTGAATTTCTGGTTTTATGGAAGCTATTGAGAATACCTGCATACTTTTTTCACTGCTACCTTGCATTCCTTAGTCATCCCTGCTCCCAAAGTCTTGACATGTAACTAGTCAAAATCCAAAAGCAAGAATTTTTGATTAGGGTGCCAGATGGACCAAAAACTAAAGATTAGGAATTGGGAGTCAAAGCCAATTTTGAATTGATCACACTGCTCAGTGTGCATGTGAGCACACAAGGCATATCTATAAAGTTGTTGTTCTCCAAGGCAGGCAGAGATCTAAGAAAGAGAACGATCTCCCTTTGACTAACCTTGTCTGTCACACGGGATGTCACTCTGCCCTTCATTTGCCCTTGCAAATGGTGGTGAGGAGCAGATGCTCTGTGCAACAAACATGCTTTTCTGTGCAAAACGATGGGTCTGAACAGAAAACTGTGCTAGGGATGATATTCTTAGACCCAGCAGTCACTTTCTTTGCCTTCATTCTTTAGCAGGCCAAATGAGCTTGTGAGGTGTCACACTGCCCACTGAAGTAAAAGCAAGAGGAATCCCTGAGATCTTTGAACCCAGTTCCAGTGATGATCTGGTGGCCAAGGTATTTTGACTTCACATGACACTGAGACATCCAAGTTTCCCCCTCGCAAAAGAGATGTGCTTTACTGCAAGTCAACTTTTAAAGCATTGTAGCATTTTTAAGTCACCTTAATGAAGTTTTGCTTCAAGAATTATCCCTGTTGCTTAGATTCCATTTATACAGAGTTAGTATTTTTAATCTGATTTTTGAGCAAATCCAAGCAGTTTATTAGGGAGAATTATTCGTAGGAAGAATTCACAGAATTTTAATGAATAGCTAGTAAAGTTTCTGCATAATGACTTTGAAAATTAAAACATCTTTTGTCTGGATTCATACTTCAGAAAAAAAAAAAAAAAGTTCCTGTTCAGTAAAGAAATCAACTCTTTTCCTTGTCATCACATGACAATAGTATCTGCAGGGTTACCTGGAGACCTGCTCACTGTGAATGAAAATAAATGGGATAGCACACTAGTAGCAGTAAAACCAAAAGATCCACTAATAAAATGTTTGCTTGGAATAGTTTAAACACCACAACTTGCATTATCCTGTGGAAAGTTGGTACAGTGGCTTGCCAGGAAACAATCTGGACATCAAAATATTTTCCTTAATGCCTGATATTCACAATACAGAAAAAAAATCTCACATCTAGGGTATAGAATTCAGGCTTTTAGGATGCATGTTCATGCAAGGCAGTTGTCACCCTGACAGAGCTCCTTGGGGAAGCTTGTCCAGGATGCTGCTGCTTGCCTGAGCTGTGGCTCTCTGCTGGGACACAAGGGCAGGGGAGATGTGGCCATGGCTAAGACTGTGCCCATAACTGAGGTGGTCAATGCCAAGTGCCTGTGGATGGACTCCTAGGCACCTCTGCAGCAGGTGTGATGGATGCCCTGGACACTGTGCTGGTGGACATCCTTCAGCAAATACTGCCAGCACGTGGCCAGGTGGATTTGCACCTCAGAGGAACAGCTCAAATCTGCAGGCTCCCCATGGACCTGGATGTGTTCTGGCTTATTTGTACTTACCTGAGCCAAGAGAGCTTGGCTTTCCCTTACACTGCATAAAATGGGAGGAGTCTCTTTATAGGTGAAAATGTCAGAGAGCAATGAAATTGCAGACTAACCTTTATGACTGTTCTAGTCTGTGTTTTCTTAAAAAAAAAAAAAAAAAAAAAAAAAAAAGGAGGTTGTAGCTGTATATGCATTAGGGAAAAGGTGGCACATTTGCCTGTGGAGTCAAACTTTATATAAACTTACAGTTTGAAATTTATATACCTTTACAGTTTGAACTGAAAGTTTTTAGCCCTGGGAAAAAAAAAAAAAAAAAGGAAGGAATCACTTCCCTTAGCTCAGTTATGCTACTCAGGGATTTACAAAATGAAGGAAAAAAAAGGTGGTTTCAAGGACATCTATTTTCTTTGAAGAAGTGGTAATTAATATTCTGCACTTAGTGGATTTGACAGGTGCAAAGTGCTGACTGAGAAAATTTTACCATCATCTTTACAGTTCTGTACAAGAGCAAATGTTGACTTCACAAATTGGGCTTGGTTTTGTTAGGCTGGGTTCTATGCAAAGGCAGAAAGTCTTGGAAAGTGATATAGAAGCTGAATATTAATATTCAGCTGAATATTAATTATTATAAGCCTGGACTTTTAAATAGGCAACTCCAGGGGCAGAGTGGCTCTTTCTATAACCTCATTCTTGGACACTTTTCCAACAAGAGGAAAGAGTGTTGCATGACTCACCTTTATTTCTTCTACATTTAACACTTTTTTGCTTGCACAGAAACAGTTCAAATAACCCAAAGTCCGAATCTCCTATTTATTCTCGCTCAGGTGACTTGCAGAATCTGAAGATACTGTTTCTCATTGGAAATGTCAGGCACTGAGCCACAGTTTCTCAAGACAGACACAGCCTGTAAAATGGACCTTCTTCATTTAAAAATGGTCCTTGTTTCTAGCTTTGAAGAAAGCATAGAACAAGTTGCACCAGGTTAAAATACTGAAAATCAGTGATAGATGGTTAGGAAAAATGTCCAAGGAAAGTGAGGATATTGTTTGAAAGACAAATAAAATTAGGAAATGGGGAAAATATCCTTTTCTTATTTATCATCATGTAAAATATCTACTAAGAAACTATCACTCTGTTTCAAGACCAAGAGACAGACCTCTCAACAAGTAATTTAAAGAAGTAGCAAATGATAAAAACTGCAAAATGAAACCTGAAGACATGTCTTAGACCTAGAACAAACTAAATTTTTATAATCTCTGGAAGGCACAAAAGCCTACTTACTATGCCTCAGTGGCATCCCACTAAGCAATCCCAGCCTATTTGTTGAAAAATTGACACTAAAACAATTTTCAAGATTACAGAAAGCACCACACCATGCATATATTGTTCTAAACACATTTAATTGCAACTGTTTTTTTTGCCTGTTAGTTGCTAAAAGCCTGAAAATGTTCTTGAATAAGAGAAAAGCTTTCCTGTGCAAATGATCCCTTAACTTTGACAGCACTGTACTTTTCAGTTTTTAATAACAGATGTTCAAACAAACTTTTTTATAATTCAAAAAGTACAAAGTAGGATTAGTATTGGGGAGGATCATAAATTTATGTGCTAGTGCTTTTTATTGATGGAAAGCTCAATGTGCATACTGACTATCTTCTAAATGGAGACTTTTATTTTTCTCCTATTGTATCAGGTAAGTGGTGCATTACTGGATGAAGGCTAATAGACTTGGTGTGTCACACAATAACTTACTCTCACCTAAAGAGGAAAGCTGCCAGGAATGGAGGGGATCTCTGATGGTCACATCATTCCTCCAAAGTCTCATATTTTAGTGCTTCTGTCAAAAAAGCACATATACATCCCCAACCTGTGGACCAAGTCCAGAGGTTTATTTGCCCCAAACTCTCCAAAATGAGAAATAGGTTTGCCTGTTAAATTATTTATCCACATTCTCTCTAAAATCCTTATGAGCCACTAAGCAAACATGAATACTGCACAGCACTGTGCTAATCCTCATGTTGGAGTGTTTCTTAGAAATACTGGCTACTGCAATTCTTATTAACAATCCCTGGTGGCACAGAGATCAGACCCTGGGTTTGAGGCAGACTTGGTTTATTTCAGCTTGAGCTGCTGGACAGGGACACTGAATAAAGAAATCCCCATGCCTTCATACCCTCACACAAGAGGGCACAAGATCTTCGCGTGCCCTATGTGCACCTCTTGATCCAATAGAAATTTATAGCCTAGGATCTTCCAACACCTCCTTGGATTCTTTATCCATGTCCACATGGGCAGGCCATTAGGCCATAAGGCCACTCATCTTTCAGCTTGGTGCAGCCTTGGGACCCTCTTTTGTGTTACTGGTACCAAGGTCTCGGCCTTCATCTGAAAGTGTCCATTCTTTATCTGTTTCCTCCCCTGCTGAGCCAGCCATGCTGACAAAGGGAGCTCATTTCAAGTTCACCTATAGTGCTTTGTGCAGGGCCTATTCGTGCTAACTTGTAAGCAAGTTACAATTATACTTAAGCCTTTGTATTTCTCATATTCTATAAGCAAATCTGTTTTAATCCCAAACAGACCGACACCTAGAGAGGAAAATACCATGCTGAAAGCCTTTGATTATTGCTTTTGTTGTATTACTTCATTGAAAGGATGGTGAGGCATTGTAATAGGCTGCCCAGGGCAATGGTTGAGTCATCATCCTTGGAGGCGTTCAGGTGCGGGTGTGGCACTTGGGGATATGGTTAAATGCTGAACGTGGTGGTGCTGGTTTAACAGCTGGGCTCCATGACATTAGAGGTCTTTTCCAACCTCAACAGTTGTCTGTTTCTATGATTACAGCATGGGGTAAAATCATTGTCTCTGATAGCCACATAGTCTTCACACTGCAGCAAAAGGTGAAGACACTCTTTGTCTAAAACCTCAACTGTCACCATGAGTGGAAAATAAAATGAAAAAGCTTTCCAGATAGGTTTAATATTTCAAACACAAATTTGCAGGAGGACTGTGCTTTTCCACTGTCCACATAGTAAATAGGCTTGATCTGTAGTTGGTTGTGATCTCTGTAGGGTGACTTTTGACAGCTGGGGTACAAGGCTGAGATATTAAGTTATCCAGGCACATTCACCAGTGCCTGGACCAGTAGCAGTGCCAAACCCCAGGCTGCTATCAGCAGTGTACCTAATAAGAAAAACGTGTTAAAAAAAACCCCAAAAATAATGTTGTTCTTATAAAGAAGCCAGGAATTGCCACAGTTACTAGAAGCTGATTTTGTCATGATCGTGAGAATTACTAAGAAAAGAGAAGGAAGTTAAGGATGAACTACTACCGAAACTTCTGACACAGTCTAAATGTGGTCAAAGTCGTGTAAACAACTGGATGGGGGATTCAGTGGGGGAGAAGCTGCGATGGAGCAAAGGGAAGACAAACGGGCAGCAGCTGCTTGCGCTCCACGGCAGCGGAGCCGCGGGCGGTGCGCGGGGGCGCTGCTGCCGGCGAGGGGCGGGCAGGGCAAGTGATAAACGGGGCGCGATCGCCCCGACGGCGCCGCTCCCTCTCAGAGCCGCCGAGGTCGCGGACGGGAGCGGGCGCATTGTCCCGGGAAGGCACGGCGGGGTGGAGCCGGACGCCGCGCTGGGCTCCCCGGGCTCTCTCGTTCGGGGAGGGCGGTGCCCTGCTGAGCCGAGCCCCGCTCCGTGCCGGCCGCTTTCAACTCGCCTCGTCCCGTCTCCGTGCCCGCCCGCCCAGGAGCGGAGAGAAGCGCGGACGGAAGGGCCGGCACGAGGAGGGAGGGAGCCGCCTCGCCGGGGGCTTGCCCAGCTGTTCGCGATGGGACGCGGCCCCGCCTGAGCACCTGCCGGCAGCCCCCGCTCCCCTCATCCCTCGACGCCGCTATGGAGAGCCCCGCGAGCGGCAGCGCGGCCGCGGAGCCGGCGCCCCCCGGCGCGGAGCCGGAGCTAGCGGCCGGGGGCCCGGCCGAGGCGGAGGCGGCGGAGGTGGGCTCGGCAGCCCCGCGGCCGCGCTGCCTGCGGGCCGTGTACGTGCTGAACGACCCGCCCAAGGCGGGCGCCGGGGCGCGGAGCCCCGAGGCCGGGGCGCGGCAGTGCCTGCTGCGGGCCTGCGAGGCCGAGGGAGCCCAGCTCAGCACCGTCAACTTCGGCGAGCTGGACTTCGGCGAGACGGCGGTGCTGGACGCCTTCTACGACGCGGGTGAGCGGGCCGGGCTGAGGCGGGACGCGGGGCGGGGGCTCAGGCTCGAGCCTGCCCCGCGCCGCCTTCCCGGGTCATGCAGGGACACGGCCGGCAGGGACGGGGAGCGCTCGGGGAAGGTGGTGCCGGGGAAGAGGGGGAGCGGGGCTCTTGGCAAGGGGTGTGGGGACAGGGAGATGGCTGCGAAGGGATCCTCATTAAATGCGTCCAGCACAGGGAGCAGGAGAAGGTGAAAGAAAAAAGTTAAGGCTCTTACAGGAGTTCATTGAGGCGCCACGGTGCGTTGCCCCAGCAGAGCTGTGGATCCCACAGTACCAACCGAGTCTTAAGGAATAGCCGAGCTCCTGCTGGGGTGCTTTGCTAAGAGCCCTCTTCCAGCTCCTGGCCTCATGGGGAGCTTAGAGCGAGACACAGCAGGAAGACATGCCAGCCTCTGATCTGGCTTGGCCAGAGGCTTCATGTTCACCACTCTCACTCCAGACTGGCCAGTGAAATTGTACGTGATCCAAGTGATCCTGTATTGCTCTGAACAAGGGCCCTGAGGAAGACTTGTGGGTATTGCCCACCCTGTTCAGGTTCCATCTGGTGACTGGTATCTGTCTGATGGTTCAAAAGAAAGCTGCTGTCCCTTCTCCACTCAAGAACACCTGTCTGGTTTGGCCTATGGCAGAGAACTGTGAGTTTTTTGAGCACACATTGGAAGCCTCTGAGCCAATAGGTATTATAAACTAATCAAGGTGAGCATGGACATTTTGCTGGCATGCAAAGTTTTTTTCCTCCTATCTGTATGAGCCAGCATAAGGAAATGCCAGAAATTCACAGACTCTAAAGATGGAAAGTATTCTTTAAGTCCATCTTTCACCAGAACTTTGTTTTGCTCATGAGATGTGTTAAAGAATATTTCTTAAAACTTTAGTCTTATTGTAAATTTTCATGTGATTATGAGTCCATTTCATCCCAATAAGTCACCCAAATAGTGAGGAACCTCATATCCTTTTTTGTCAGTTTTTTTTCCCAGCCAGGGGTTTTTGTTACGTGTCTGCTAGCAAGGTTGACAAGTTTGTAATGTATTCTTTGTGTATCTTAGTACACAAACATAACGTAGGAATTTCTTTTATAGCCATTATGAAGGTAAGAATAATGTACTCATCAACACAAAATTATTCCTCTGTTTCTACTAATAGTGCTGTTAATGTATTAGACACACACCTGCTGTGCATTGTACTGAGAGTCTGAAACAGCTGTTTAAAAGGGATTCTTAAATTACTGCATTCTGAAGTCAGTACCTCTTCTCTAGAAATGTGCCCTAACTTTGCAGACTTTTGATTTGAGTAATCTTGTCAGACCAAGATAATTTTATCACTGATTAATACCACTTTGTAATAGTAAGGTGTCTTTTACTGGATACACCTTCAACACTCTTATATCTGGGTTTTTTTTAATTGAAAAGTAATTTAATAATACATAGTCTGGAATTATTCCAAATGAGACTTAAACATAGTCTTTCTGTGGATTTCTTTCCTGTAACAAGAATTTGAAATCAGCCATGGAGACGACTTCTTAGTTTGTGTAATGTATGCCTGGGATTGCTGGCATCTATTCAGTTCTTAAGAAGAACACCATTAAGAATATACTCTAATGTGAACACTCCTATGGGTCATGATGAACTTCATGTTGGGAAGTTCCCATGTGTTTACTTTAAAAAGAAAAAAAATCTGAAGAGTTTTATTGCTTCCTGGGTAAGATATTAAGCAGGTGTTTCCCAGACTGAAGATATATCTTACAGTATATTTTTACTTTCTGTAGCTGAGGGGCAGAACCTTGAAAAGCAATTCCTCTTGCTTTGTAACAAGTGGTGGGGTCTCTAAGAGGTGCTAGCCTGTTGCCACCTCTTGGTTTACTAGTGTGTCACAGTGCGCTGTATCATGCTGGGCAACGACAGCAGGGGCACGACCTTCCCCCCCCGTGAGCTCTGCTATTCCCATTATTGCTTGGTCCAGTGCAGGAACAGATAACGACACGGGACTTGGGGTAAAACTGGATGGATTTATTAGGGACCCCAAGACAAAGGCAGGGGGTCTGCAGAAGTTTTTATAGGGGGAGTGGTATAGGGCAACCAACCAATGAGGGCATGGCAGGGGAGGAATCTAGGGTAGGACTAACATTCTATAAACCTATCAGGGAGAGCAGGGGAGGGGGATAATACAAAGTAACAAACGGGGTATCGAATACTACAAGATAGACAAGGAACACTCTGGAAAAAGGGATAGGGAGGATTGACAACGGGGGAGGGAGGAAGTTAGGGAAGGGCTTGGGGAGATTGGTAACTCGGGAGGGGAGGAGAATAGTGGGCAAACAAACTTAAAGCAAAAACCGCACCACAGCACTAGTGGAACCATCTATTAACCATCTATTAATGCTTAATGACTGAGCAGTAAAGACCAAAAGACCATCTCATTGTGAGTAGTATGGCTCTTTGTTAAAAATGTTATCTATTAGTCTTTTTCCCTGACTGTGCCTGAAATTATAGCCTTTACTCAGCCATTAGACAACCCCCTCCAAAGTAGTTTATTTACCTTACTTAGTATGAATCTATAAGTACCTTTTGTGACAAAATCAGCAAACTTTAAGGACAGAGTGCAACAAAGAACTTCAACAGAAACCTCTTTCCTGTCTGCAGGCAGGTTTTCTGGTGGATGGTTTTTCAGTAGAACACTGAGAAAAGTGCTGCAAACCCACTTAAATTCCATAATCAGAGTATATGTGGTTTTCTTTTTCCTTGAGTGTAGTCATTACTGTCTTCCTATCATTTGAAATCTTACCGTGAATGGAAGCATGACTTGTGCCTTTAGTTAGATATTGCAGACCTGCAGGTAATGCAGGGTGACCCTGATCTTAAGAAATCACTTGGCTTTCTAAGGTTTTGCTTTGCTAAAGGAGAACTACAGCACATCTGAGAGTAAACTGAAAAGTCGTGAAATGAGAACTTGGTAAAAGAAAAATAAGATTTCTTTGGTCAGTGTGGGCTAAAAACAAGCTGTCAGCAAAGTAATTAGTTTTCCAAAAATGGGCAATGATATCTACCTAATAGAGGAGAAACAAGGATGCTTGCATACATTGTCTGTATCTCTGGGAAGAAAGAAAGGTAATATTTTTAAACTAAAACTGGGCACAATAGTGTGAAGCTTTTTTGCAGAAAATAAAAGTAATTTTCCCTAGGAACAGTGAGCCTTGGAGCTAAGTGAGAATTTTTAGAATTCTTCAGAATTATCCCATGAAGAAAATCAAACTATAGGCACTGTAGTGCATTCATAAACAGCTTGAGAGACCCAGTGAAAAGGTGAGTGTGACTTGGCTATAGTGATGTTACAGGTAGAATGATTCATAGCTGCAAAGGATCTTTCTGTTCTGTTCACTAAGAAAGCAAACATGATGTCAAAGTCAAATGTTTGACCTGTACCTCTGGAAGGGTACAGGTTGTTACAGGTTGTCTATCTAACAGATGTTAGATAGAAAAAATGTGGGTTTTCCTTGTCTGCTCAAAACTTTATCAAATCTTAGTGCCTGAAGTGCCAGGCAATAGGGTTTGGCTACAGTGTTAAGGAGTGTACAAAGTACAGTTACACAGGTTTTGGGTGTTCCTATTTTGGTTTATGAAATCCTGTCTCTGTAGCTGATCATACTTTTCCCTCATGAGGGATGTGCAGCAATCTGTTTTTAGGCTTGGAATACTTATTTAACCATTTGACCACAGCATTTAGAAATTATACAGTCAACAGGATGAAAATCAGCTGAAAGGAAGACAAGCTAGAGAACGAGTGGTGTACTGAGAAATAGAGCTAAATGCTGACCTGAGAAAAGTGAGTATTCCTCTGACAATCCAGGAAACTCTCAGATAATTTGTGAGTATAGGGGAATATTTTGAAGTCTGTTTCTGCTGTTTTGCTATATATTAAGTTCTCTAATCAATATCCTGTGTGATAAGGCAGCTCCAAAATGTATGGTCTGATACTTGTCTCTGCAGACTTGTCTTCATCCAGAGCCAAGATTTGGGAGTGAGCCCAAAGAGAGACTAAAACACAGATCCTCTTTACTTCTGTACCATAGTTGAGCCACTCTTAACCCTAATTTCTTGTCCCTGAAACTCTTTTTCTTCATGTTACACTGTGAAAGGGGAAAGAAGAAATATATTTGCTGGATCCTAATTTTCAGGCTCTGGCACCTGCCGGGGGAATCATTGTTGCCTGTGATTCAGCTGCCTGTCCTGGAACCCTCTGCCCTCAAAATATCAGTGTTCCCACTTCAGAATTGGCAGGGATTCTTCAACTTCTTCAGCCTGAAGGCTGAGTGCATCAGGTGCAATAAACACTTGTCACTGGTTTAGGATAATATACATCGTGGTAACCGGTGTAGCTTAGCTGGAGGCAGGGCTTCCCTTGCTGACTCTGCTGCAGGGAATGAAGTCTCTGACAGGAATGACAGGCGAGGGCAATAACTTTTAAACAAACTTCATCATACCTTCCTGCTGCAGTTTATCTTTGCCCCTGGGTGTGACAGTGGGCAGTGGTGGAGTTAAGGGTTAGTGCTCTGATGCTTACTTCAGCGGCAGGGTTTGATGTTTTTCTGAGGAATACTTAAATTCTTTTCTTTTTTGTCTTTTCCCACACAGGTCACTCAATGGCTAGGGGTGTATTTGCTTTAAATCTCAAGATAGATATATATATACCACAGAATATAAAAGTACAAAGAGAAGCAAACCAACAATCTTCAGAACAGGAAGGTGGTGGATGAGAGGCTGGGCTGTGTACTGTGCTGCTTTAGTAAAACAGCAGAGCTGTTAGGACATGGTCTTTTATCTCTATGTGGTGCTGTGGGAGTCGGTGTTGAGGGTAACAGGCCTGGGATGCCTTGGGAGGATACTTTTGTTTAACTGTGTCGATTTCCCGAGGCTCCCTGCTCCCGCATGTTAGTAGCTACCTGCCAGTCACCTGGGACTCACTCCGCAGCCCAGAAAGTTCTATTTCTCTGCATTCCCCCATTGGCTCCTGTGTTACAGTCATTCCCCTCATGTTACGCCATTGGTTAAATGTACATCACCCCACCTCAACTCCTCCTTCTACCCCGTCCCATTGGTTGATTTTACCCTGTCCCCTCCTACCTTCCCCCGGTTTATATACTTTGTACCCACACCCTGCCGCGCTTTTGGCAGGCTCTCAGTTGTCAGCTCTCAGCTCCAGCTCCAGTTTCTGCTGTCAGTCTGCACTCCGTCCCTGGATCCCTCCTCCTGTGGTTTGTCTCCCTCCTGCTTCACCTGCCTCCCTCCCAGCCTACCTTCATCCTGCCCCTGTGGACTCTCTACTCAGCCCTCAAATAAGCCCAGTTGGAACTCTACACGGAGTGCGCTCCCGTTTGTTTCTGGTGAGGAAGATTATTTCATCCGGGCACTGTCGACTGGGGCATTGGTTCGTGGGTCCTGGGACAGTAACGTCGCCAACCCTGTGGGTCACCCTAGACCTTATCCCACATCTAGAGCAACTTCAGGTGTGTTCAGCCAAGCTCTGCATTGTGACATCAAACCAAATATTCTGATAACAAAGCCGTTTAATATACCAGTATTATAGTACTTTTATATCCAAGTGTGTGAGGCCGGTTTTAAATGACAGTAACAACCATAAGGTCTATATGTTGCTGTCATAAAACCGTTTAGGTTGGCAGGGACCTTAAAGATCATCCAGTTTCAACCCCTCTGACATGGGCAGAGACACCTTTCACTAAACAAGGTTGCTCAAAGCCCTGTCCAGACTGGCTTTGAACACTTCATGGATGGAGTATCCACAATCTCTGCGTAACCTGTTCCAGTGTCTTACTATCCTCACAGTAATGTAAATCAGCCCTCTTTCATATTAAAGCCATTCCCCCTTGCCCTGTCACTACAGGCCTTTATAAAAGGTCCTTCTCATGTTCTCTTGAAGCCCCCTTTAGGTACTGCAAGGTGCTATAAGGTCTCACCAGAGCCTTTCCTTCTCCAGGAGAAACAGCGCCAACCCTCTCAGCCCATCTTCCTGGGAGATGTGTTCCAGCCCTCTGATCATCTTCACAGTCCTCCTCCTGCCTCAGGGTCTATGTCTCTCTGAAGTCTTGATGACCCCAAGATTGTAAAAGTCCTTTTTCTCCTAGCCCAAGCCACCAATGAAGAGGTCTGGAATGTGTCCGATTGCTTTTTCAAGGTTGTTTATTTCTTCTTACCTGAACATCCTTTCTCTGACCTGCTGAGCTCTGGCTAGCAAGGAGGCCATAACTTTCTGACCTGAGCCCTGGGCAGCTCCCACATTATATACTAAAAACTATGTGTCTGTGTTTACAATTTCTTCACCAATTCCTATCATCTCTGTTGGATAGTGTGTCCCTATTCTAAACCAATAGAAAAGTGTCACTATCATAGCAAGACATGGAAGACAAGAAGAACAAGAAGGTCAGGACATGCCCAAATTCCTCCATCTTGTACCCCCTTGAACCCCATTCTGAAAATCCCAAAATTCTACTTTTCCACCCTGTGTTAGTTCAAATACCACACTACTAAAACCCGTGTGGCTTGTAATTCCTCATACAAAATTGACAGTTTTCCACAGGCTAAAATTGAAGCCACAGATGTTTTTGACTTCATGCCAGGGTCTCTGAGACCCCTGCCAGGGTCTCGAGACAGCCAGAGCAGCCAGAGGGATGTCCTGGACTCCGACACTCCTGAACCTCTCAAACAGGTCCCCACCATTGTTACGCTGGAAACCCCAGAGCTGGATGCAGCATTCCAGGTGGGGTCTTGGAGAAACAGAGTAGATGGGGAGAATCCCCTCCCTTGACTTGCCAGCCATGCTGCTTTTGATGAAGTACAGGACACAGATTGATGATCTCAGCGGTCTTTTCCAACCTAGTTAATCAGTTCTGTGATTGATTGATTGATTCTGTAATTCATGCACCTTCATCTTCCTTAGATGGTTTCAAACCTCATGTTCTGGATGAAACGCAGCACATATGGTGAGTTTCTGGGGTTTTTTTTAACTTACTCTGCAAGTAATATTTCTCACTGTGTGATTATAAGTCATATTGAGTCTCACTGAATAAACTTAGAAGCTTTTACATCCATTACAACCTTTACAAATTACTTTAAGAATTTGAACATGTGAGATTATTCTGGAGAGAGCCACAACTGCATCTGTTGAACTGCCTTAGTTCTGAAGACCAGTTATTGTCACATGGCTTTTGAAAACACTGCAGTTAAAGTGAGTTTTGGTTGTTTGTTTTTACTATTGTTTAATTATTTTTTTTTAAACTTGCAGCATTTTCTGGAATTCTTCATATCAGTGAATGTTCTTCTGATACAGTTTTTTTTTTCCTCTGATAAGAGGAAAGAACTGTGCCGGCTGTACATACCAGTCTGCTAATTCTAAAGGTCCTTTTATTTTTTTTTTAAGAATTATATGCAAATGTATTTTTCATGTAGTCCCTAAGTTGCTGTGTGCAGCATGTTCTTCATAGGTGTAAGAATTGTTTCTCTTAGACCTGCAGTCTCAAAATTAGGTTAAACAAAAATAAAGGAAGTGTTTGCTTATGTGGGTTAATTACATCACTTTCATTTCCATCCTCCATAAAATAGGCAAACTAAGGTAGATATGTGGTAGCTCATATTATGTTCTTCTTTTATCAGTGTAAGCATACATTGCTTTTTTAATTGTTAAATTACACTTGCACATGCTTGTTAAAAGGTAAGTAATATTCCTGGTTTGCCTTGAGGTCAAGCTCTTCTGACTTGTAAGGACTTGTGCAAAACCTAGTTGAGAACTCAAGATGTTTTGGTCTTCGCAAGATGGACTTGTGTCAGAGAAGTCAAGAGAAGGCTCTTGGCCAGCAACAAGAAGTAGGATACAGTGATTATGTGCATGAATATTATTTGATTTATTGCTAATTCAATGTCTAAATACTTCTGTAATGCAATATGTAAATAACTATCATCTATTAAAACAGCTAATAGTACATAGGGTCATGGTCTCTCCAGTTATGAGCTTCAGTGAGACACCCTTGCTTTCTAAACTCAGAGGAGTTTAGGTGTGGCTAGGTCCACTTAGTCTCAGATTTGGTCAACAGTTTATGTCTAAAGGCTTATACTATAAGCAGGTTTGGCTAGAAAAGTACAAGTCAACAGTCTTTAGCCTTGTAGAGTTCACCTCCAAAGCAACAAAGCTATGTAGCTGCTTTTGGATTTTATCTCCACATGTTACCGGATCTTAGTGTTTTTCACTCAGTCAGTGTTTCCCACTCACTATCAGTCAGTGTTTCCCATCTTTAGGCTGCAGGCTTCCATGCTGGGAGGGGGCTCCACCTGGAAGCTGCTTGCAACACCAGGAGACCAGCTGACCCAGTCTCTGCCAGCATTTTACACCCTTCTGCAGGCCAACGTGCACCAAAGTCAGTCCTGAATGTCTTGGCTTCCTCATCTCTGGAGTGCATTAAGGAGTGCATTCAGACACTCCTGCACTATTCACCTGGTGTTCCATTCATAGGAACAAACCTCATTGCCATCAGGGATTGCAGAATGGGAGAGGGTGTGGGGCTGTATGGAGAGGTCACATGCAATGGCCCAAGCATCTTTTGTCAACATCATCTCACATTCAAACTCTGACTGCAAACCTGTGTTCTGGAGATACTCAGGGCATGCTGCTACTTCCATGCATGTGGAGGAGCAGCTGCAAGGGTGTTATGTGGCTAACATTTGGCAGCAAGGATGCGTGGAAGGTCTTTCTTAGGAGGGCCTTGATGTGGTTTGCCACTTGCAGGTGAAATCTGTGCACACAGTAGGCTCTGGTTGCCATGCACTTCAGGAGGGCTATGAATTTCTTTAGCCTCAGGCTACCTTTGAACAGCAACAGGGGTGCCTGAGGCTGAGCCAAGAGAGGGCTTGCAGCTGTTGCTTTGTCCTCCCCCCTGGCACGGCTGGATATAAACAGCACAGCGCCTGTGTCAGCTGAGGTCAGGGGGATTCAACGAGCAGGCAATGGGTCAAACGTGTCTCACAGTAGAATTTCACCCGACCTGTCTTCTTTCAGAAGTGCTGCAAATATCTTCACCTTTCCCTGGGAGGTTGGGCTGGTTATAGAAAAGTGCCAGGAGCAAAAATTGCATCACTATTCTCTACAAGGAGAAGACATGAATTCTGACACAAGTACTGGATCACTGTGTTATGGGAAACCACTCATGCTTTTTTTATCCTTCGTAGTACTCAGCCTGATGAGGTCAATGATTCTGCTGTGGTGTTCAGGGTGGTGGAATTGAAACTTCTCAGATATTCTTTGGTAGTGCTTCAGAGCATTTAAAGTTTTGTCGAAGTCAGTACTTCAACAACTGTTACGTCTTGGAGCACAAAGCCCAGTGGGATTCATGACTTTAAAATGTGTACCGCAGCTTTTATTACATTGAAGGTATATGATCCCAGCCTTGGTTAGCATAGTCTTTCTTTAACTGCAGTGGGCTCTGATGACAGGCAGAAATCTGAAATGTAATGAAACAGTAATGGCACTGTTAGGACTACATCCCTAGCCTTCTGCTGATGTGGGATGGTACAGCTAAATCCAGCAGTAAGGGAAGTACTCCAGTTTATCACAGCAGAAGTTATAGCTCTGTCTATTTTAGTATATACTGGTTTTATGCTTAAATTGTGTTTAAAAAGACTTACATCTATTTAAAGCAAAACACAAGGAGAAGAATCTTGAAGTGCTTTTAAACCCTGTTTTAATATAATCTTTTTTTATGTTGTGTCATGTTATGGAGGGAAATGTGTCTGGATTCTTTGCATTTTGTGGGCTTTTTTTCTGTTCAGTAAAACAACCCTTCATGCACAGAACAGTAGCTCAACCACGGGTGGTCAAGGGCCTCTCAACAATTTGAAAAGTGTTTATCACATTATAGATATTTATCACATGATTTCTAAAGCTTCTGAAGTGTATGCCAAAAATGCAGTAGTTTTGGAAAACAAACAAACTTCCATGTAAATCAGCATGCTAATGAGCTTCTCTAAAATTCTTCAGTTTCCTGCTGGTGCTGGCAGTGCTTTCCATGAATAGTGGTACTTTGATGCCTCCAGGCATCAAAGTCAAAACCAGTGGTAGATTCTATGAAACTGATTGTGGGGACAATAACAGGGAAGTTACTTTTTTAAACTTGGGGTAGTGAATAATTTGCCACTTGATTGCTGTCCTTTCTCCTTCCTTCCCTTTAAATTTTTTACAAGTATTTAGTAGCTAGATTAGCTACAAGAAATTGTGCTGAATCAAGTGTCTTTGCCTAAGTCACAGATCTATTGCAGAAAAATATTTGCCCATAATAATTTCTCTCAGCTGAAGATTAGCTGCATTAACTCTACTGTTGCTGCCTTTCACTCACAGAAGCTGAAGAAAGAAATTTCTTTCTGCTAATTTGTGTGTTGAGGGAGACATTCGTTGTTACTTTTGCCTTTGCTTGGAGAGTGACAAGGTGGAACTGGGTTTGGGGACTGGTAAATGAGAACAGTACAAGGCTGTATTCTGTCTGTGTGTTGCTTTCTAACAGTGCTAGACCAGTCATCGCAGTTTTGTTAATCTTAGTAGATAATAAAAATTTGCAGGAGAAAAGCTAATGTTTACAATGCTGTTACTGTTTTGTACTGGGCTGCCTTACTTAGCAGAGCTTCTGTGTGCACCATCCTGTTTAACACAGTAACTGTCAGCTTTTATCAGCATCACCTCTACCTTCTCTGGCACTGAGATACTTGTTTCAAATATATTCTTTGCTAATGGATGTTTGGTATGCTTCAGTCTTTTTAAACCCAGTTTGAAAAGAGGACATGATTACCAAGCTCAAAGCCAGGCACTGTGCTTGCTTTTATTACTGCTGTTTATGATAACTGACAAGTTATGGGTTGTTGTCAGCTGGAGAAAGCATTCAAATCAGAATGAAGTCTGAAAATGGTTGAGATGGATTTCTTGATTTCATGATAATTAAATTGTGCAACTGATAAACTTAGCTTTTTGCTTATTATAGTGACAAAATTAGGTAACTCTTCGTATCGTTTTGGGAAAACCAGAAACTGCTTTGACTTTCTGGCTTGTGATCAAGTCAAAAAAGAATGCTTGATTATTTTTTGGCTTTTTTTTTTTAACCCTTTAATGCCTCTTCAGATTCCTAGTTTTGCAGTAGTGCCTCTGTGATGGTATAATACAAATTCTGAGAAGACTAACACATTAATTTCCAGAATTTTGGGTATTTAGGACATTTTTAAAGGCGAATATTCAGAATTTACCATTTTAAAACTAAACTTTCTTGCATTCTCTTACCATGACAAAGTACAGGTTAGCCTGGGGATGTTGGTGAAGGAGAAACTTGACATGGCCCAGCACCCCAGAGAACCAGCTGCACCCTGGGATGCATCCAAAGCAGTGTGGCCAGCAGGGAGAGGGAGGTGATTCTCTCCCTCTATTATGATGAGAATCCCTGCAGCTCTGGAGGCCTCAGCATAGGAGGGATGTGGACGTGTTGAAACAAGCCCAGAGGAGGCTGTGAAGATGATCAGAGAGCTGGAGCACATCTCCCATGAAGACAGATTGAGAGGGTTGGGGCTGTTTAGCTTGGAGAACAGAGGCTCTGGGGAGACCTTATAGGACCTTGCAGTGCCTAAAGAGGGCTACAGGAGAGCTGCAAGACGGACCTTTTACAAAGGCTTGTAGATAAGCCAAGAGGGAAGGCTTTAACCTAAAACGGGGCAGGTTTAGATTTGATATAAGGGAGAAATTCTTCACTGTGAGGGTGGTGAGACTCTTGGCACAGGCTGCCCAGAGATGTTGTGGGTGCCCCATCCCTGGAAGCATTCAGGGCCAGGTTGGATGAGGCCTTGAGGAAGCTGGACCTAGTGGAAGGTGTCTCTGCCCATGTCAGAGGAGTTGAAACTAGATGACCTTTAAGGTCCCTTCCAACCTAAAGCATTCCATGTTTTTGAGGTGATGCTGGAGACCATGTTTAGAAGTTTGTTGCAAGATCACAATTTCATGTGATTTCTTTTTATCTGAATCACCATTTGGAAGTACTAATATTCCTCTTATTCTAAAGAGATCTTGGGGAGTAGGTTTCCCTGTGATAACAAACAGTCTGCGTTCGTGCTTAATATTCTCTGTCTACATGCTGGAAGTATGCTGTATTTATAGAATAGTTAAAGACTAATTAGATAATGGCTATGACTCAAGAAAGACCAGTTTCTACTAAAATTCTAGATTTTATTGATCTCTACATAGTGTCTTGAAATTGATTTCTCTCATTTTTTAATGGAAGCTTCCAATTTTTTAAATTACAACATTGACTGGTACGTGAGGATTTTTTCAGTAGCACATGCAGTCTTTTAGACTGGCACATAAAGCTTGTACTGTTTACAGGAAAGATAAAAATAGCAGAGTGAATCCACATTTGCCCAGCATCCGGAGTATTGTATCAAGGACTCGGTATCTGTATGTGAGTGCAAGTCTCTTGGCTCACAGATGATGCCCTGGCTTTATGTAAACTTTATCCGCATTTGCACTTTAGTAATACTGCCTTTCCTCAGATAACTTCTTTTCTGTGCATAACTTACTGTGCTTTATATGGGTCCTAAATGACAGTATGGGAATCCATCAACATAAAGAGGAAATCTATAATATTGTTATGAGGTGGGATACCTCAGTTTGGTACATAAAAATTCCCAGTGCTAATGATGGAGATGTCTCTTGATATTTGTTTTTAAGAAACATATTTGGGAAAAAATAAGAGATTCAGACTAAGAAAGTTTCACTCTTTTTATATGCTGTATTTTTAAATAAAGAAATGAATAAGGTCTTAGTTTAACCCAGACTTACGAGCTTTAGTGTACTGAAATTTTTTCTGTTATAGTTCCTTGTATTTTGATTACTTTTCTTTGATTATATTTCTCTGATAAGAAGATAAGATCAGCATAATTTTACTTCTCCAATTTTTTTTTATATATGTTGTTGGCCAGTGTATGACCTGTGGGAGATGTGCAGATTTAGCAGATTTTTTATGTTCCCCAGCCAAGGTATTCAACATTAAATGATGTGTGATTCTCAAATGGTTTAGTTTGGATAAGTGTCTAAAAGGTTGAAGCTTATCTAACATCCTTGGCCTAAAAATTGATTTGACTGCAGCTGGGGAGAAAGGGACAATGTTCCTTGTTGAATTTCATACTCTTTAATATTGCTTAGGCCAGGTTATCCAGTTATGTAACCTTATATTTTTTTCCTGTACTTCATTCCCTTTGATTGCCTTTGATGACCCAGTGTAGGAAGTGCAGGGGTGCAGTAGAAGTTAAATAAAGTTCACCTTTCTCATTCCACACCACCCCCACCCCCCCCCCACCCCACAATTACAGGCAAGGTTCAAATTAGGTTCAGGCTTTGGCTGTTTTTTCTGTGTGCTCTCATCTGACTGGCTCCACTCTAGTGCACTGCAGTGGAAATGGTTTCGTGTGAGCCTTGGCACACTGCTAGTGCAGCAGGCAAGTGTGAACTGCCTGCTTTTAATTTACTCTGCTGCTTCTTTTCTTCTCTGATACTAAATAGGGCAGAAAAATGTCCTGCAGAATTAGTAGGTTCTTTGGCTCATGGAAAAAAATTAGGAAATAGTGTTATTCTTAATGACTCGGCATAGTGAAAAGTATGTATGATGTGGGGCAGTTACTCATTATGTCTGTCTAGCATTTGTATCAAAATTTCTAATATACTGAGAGTATATAAACAGGGAAAATTATTGAACAGGTGTCTTCAGATCATCTGTCACAGATGAGTCACAGGTTTTTTTAAGTGTTCTGGATACTTAGATTTAAAGCAAGAAATGAGCAACGTCTGGAATCTTCATTTGTCTACATATGTGAACAAAAAATAAGGAGACAAATGTGAATTATTTAAATACTCTTTGAGAAGTTTAAAATGCTGGTTCTTTACTATTCATTTGTATATAAAGGTTGAATAAAAATAGAAATACCTGTCTTTTTGAGGTATGAATCAGGCATACTGATGGTTCTGTAGATGCTTAGCTCTTTTGCAGGTGGAAGACTGCAGATGCTGAATCGGAGACTATTCAAGTTCTAAGTTGTACCAAGGTCCAATAGGATGATACAAGTTAATTGCTTAGGTAAAATATTAGGAATTTTCTTCTCTCTGAAGGCATTTGGTTTGTTACCATGTACCTTTGAAATGAAGGCTTTGTTTTTTGGAGTTATTGTTTTTGTTTTAGTGGGGCATGTTTTTTCCTTCTGAAACTCACAATCTTAATAACTGCATTGTGAACAAGCCCATCTCTGAAATCCCAGTTTATGTGACTAGGCTAGCATCACACAGCAGCTGTAGGGTAGGAAGAAGCAGGTATGGAATTCAGTTCCACAGGCAAGCATTCAGCTGCTTAAGCCATGCTAATGCCCTTTTTATTCCTGCAATGTTGTCATGGTGTCATTGCTTAACTCAGCAGCCACTGGTGCTGATGGGAACTGCTCTGTTCCCCAGGTACCCCACACTCACTGGTCTGCCATGAGCTGTTCTTGTGGGGTAATCCCAACAGGCAGCTAAACACCTCTCACTCACTCCCTTCCTCTCCAGCAGGCTTGGAGAGAGAACTGGAAAGTGAAAAAGCTTGTGGGTTGAGAAAAGGACAGTTTCTTGTAAGGCAAAAGCTGCTTGTGTTGTGTTGTTTGACACCAAGGCCCAGCTCAGGTTGGGCTACTGCTGCACTTGCACTGTTTTTTGTAAGGCTTCTCATCCACTGATTCCTGCTATAAGCAGTTTTTATGACATGCGACTCAAATCATGGTTGCAGCCATGTAAAGGTGTATCTATTAAAATCTACAACCCTGCTCACTTTGGACCAGACCATAGGGTTTTAAATGGTAATGAAAGAATAAATTTTTTCTTTTTTTTTCTATCTCACCCAAAACCAGCACAGCTGTGTTTAAAAAAGTTTATTAGAATGTTAGGATTCTTCAGTGTATTTTAACAATAGTTAGGTAGCCAGCATCACTACCTATCTTATCTATCAGTCTGTGATAGAGTATTTCATAGTATATATAAAGGAAGGATTGTTTACCCTGAAACTTGTAATGATTAATAGTTTTTGCTTTTTACATTGTGCATGGTCAAGTGATTGATGTCAACCTGAAACAGCAAATGGCTTTAATTTGACTTTTTTCCCCATTTTACTTGAGATGAGTGCTGGTTAGAAGGTTTAGATAACAGTGATTTTAAATATAAGTACTTTGTTTTGGCACTCATGAAATATGATTATAATTCAGTGAGGATGTTTAGAAGAGATGTGTACCATCTCAACCTAGAGTTTTACAAGTTTTACAATCCTTCCTCAAGGAAGGGAGGCTGTGTAAAGGGTCTGTGCTGTGAGTTTCCAGAGACAGTGTGTGTGGACATTATCTTTTTGACTTTAACCTCACACTACTGTGAGTTAACTCCCTCAGACTTGAGTTGTGTTGTTTCTGGGACCTCACAAGCTATGGTATGAAAGCAAAAATAAATAAATAAACTAGAAGGCTAAGTCTATTACTAGCTTTTATATTAATGACTTTGTCTTGCAGGGAAATGCAATGCTTATGTTTGGCTTGAAGGTATTTTTGCTGAAAATTTAACTATTCTGTAAACTTCATCCATAGGCAGTCAATAGTCAATGCTTCAATGTAATTAAACAGTCAGGTTATATAAGTAAGAGAAAAGACCCTGGGCTGAGATAGTACATGCACAAACAACTCTTAAAGAGCAGTCATCCCCACAGTTGTATAATAGTGAGTGCCAAAACAAACAACATTGTAAACTGGGACTCACAAATAGCTCCCAATTTATGGAAAACTCAAGCAAGAGTTAGGTGTTTGAGAGATGCCTGGAAATCTTAGGTGAGGGTTTGAATTGTGACAGTCCTTCTCTCACAGGTAGAGGGAATGTGAGTAAAGTACTGATGAGAAAGATCTATAGTCCTTCTCCATTGGCCATTTTGTTGGTTAAATGGTGGGAACATGTCCAGGGAAACGTCTGCTGAGATTATATAATTCTTGACTGGAACGCCTTAGTGATTAATGAATGAAATCCTTCAAAGCAGATCTGTGAGGCTCTGTGGAAGGGGCATTGTGGCACTGAACACCTTCAGTCTGGGTGTCTGCAGTTGCTTGGACTCCCCTCATAGGTAGTGGAGAGAAACTGGTGCTTCTGGGCTGCAATTCCTCTCCTGAAGTTGGCTTCTGACAGATCAGGGGAATGGGGCTGGGAAAGTACTTTCCTCTCTGTGTGCTGACAATGAAGACAGTGATGACAGGCTCACCTGGGACCAAACATCTCCCTTGTGACTCTGACCAGCTCGCTGCTGATAACCTGGCTTTGGAACGAGCAGCATTTCCTGAGGCTAAGAGAAGTTACTTCCAGACAGCTTCACCATCTGACAAATTTCTGATTTGGTGCTTGAAAGCAGTAAGGCTTCTTAATTTGGCATGAGAGGATGTTAACAGTGGCCAGAAAAATAAGTTCTCCAATACAGTCTCAAAATTACTTGAGTTTGTTTTAATTAAATCTCTTAAAAAGAAAAAAGAAAGAAACAAAACCCAACAACCTGAAGCAAAGACCAGTAAAATTAAGAAGGACTGAAAGCAAAGCTTTGTCATGGAAAATATTAAGCAAGTTATAAGCCTAGGCATGCACTGTTTACTGTGAATTATATATTTCCTAACTTCTGCAATTCAGTATTTCAAGAAGAGTTCTTTGAGGATTAGTTCTTTTAGTTTTTTATTTCCTTCCTTCCCTAAACTGCCAACTGTAACAAAACCAAAAAAAACAACAAAACAAAACAAAAAAAAAAAAAAAAAAAAAAAAAAAAAAACAAAAACAAAAACAAAAAAAAAAAAAAAAAAAAAAAAAAAAAAAAAAAAAACCCCAAAAAAAATCACAAATTATGCTATCTTCTGAGAGAGGTTATTTTCAGGTGTTTCCAATCATACAATATTTTTCTTCTTCATACTTGTGCAAAGCATTAAAAACACATTCTGAGCTTGGATGCCCTCTGTGTTATATTAACTGCATTACTTTTCTTCCCGTGCCCGTTCTTGTGGGTGCTGGTTGTATTCTGATTTGGAAGAGTCTGAAAGACTCTCCCTGAAGATCAGTTAAATAAATAATAAGCATTAGCATTCTATCAGCACAATTTTTGCTTTTCTAGATCAGTAGAATTGTCCTGTTATTTTAATACAGTGTCTTGCCCTGGCTTTGAAACTTAGTTTTGCTGTGAATTTAATTGTATTTAAATATCTAAAATTTTTCTTAAAGCTTTTGCTGTCAAAGGTTTTTGGAAAAGTCCTTCTTTCCATTTAACAAACTAGTTCCTAATATGTAATTTCAGGGCAAAAAATTGAAAAGCTTCAGATGATGTTTCTAATGAATAAGAAAACCCCAAAACATAAAAATACATGAGATCTCAGGCTATAGATCAACTCCTATAACTGGCAGTGTTGCTCACCTGCTGTAATTTTTTTCTGTTCTGTCAACTAAAGTGTAGTTTCTTGGGTGATATAATTTTTGGAACATTTAGATATTAAGAAATATGCATAAATTATAAATATGGCACAAATACTTTGTCGTGTTTTAGAAAAAATTAGTTGTTTTAGGTACTAGTTTCTCCTGAGTTGCAATAAATGCCACTGAAGCATGAAAAATATGTTCTAATTCTATTTTTAGCGTGTGTTCCGTGTACCAGAGGACAGATGAAAGATGCAGTATCTGTAAAGTAACACCACAGCACTAACATGATTACTGGCTGCAATGTTCAGGTCTGAATGTAACCCTATTGTGGAGTTGTTTGTATGAAAGGGGGATTTTATACAGAGCCAGAGATGAGCATTGGCCCCTCAGTCTTATCTGTTCTGTTGTTTTGCATGGTTGTCTGATTTTCACAGTGTCATCTGAGGGTTGATTTTGCTGGATAGGAATTGCCAGTGAATGTTATAATGTCATATATTGCTAAGATAGCCTAAGACTAAAATTTTCAAATGTTGCCAAAGCTAGAATTTGAAATCAAAAGGACAAAAGTTTACAGGTGAGAACTGATTTCAAGACCAAGAAGTTTCTCTCTAGTTATGATTCAATTAAGTATTTAAAATAAATATGAGTTTTGTGTTCTTTACCTACATTAAAATGTTGTCAGGCTCTGTGTGCATGGTGCTGTGTTGGTTGCAATCATCACTAGTTTCACTCCAGCTACATGTGCCTCTGTTTTTGATACACTGGATTATTCTGTTGTCTGCTTCTTTGCACTTCACATTTCATCACCTGCAGCATGGCTGTCTAAAAAGTGCCATTTCAGGCCACTGGGGGTTCTCTCAGGGCTTTCACTGGAAGCTGTATGGGGGAAAAAAGTGTTCCAGCTTTCTTACCTCCACTTTCAGACTGTAATCAGACTGTAAGCACTATAAATTTTTACCATTTTGGTAGTTTAAAAGCTGCATTATTTCAGCTTTTTTTTGCCAGGAGCTGAGAGGATTGAATTTGAGTGTTCCAAACTTTTCATGTGCACAGGAAGGAGGAGCTGCCTTGCTGGGCCACATGAAAGGACTTTCTAGCATCTCCCAAATGCTATGGTTTGAAACACATTCGGTTGTCAGCTATTCCTCCTCCTCCTCTTCCTCCTCCTTTAGAAGGATGTGTCTTGCCTTTCACACAAAGACCAGCTGGCCCACTTTGCTTAACACAGCTGTTCCTAGAATTGTCTCTGGAGGTGGGACGTTGCGGGTGTTGATGTGTTGTGTGTTAAGTGGAGCAAAGCAATCATTTGAATTGCTACAGTTAGTAATGCTTCTGGGTGGTGGAAAAATTAAAAGTTTCTCATCTGAAATTTTTTTTTTTTTTGTTTCCTAGTAATAGCAGAGCTCAGGATTTTCCTGGTCCTTTCAGGAAAGTTATTTAACAGCAAACTTTCCTTAGTGCAGAATGCTGCTGCTGCTCAGCTAATACACAGTTCATCTTCAGCACTCACTGCATTCACATTCACTGAGCAGAGCAGTTTCACGGGGAAGGATGTGAAACTGGTTGGAATGGTTTCCAGAGCAAGATTTGACAACATAGAAAGGAGGAAATGCAAAAGAGAAATCTGACTTTCCCCCCTGTGGTTGTGGTTCTAAGAAGGCTGGCTTTTATAATTGTTAGGCACTACGTGGTTGCCTTCCATTTTTCTTGGTGAGAGAAGTGACACATTTTGGGGTGTGCTGGCCTTTCTCTTTAGTAAATCCCTTTATGAGATGAAACCTGTGGCAGATGTAATGCCACAACTAAGTAAACGGCAAATGACAAGCTCAGTCTGAGAACAAAAATTAGAGGTGTTGCTCTGGTTTTTTTTAAACAGCACAAGTCTGAAATCACCACTTTACAACAGTTCTTGTGTTTTCCTGAGCAAACAGACAAACCATGGAAAAGCACCTTTCAGAATTTTTGCCACTTGATGCCCAGCTTTTCAGAATTCCTAAAACACTTAAATCCATTAGAGCTGTCAAAAGTAAGATATAACTAAGTTTAGATTTTTGTTTCATTTTATAGTCAGAGTGTGTATATGGATAATGTACCAGAATTGTAATTCTCTGTGTTATCTTCTCAAGATAACAATAATTTTAAAATAATGAATTAAAAATTATTTGGCCAGTATTAAAGTTTTCTTCTTTCTCCAATTTGTGGTTGGTGTCATTAATAAAACCTGATAATGTCACTTTTTTTTTCAGTGCTTACTATATGTGAACAAAAAGAAATCTTTTTTCCCACACTAATATGAGGATTCATACCTAATTTAATTCTTATTTTTCCTGTCCTTTGAATCACTTCCTTTTGCCTGTGAACTCAACACCCTTTCCAAAGGAAATGCCCTCTGTGCATCAAAAAGTTTCAGACATCCAGTGTGCATGCTTGTGTTTCCTTTTCTGAGGTAGGCAGTAGGCTGGAATTTGCAGTCAAGGCTCCAGCCACTGTAGTACTCCTTTACAAAAGTTGCAGCTTATAAAACAATTTTCTTCTTAAAGGTGCTTTGTAAGCAATTTCTGAACTATTACAGTTAACTTTAATTGTAGTATTTATACAGGAGTGCAGCACATGGTTTTAATCTACAAGAAGATGAGTGTAGCCTGAAATATATGAAGTTGTTTTTTAAATGCTGTTTAATGTGATTATAACATATACAAATCTATATTGCAGGACAAATCGTTACTGATTTGTTGGTTTTTATTTTTATTACCAATTCTGGCCCTATGGCAAACCAGTGATGTTAGTAAAGTTTGTGCTATAATATTGAAAACTTGAAAAGGTTGAATTGAAATACCAGAAGTTCGAAATTTAAAAAAGAGCTTTGTCTCCTGGGTCTTTCAGCGTCTAAGGAATATCTGGGTTTAATTTGGTGCTTTAGATTGTAATTGGAAAAATGTATTTTCTGAGAAAATAAGCAGATTTTTACAGAATACCATGATTATAAAGCAGTAAGATTTAAATGAAACTTGATTCATTATGAGAGCCATGATATCATCACAAATGTTGACACTATTTTTACACTAACATTGGCTTGTGCCTAGGATTTAATGGAGGGCACTGACAGTTTGCTGGTATAACAAACTGTGCTGAAAAATCACCTCAACAGTTCTGTTAGTAGTTGCTACAAATGTACTTTAATGCCTTGAGCTTCCCAGTTTCTGGGAGTATTGGGTGTATTAAAGTTGAGAGTGGTGTGCCTTTGGTTTTAGCTGAAGTGGAAGCTGCAAAGGGTTCCTGGTTTTGAAACACACCAAGTTTTACCATAATTATTTCCCTGTAAAAACTTGGGTATTGTCTTCTTTAAAGAGCTGTGCAGAAATCAAAATTAATGTGTATCCTGAATTAAGGATTTTAATTTCTTTATCTTTAGGAGTAGTGAAGAATTTGACAGTTTTCTTTACTGGTTTTCAAGGAATTACAGATTTTTTTACTTATTGATTTACTATGATGCAAGTAGCCAATCAACTGAAGCAATACTAATGTAAAGGTTCATAATTTGCAGGGTGCTAGTCAATAACAAAGAGCGGAATTCTGCATTTCCCTCCAATAAGATTTCTATTATCACATTGAGTTTGGGGATGTTTTTGAAATCTGTTATGTATAGAAACATTCCAAATGCTGAAAAATAATGAATCCAAAATAATGGAGCAAGGTTCTTGCTCTGCACATGGATAAAGATGGATGGAGGTGAGTCTTAGATTAGAAGTTAAAAGCAATGCAGACTTTTTTGGACCTTTTTCTTCTGTCAGGCCTCCTAGATTCTATTTAACTGTCAGCATATTGCAGGCTATTTCTTAATTTTCTTCTGTTTATTTCCTTTTAACTTACAGATCCCAAAAGCTGATGGCAAAATTGTCCTTTTGGTTTTGCTAACAATTGCATAAATCATAAAAAAGCCATGTGAAGACCTGTGATTTATTTAGATCATTAAATTATATGATGTCTTCATGTGCATTTCAAGATAGAGAAATAAGTCCTCTGGTTTTAACCTGTTTAATAATGTTTTCCATGTTGAATTATTTATTAGTTTCATAGTGTCCTATTTTACCACAGCTAATGATCTCTAATCTTCATTTCAGTTGTCACAGTTATTTGTCTCTTCCCTGGTCTTGTTAGACACATTAGTGTTAAAATATGTAAACTGTAGTATAAGAAATTAATTATGTGCCATCTGCTGCAACAATGCAGAGACCTAATCAAGACTCTATAAGCAATAGTGCTGAATTACCTTAATGCACTATAAATACACACATACCATAATCATTTTGCAGTGGAAACAAAAGCCCAGACAAATGAACGGCAATCACATAATAAATTGAGATCAGTTTTTGGGTTCATGACAAAAATGAACTAATTTCAGGATGAAAATAGTTTCATGGGCAACTACTAGAGAATAAAATAACTTGAAAATATATGCTATGCTTAAGAAGAAATGAGGGAGAACACATTTTGATGGGTATGCTGTTTTGAACATGAGTTGCTACTGCAGAAAAAAAAGCCGTAAGTTTAAATATTCTGTTCCAGAATCATTTGAAATTGGTCATATGCAACATTAAGCACATCCCCACACCTCCACTGCATCTGGTGGATGCATTGTACAGATTTTCACTTGGAAGCCTTCTGTCTTTCCAGAGGGGCTGTACCTTCCCCCGCTCTCTTTCCTTCTGAACATAGGAAACCCTCTCCATTGGTGGTTTAGACCTGTGTGGAATATTTCATTATCATGTGACATTTCTCATGTGTGATAAAAAATGCCATTGGCTTTTGCTTCACCCCTGTCTGTAATGGAGGTTGAATTTAAATTTGTCAAAGGAAGTCCAGAAGTACATTTGGCTGACCAGGCTCTTTTGTTATGGAGAATGGGAGTTGAGCATGAACTCTGATTGACTTATATTTCTATTCATAAATAAAGATTTGCAAAGCACATACTAGTGTTGAAGTTGTTTCTTTTAATGTGTCTCTGGAAGTTTAAGGAAATTCTTATCTCTCTTATCAGCCACTCTGAATGCACGGTTGAAGTGCAGGGCCACATATCTTGTTTTTAAAGAACTGAAAATGAAGAATTTTAGAGTAAATCATGAGAAAATATGTAAGATAACTGAAACAGAAGTATTTGTGATGTTACATACTAGCTTTGTTCATTACATGACTCACAGAACTGCCTTTCTCTGAGAGGAGAGCTGTACCCCTGGAAACAGTAGTTCTGGGGAGTGTGCTTAGACCCAGCCATAAGCAACACTGAGCTCTGCCCTCTCAGCACCCCATGCACTGGGTGCATCCCAGGGATCTACTGCTTTTATAAGTCTTTACTGTTGGTCATATTTTCTCCACCCAAATTTGCATTAATTTCATGGGCCCTCTGTGCTCATGCTGCATTTCATTAGCACATTAGTAAAGCTGCATTGTAAGTAGATCTTTTTCCTCCCTGCTCCAAGCCTGCTACTGTTACTCCTGGAGGAGGGCTTGGAGAGCTCCAGAGGAATGCAGCTTCTCATCTCTGCTCCAGCCCACAGCCAGGAGCACTTTGGATGCTCTGCCTCTGTCCACTGTCATTTACTTCTGTGTCATTCCTTGACTCCCATGCTCAAACAGAACCCACTCAGTTATATTCCTGGAGCTTTTTTTTAACTTGGATGCATGTTTTTGTGATACATCTTCATCTCTGTTACTCTTCATTTTGTTTTATTTTTATCTTATTCACGCCTGTGTTTGTGAGGTATGAATAGGCAAGGAAAACCTGTTCTCATAAATCTTTTTATAACGTATGAATTAATATCGAGGGGATTATTAGCTACCCTTTTAAATGGAGATGCTTACTTCTGTTCTTACGTCCATTTAATGTGTTTTTTATTCTACTTACATTGCTATGGAGCAGCTATCAACAGAAGACAAATTTTAGTTGTAGACCAGATGTGGCAATGAGCTGTGTATAGCCTTGTTTCAATGAACTCTGTTACAAATCATTGCTCACATTGTATTGTAAAATGCAATATCTGTACCCTATCTGTACACTGCATTATCTGAGTTCTCTTACTAGGATGATGATTTTGATTTCACAGTACTCTGATTCCCCAAAAACACTCCTATGCAAGCAATTAAAACCATCCAAGCTCCTAATTTTTTCCCCTAGATGGTATTTTAATTCTCAGTCTGCTTGTTAGTTTCTCTTAAATTTATTCTGTAGATAATTTATGTTTTCCAAAAGGATTTTGTAATATTGGTGTAATCTTGATTCTGTTGAGTTTATGGAGCTGGTGTTTACTTCTTCAGGCTCTCTCAGTTTACATAACACTATGGTGTGCAATGCACTAAGAATTTTATTCATGCTGCAGACAGCTGGCTAAACATTGGAACTGGAATTATCACCTGTAGATGGTGCAGAATTTGAGTTTTATATGAATAAGGGGATTTTCTTATGCCTTGACTTTGTGCTGATGTTTTGTTTCTTTGGTGGGGGAGGGAGGTGCATTTGGATTTTTTTTTGTGTGTTTTGTTGGGGTTTGGGATATTCTGGGGTTTGGGAGGTTTTTGTGTTTGTTTAGTTTTGCTCCTGAACAGTGATGTTTTGATCTTAAAGCAGGTCTTCAGATTCAAAATGTTCCTTGTACTTTAACAGGAGTCTCATAGTAATCTGAGGGACTGGCTGACCTCTGTGTGGTGTGTCAGAATAGGCTGATGGAATTGTACAGGAGCATATATTCATTGCAGGTTTTTCCAAGAAACTGCCTACTAAGTTTGGAGTATTGATTCTTGTGATGTGTAACCTTGGTGTGACCAAGGTTAACTGGCTGCTGCATTTGGGTCTCAGCCATCAAACCTGCTTTTAGATTTCTTGTTTACTGGTAGCTCACCCTTCTGTCTTTCCCTGTATGTACCAGGCACTGTCTGTTACCCCTTCAGAGATGTAGAATTTACTGCCCAGCTGCACTGAGTCTCTGGAATCTGTTTAGAACCTCAGACTCCCCTGTGGTTTCAATGCCAAGACTCTATTCGTATGAATACTTTGGATTTCAGTTCATCCATCTATCCCAAAGTGGTGAAAGCAGACAGACATATAGATACAGACCTCTAAAAAACTTTAAAGCAAAATTTTCATAGGAATATATAGGATATAAGGATCAAGAAATAAAAACTCAGCATTAAGTGTCCTATTCTCCAGCTACCCCTTCTTCCTGCATTGCTGTTTAGGTCTATATGAGAACAAAATGGTGAACTCAGAATCTTTTGTCAGTGTCTTAGCTGTTCTGTGTAATATGGGATATTTCTCATTAGCTCTCTGCATAGCTCTTCTTGCACAGATGTAAATGTTCTTACTTGCATTTCTGACTGGAACACTAAAGAAAAGCGGTGGAAGTCTTGCTCTGGCTACTTGCGATTGAATGAGGGCATTGCTGTGCCCCCCACCCCACCCCATCTTGAACATCTTGCCTGTAGCTTTTTAGAGTCAATTTTCAGAGTAATTTCTTTTTCTACTCTTTAGGAATTTCCCATTCTTCAAATCTCAGCCTCTTAAAATAAACTTGATCTCACAGTTTTCCCTGTTTTTCTAATTTACATTATTATTTTTAGATGTTCCATCCTGAATATTTGAAACTTCTGTCCTATTCATGCTGTCAGGCCTCAGGGAGCAAGTGAAAAATTGCTTTTTTACCTGAGGCATTCCTGATGCTGTGATTTCAAAGCCTTAAGCAGGATTGATAAACTCAGCCTCCCAGTTAGTGTAACACTGTGATAATTTCATAAGTGGCTCTTATTTATTATATGAAGGGTAAAATTTACTTCTCTCATAACAAAATGACCCTTATTTGAAAATGTTGACTTTGTCCAGTGTGTGTGTTTAATTTCAGGATTTATTTTAAAACCTATGTAGGAATAAAATTTGGTTTAAGATTATTATTTTTTTAGCATTCTCTCTTTTCCACTTCTCTCATTTCAGATGTTGCAGTTGTGGACATGAGTGATATTTCCAAGCAACCATCCCTGTTCTACCACCTTGGTGTGCGTGAAAGCTTTGACATGGCCAATAATGTTATTCTTTACCATGACACTGATGCTGACACTGCTCAGTCTCTCAAAGTAAGGTTCTCACTTCACAATCTGCTTCATTTCAGAAATATCTTTATACCTGATCTTTATACCTGTTTGTGTTTTTTGAAACTTACATTTAATGTAATTCCTGATAGCTACATAATTAAAACCTGCTAAGAAAAAGCAACTATTAGCAAAAACAGTAATAATAGAATAAATAAATGCTATTTTTGGAAGAGAAGATCCGTAGTGTGGTACTGAATTTGCTTCAGGTAGTTAGACTTGGAATTGAGAGTACCGGTCTGATTTTTCCCTTCTTCTCCTTCTTTTAATTAGAGTACATGTAAGAAAAAGTTACGGCCTATATAATATTAACTTGAACAAGGGCTGTATTGCAGCTTACTCCTATGTAAGCACTTCTGTCAGATGAGGTTTGTATTCCCTAGGTGCTGACTGACTAAGACTACTAGAATCTCCTTTTTATTGCTGTTTGAAGATAGGAAAAGACTTCCTCACCAAATCTTTGTATAGCGCTGTTGTTCATTTTTGTAGTAGGATAATACATGATATACAGTAAAGTCCTGAAATTGCTATTCTTGTTGCAAGTTATATATTGTGGATGTTTCTGCCTTTTTCAGCGTAGGTTCTCTTTATTTTACATCACATTTAGGCTTTTGTCCTCTGTATCATCTGTTGCTGCTTTTAATATAATTAATTTTCTTGCTACCTTCACTGAGAGAATGTTCATGCTTTGTTGTTTTTTCCTTATTTCAAGTTATTGCCCCTTGCTACTTCGTTTTTTCCACACCATTAGTGTCCAAAAATCCTTTTTGGAGTTCTCCAACCTCTCTTGATTCTGTAAGAATTTTAAGTCTCCTTTTTCCCCGGAAAAGCTCTGTTCTGTCATGGCTTCTCATTCCTCTTCTCTGCTCTCAGTGTCTTTGATTTTGCTCTCATGTGTCTATAACCCATACTTCCTTTCTTCATGTGGTGGTCCACATACACATTCACATTCCATGTGGCCTGGAGTCCCAAGAACTCAGAGCTGGAGCCACATCTCCTCTATCCTCTTTGCTCAATGAGATTATCCATACAGATACACACTAAGGTATTACTGGCATGTCCTCCTTTATTCCATCTAATCAGTGGATGGAAAGCTGTATGCTTTCCATCCACTACTGGTAATATACCTGACTGCTATGAAATATTTCATTTTTATTTTTCATTAACACATTTTTATCTTTATTTTTGCTGTCACTCAGATGTTCTGATCAACTTGGTGCTCCCAAGGATGTGCCCAGGTCTGGGAAGCACAGGCTAGTTGTTTTCTATTTGTTGCTGCCCAATGAAATATATTGGCTTTGATTTCTGCACTTCATGCCAAAGCACATACTCAAGTCCCTGCTCCATAACTGGAGTGTTGAAGAATTTCCAGGATTACATCCATCTGTGGTTGCATGTTCAGACTGATTGTTGCCAGGCCTTGCAAGTCTTTGCACTGTCAGTTCTAAGCCTTTTTTTTCTAGTAATGTAATTCTCAAGTCTAGGAACTGGGGAACACCAGAATTTGACTAGATCACTTAAGGCCAGGAAAAACTATTATCTGCCTTCACCTTTCTTCTTCTAGGAACTCTGTCAGTGGCACTGATAACTTACTCGTCCCTCAGTTGTTTGCATAACCTCCTTGGCCTAAATAGGCCCATAGCATATCTTAGATGGGATTATAAGACTCGAGTTAAGTTGCTGGAACCAGCTAGGAGAGATCCTGTGTATCAAATGGTTTAAGCTGGACACTGAGACAGGGTTCAGTGTTCCTCTTGTCATTGGTATCTCTTCATCAGTTGAGCCCCAGTTCAGTGCTGGATAGCATTCAAATATGTTAATACACCTTTCTAAGGAATACTTCAGAAGGTAGGCAGGGACTGTTCATGGGGTATTTCAGCAAAGAACAGTTCATGACACATTTCATGTCATAGATGCTGGATGGTTTCAGAAGAGGTAATTTCTCCCTATTGAGAAAGATTTGACTGCAGTAGATAAAGCTCTTTTGGAGATACTTGCTTAGCTAGATAAACATTAATTTTCAGATATGTAGTATTTCAGCTGTCTAAGCCTTCCATTGCTTTTGTTATTAAGTATTTTATTTGGCTTAAGGAGTTTAGGCTAATTAGAAATTTCATTTAGTTTTTAGTACCTTTTTGACCCTCTGATGATGTTTCTTTATTCTGAAGTTTATGAGTAATTTGGTCAGGGTTTTTTCACTTTCATTCCGAATTGTATTACTTTACTTGGGCCTAAGTTGCTGTGCACACTTTAAAAATGGTGCACAGACTGAGTGTTATAAAGGCAGTGTTGATGTTACTGCTGTTACTTCTGCTGAAGATGTGTGAAGTTCTGGCAACCTGACTTTATACAAGTTATCTTAGGAGCCATCCTGAAATTGTCCCAAGAGTTGTCTCTTCAGTTTCACCAACGTTCTTTCAAAACAATCTAGTTCTGAGGATGTAAAAGAGTATGTAATCTGGGTTTCAAGAGAGTCATGTCTACAGAGCTAAACCCCTTAAATGCCCCCTGATATTTTTTGCCTGTTGTTGAGGAAATGGGTGCAAGGGCACAATCAATTTCTATGCAGTGGTTGTCCAAGTGGATTTCAGGCTGTCAGATATGAAGTTGCTCAAGCAGAATCATCTCAGGTTGTCAGAGCACATTTAATTCAATTATATTGACAACTTTGATTAGAAACAAATCAATATCTAATATTTGTAGCATGGCTTACCTGGAGACCTCTTTAGTTTGACCAAGCAGTGTTCATTGAACATGTGATCCATCATCCAAAAGAAGAGAAGGTTACTTACCAGCAACTGGAAGTCTCTGAGGTCTGGTTTACATGCCAAATAGTTTATCATCTGCTTCATTGTTTCAGTATCTCTGGTTAGATTTTGAGATGAGAAGAATTACAATGTAGAAGCAATGTGTTGGTGTGTACCAACCTGTGTAAGAAAGGGGCTTAGGTATCTGAAGGATACTATTTCAGAGAGAAAACCCCTCCAGCTTTGAATGCTTTTGTCTCCCAAATGATCAGAGTGTGACTGAGTGTGCCCAGTCTGAGAAACTCCAGTTACTGCTAAGTACAACTTTCTTCATTTTCTGAATACTTCTTGAAGTAGATTTCTTCACTGAATTGTTATTTTTTTCCTGACCTGAGCTACTGAGACTCTTCTTGATGTTGTTCTTTCCCTTTATTGGGAATTTACTGTGGCAGGAAATCTGGATTATGCTGTGAAGAACACATTTTTGTGCATGTGTACATATATATATGTGTGTATGTATAGCAGTGGTTTTTATTTGAAATAATAATTCCCAGTAAAAACAAATAAACACTTCTATTATCTTTTTCCCCCCACAGGATATGGTATCTCAGAAAAACACAGTAAGTATTAAATCCACATTCATTTTAAACACAAAATGAAGATCTTACATTTGAAGCAGCTCTAACACCAAAGCTGCCACATATACATATGCTCTGTATGATTAAAGGCAGTTGTTTTGCCTATCTATAATTCATACTTTTCAAAAGCTTGTTGACACACCAAAGTAACACTATATTTTAAAGTTACTTTTCCTTACCAGTTCCTTTCTAAGTTGTAGAAAAGTGCCAGTAGATATAAGTTTTATTTGTAGATTGACAGATCCAAACATAAACTCAAAAATTCAAAGTCTCTTTTTCCCTCTACCACTGCCACCCATTTGTGCAAATGCAGAAGTTTGTGATGCCTTAATGGGGTTTGCTTTTGTATCTCAAACAGCTTTGGCTTCTGTATACCTGTCCTCTAACTGACAAATTCACAGATTTACTTAGAAATGCTTATTTCTTAGAAAAGCTTATTTCCAAAGTAAAAATATTCTTTCACTTAATGCAAATAAAGCCAAACAAATAAGTTAGAAACAAGATAAAAGGTTGGAATTATTAAGGCTTTTTGAAATATGCCATAATATTTTATATAGTTGTATATTTAGCCATAGTTCACACCATGTCAGTGGTTATTTTCATTAAATCCTCCACACTGTTATTTTGAGGATGACTGATTTTACAAATCTCTTCCATTTATCCTTTCTGTTTCCTCCCATTCATCATATACTTTTATTTTCTTCTAAACAGTATTGAGCAGGATTAAAATAAGAAAGTGGTCTTAGAGTTTAATAGTAATTTTAAAGAGAACTAGAAGAAAAAATGCATTAGTCACAGCAGTTTATTTTGAGCTGCTGTTTTGACTTGGCCACAGTGCTCCACATAGGCTAAAGATAGATCAGGTTTAGCACATGTAAATGCAGGGCATCCTTCCTGGCTGCCTCAGGGATCTTTGAACCAGTTTGACCCGTGTGCTGGGAACTGCATTTACTGCTCTGTGGCTCTGTGAAGGGAGACTCAGAATGTGGCAGATTTGCTTGTGAATGCTACTATCCATCAGCTGGTGGATGACCAAAATTTCAGGAGCATGTGTTCTGCCTTCCAGAGCAAGAGGGAGAATTGCGAATGCGCCATTTGGTGATAAGACCAGACATGGAGTAAACGACAAAGGAGAGGAAGTTCAACCTAGCGCAATCAGATTAGCAGCCTACAGTCTTTTCTTTTGGCAGATTTTCTCCAGAAAGAGAGGGATTTCCCTTCACACCAAAGAGAAGAAAATATTGAATCACAGAGTATACTGAGTTGGAAGGGACCCACCAGGATCATTGAGTCCAGCTCCTGGCCCTGCACAGGACATCCCTGAGTCACACCATGTGCTGAGAACCTTGTCCAAACGCTTCTTGAACTCCGTTAGGCTGTTGCTGTGACCACTTCCTTGGGACGTCTGTTCCAGTGTCAAACCAGCCTGTTGATGAAGAACCTTTCCCTGAGATCCAACCAAAACCTCTCCTGACTCAGCTTCATACCTTTGGTTCCAGTGACATGGTTTCTATGGTGGGGTCTGGTACTGGACCTTTAAACACCTTGTGGCTAGCAGAAGGGGCAGGGAGACATCCCTAAGCTAGGATCCTGATTCTTCCTTTAAAAAGGAGGGATTGTCTAACCCACTTCCTTCAAGTGTTTAAATTAAGAAAAAAATTATGAGTAAAATACAGTGAGGTAAAAAATGAATGACTTTAAATACCAAGTATGGATTCTTGACTACCTTCTATTATTTGAAGTTGTTCATACCTTCTATTATTAGATAAATGTGCTCCCATATTTCATTCTTTTATCAGTATTTTTTATTCAGAAATTAGAACAAACTCATGAGCAAGCTAAATAATTCACAGGATAAAACTATGGTTTTTTAAGTCGAAGTTGACTTCAAATAGACAATTGCCTTCCCCTCCTTTCAAATCCAGTGAGTTGTGACAAGAGGTTTGCAGTTTAGCACTCACCCAATATGGTGCCACTGCTTCACTGCTTGGTTAAATATTTTACAGCTGTAGGAGAAATGTCTTATTTGAAGTGAATTGCTGTGCTGTGCTTGTTAAGTAGGTACATAATTGGTATGAATTTGTTACATCCAGTCAAAAACATAGTTAGATAACCATTTCAGTTTAATTGCTGAATATTAGATGAAATAGTTAATTCCCCTGTAGTAGAGCTTTGTATTTTCCTTTCACTTGTCCTGAGTGAAAAATGTGGGTATGCCTCTGCCGTAACTGTGGAATAGCAGAGCTTAAATACGCTTTTTATCAGGAGCTGGAGGCATGGTGGAAAGGGGATAGATATCTCCTAAGCCTTCCTCTAGCTCAGTGGTAGCCACAGGAGTATCATTGCAGAAGTCCTCTCCATGTTTTACAGGCTCTGTGTCCATGCATCTGCAGGGTATGTAAGGAAAGGGGAACAACTCAGATTGTTGCCAGGCACAGCGCACCTTTCTTCCAGCAGCACAAGTGAAACTTTCTGGGCTGGCTGCTGTAGCTTAGAGCTTTCTCTGAGGTTTCCCTCCTCTCACCTTTCCTATTTATCCTACAAATCTCACATCATCTACAAAGGGGCAGAAAAATCTTAGCATAGAGGAGATGTGGAGCCATGTTGAAGTTGCAGAGAAGGTGAATGTCTAGTGTGTCATCAGAGCGATTTGCTTTGTGTATCACAAGAAAGCCTTGAAGAGAATTAATATTTTCCTTGTAGAGGAAACATTATTCTAATTCAGCATTGAGGAGGAGGCAAGAGCAAGCAAACTAGACATCAAGCTGAAAACAATGCAGAGAAAAAAAGTCAGCAATTCAACTGAGAGTTGGCCTGAGTATAGCTGAGCTAACAGAGTAAATTTACAGCAGACAGCTGCAGTGGTGTGAGCCTGAGAGGTTTAATAGCTTACTGTTTGAAAAAAGAGAATGAGTAGGAGAACTGCCTTCCTTCCTTCCTTCCTTCCTTCCTTCCTTCCTTCCTTCCTTCCTTCCTTCCTTCCTTCCTTCCTTCCTTCCTTCCTTCCTTCCTTCCTTCCTTCCTTCCTTCCTTCCTTCCTTCCTTCCTTCCTTCCTTCCTTCCTTCCTTCCTTCCTTCCTTCCTTCCTTCCTTCCTTCCTTCCTTCCTTCCTTCCTTCCTTCCTTCCTTCCTTCCTTCCTTCCTTCCTTCCTTCCTTCCTTCCTTCCTTCCTTCCTTCCTTCCTTCCTTCCTTCCTTCCTTCCTTCCTTCCTTCCTTCCTTCCTTCCTTCCTTCCTTCCTTCCTTCCTTCCTTCCTTCCTTCCTTCCTTCCTTCCTTCCTTCCTTCCTTCCTTCCTTCCTTCCTTCCTTCCTTCCTTCCTTCCTTCCTTCCTTCCTTCCTTCCTTCCTTCCTTCCTTCCTTCCTTCCATCCATCCATCCATCCATCCATCCATCATCCAGGAATGCAGTTTTCACAGATAAGATGGAGGAATGTGATTCAATTCTACTTGACTTCCCTAAACAAGCCATGTAAATTTCTGTATTGATAATTTATTGCATACTTGGATGTGAAAGGAAAGAATTATTTTCTATGGGAGTTCAGTTCCCAAGGAAGAATTGCCCTGGCATGAAATACAAGATCAAGATTCTGTGTCCCATTATTGGATGTCTAATGTCCCATTAGATTTCCTTCTGTAGAGCTCCTCTGAGCTTTAAGGACATTTCTGTTAGTTTTAATAAAGATTGCACATCTTCCCAGTTTCTGTAAAAATTATTATCAATCATATTGCAATATGCAGTCTTGCAGAACAGGTGCCATTATGGAATAATGGACTGAAGGACAGAGAAAAGAAAACTACTTACGGAAAATGCTTGTACTTTGGAATTTCTTTAGATGCCAGCTGCATCGGTTTACTGGAGAAGTGAAATTTCAAGGATTTTCAGAAGCAAAAAATGCTATTTAAAAAATAATCTTTCACCAAAGCAATGTAATATACAAAATCCATTGGGAAGTTTTTCTATTTTGATTCAAAATTTTTTTGCCATCATTGACTTTTTTTTTTTTTTTAAGGAAGGAAATTTCATCTGCTGCTACAGGATCTTAAGAAATTATGAAAAAAAAAAGTTGAAGGTTAAGTGAAGAAAAGAGTGAACAAGGGGCTTTAGAAAACTGCTGGAGTCAGGAAGCAAAATATGCAGTCCTTTGGGCAGTATCTCTAGGAATGGTTGCACATAGTTTGATCCATTCAATTTGTACTAGAACTTTCCACTATGGAAAAAGTATTATACTGAGTACAGAATATAAGGAGAAAGACTACTTCTTTGTTCTGTTCTTTAGTTTATAATATGCTTGAAGAAATTTTAATAACCCTGTTAATTGCATTCAGGGAAGTTGTTTAAAGGAAAGTAGGCTGGCTGTTAAACCAAAAGGTTTATATCATTGTATACTTAGGCCTCTGGGCCTGGTGAAGTATTTTTAGAGATTTAAATGGTTATTTTTCATGAAATCCTGTAGCAGTTCTTATATTAAGCAGCGAATAATGTCTGAGCCGTGGAGAGTCATTAGCAAAAATTCTTCTTGATCTAAAGGGAACTGAATTGCAATTTATCCTTGCCACAAGGAATTTTTATGTTGAAAAATCTTTTTTTTATTGTAATTGGCAGAAAGTTTCTTCAGAGGTTTCAGTAGCTGTATAGATTAGACTGTATATACTGTTTCAAGGCAATGAACATTTAAGAAAACTAAATAGATAGATTTTGGCTCTTGGACTCATGTTCTCCAGTTAAGTAGCCCCTGTGGATTGTCATGAGAGCCAAGACTCTGAAGTATGATTACATTATATGAACTTAATAGTCCAAAGAAGTATTATTGCCAAGTAGCTTTCTATTTTTTATTTTCTGATTATTTTTACAATGTATAAAAGTTTATATTATACAGTCTTTTAATGATATGTTTCTAAAAAAGTCTGAGGTAGCAGAAGTGTCAAAAGAGATTGTAAAAGGGCACAGAATGAAAGAGGAGGAACATCTTAAATTTAGTAATTTTTCTTTTTGGGTGAAAAATAGTACAAAGGCAATGGGTAACCAAATAAATGCTACTTTTAATGCTTTTAATAATGAAATATGCCACTATTACTTTAGATAGTGAAAACTAAGGCTTTTAAAATTTCTGTATGAAAGTTAGTTTTTATGAAAGTATTGCCATCTCAAGCAATATGTAGTGGTTGGATTATAGTTAACTAATCAGATAATGAATCTGACAGGTTCATAAAAATAAGACCTGAAAACATCTTAATGATGACACAGGAGATGTATAGACGTATAAATCATATAAATAAGAGAAATCCAAAAAATGAGATAGATAAGAGAAATGCCAAAGTTTTGAACTTCTCTTTGCCTTGTAAATATAATCTTGCTACAAATATCTATATTCATTTTCTGTTGTTTCTTTCTTTAATTATTTCTTTATTCATGTGTTATGTGTGTCTTTTTGTTTCTTATGGTGTTTTTGTGGTGGTGTTTTCCTCTTTGTTGTTTTATTTCAATTTGGAGTAGGTTGCCAACCTCAAAGCTTTTCTTCGTGTTCAAGTACCTCCTGAATACCACAGTGGTAATCTAATAGGCAAAGTATGTATCACTTTAAATTGCTTTCTGTTGAATAGATATGCCATTCTTTCACTGTGTTTCTAGACATGTCAACATGAATAAGGATGATTTAAGAATATTGCGTGGCAGGGTCTTTCCTTCAAGGTGATTGGAGTACTTGCTCCTTGCAAGCTAGATCCCAGAAATTTCAAGTGTTTGTCTTGTGATAATCTCTCTTCCCAGTCTTTACATAAAAAATACTGCATTTATTAAACTTTAGAAGACAAAGTATTTTTTGGAAGTTTGTAATATCTTAGTCACTGTAGTGGGTTGACTGTGACTGGATGCCAGGCACCCACCAGAGCCACTCTCTCACTCCCCTCTGCAGCCAGACAGGAGAGAGAAAATAGAGCAAAGGGTTAATGAGTTAAAGACTGGGAGAGGTTATTCACCAAATACTATTATGGGCAAATCAGGCTTGAATTAGAGATATTAATTGAATTTATTAGTAATAAAATCAGAGCAGGATAATAAGAAGTAAAATAAGACTTTAAAAACACCTTACCCTTACCCCTCTCTCCTTCCAAGCTCTACTTTCTATGCCAGCAATGCAGGGAGACACGGAATGGGGCTTATGGTCAGTTGATCACAGGTTGTTTCCCCCACTGCTCAGGGAGAGAAGTCATTTCCTTGCTCCAGTGTGGGGTCCCTCCCATGGGAGACAGTTCTCCATGAGCTTCACAAATGTGAGTCCATCCCTCAGGCAACAGTTCTCCACAAACTGCTGCAACATGGGGTTCCATGGGGTGCAGTCCTTCAGGCACAGCCTGATCCAGCGTGAGTCCCTCATGGGGTCAGAAGTCCTACCAGGAAACCTGCTCCAGTCTGGACTCCTCTCTCTATAGGTCTGCAGGTGCCTGCCAGGAGCCCACACCAGCACAGGATTCAAATGGGGTCACAGCCTCCTCTTAGACATCCACTTGCTCTAGTGTGGGGCTCCTCCACAGGCTGCAGGATCTCTTCATCCCTGTGATCCTCCATGGGCTGCAGAGCCACAGCTGCTTCACCACGGTCTTTACCATGGGCTGCAGAGGAATCTCAGCTCCAGCATCGGGGCACCTCCTGCCCCTTCTTCTGCACTGACCTTGGTGTCTCCAGCATTATTCCTCTCATATATTTGCACTCCACCCTTCTGTGACTGCAGTTACATCTGTGCAATAACTTTTTTCCTTCTTCTTAAATCTGTTATCACAGAGGAGTTACCATCATTTCTAATTGGCCCAGCCTTGGCCAGCAGCACATCTGTCTTGGAGCTGGCTGGCATTGCCTCTGCTGGACATGGAGGAAGTTTCCAGCAGCTTCTCACAGAAGCCACTCCTGTAGCCCCCAAGGCCCTCCCGCTACCAAAACCTGACCGTGCAAATCCAATACATGCCTATGTGGCAAGATGGATAGGAATGTGATGTCACAGAAAATCCTAATACTTGAGACAACAGTGAGTTAAACTCCCTGAACATTCAGGAGTTTGTGATCTCTTGGAGTCAATGCAGTTCCTTTTCTATTACTTTATGTATTTTCCTTCTAACTGCTTAGTGAGGTGGAGTAAGCATTCTTGATACTTGAGTGAGTGGCAAAATTAATAGCATGGCTCAAGTAAAATAACTGTACTATTAGCCTGGCAGGAATAATTCCTCCTTGAAAGTGCAGAGATTTTTGCTCAGCGTTACTTATTTGGGAGAAAACCTACCTTTAATTCAAGTGTAGCATCTCTGTGGCAGTTGCACCAGAATAACTTTACCAGTACAATTTAAAAAGCCTGTTTATATTAAGATCGAAAGTTTACTTTTAACAGCATTAAAAATATTTGGAAAATATTTTAAGACAAAAACCACTCTACATTTGGCCTGGCTTGCCTAGAGCCTAAAAATGGCCTCTGTGGGCCTCACTCTTTCAACCTCTCAGCAAAGGCATGGCTTTCTGCTTAATTCCTTTAACTATTTCACCTGAAGAACAGATCCCTTTCTCAACTTATTTACAGTTATTTTCTGGGGTTTTTTTTCATGTTCTTAAATTTGTGGCTTGTTTTGTGGTAGATTTTAAAATGTTGTGATTAAATACAAAAGTTTCAGTGCTGCCATATATTATATGCTGGAAGATGAGCTATTCAGAGTTTTGGTTTTTTTTTCAGTCTGCTTGACTGTAATTTTTAACTTAAAATTTCCCAAAATCAGACAATTAAAATATCTTAGCTTCTAATCCTGAAATTAACTAACTCATCATATAGTCTTGATAAGCTATGAAGTTACAATTTTGTTACAATCAAATAAGTAATAGTTTACAGATTTTATATCTATATGTTGTATACATATGCAGATAGGGTTGCTACATACATTTCTTTACATATACCTAAGCCATTTATTCATTATCTTTAGAAAGCAATAGTTGGTGTATGACAAGACAGTAATTTTCAAAATTACTAGCTTTTGGTATCAGAGACCAGCATCCTGAACAGAAGATCAAAAGGAACAAGGGTGGGTGATATTTTCAGCCATCTCTAATTCTTGTTCGCATAAGAAAAGTAGATGGACTGTTTTTTTACATAATGAAGATAGGAAAGACTTTCCTAGGCCACACAGTCTATATGAAAGGGTTTTATAATTTATTATATGTAAATATTGTACTGAAGAAGCTAGAAGACAGGAGGGTTTAATTGCACAGATTTCACTATGCAAAAGGAGACAAGAAATCCAAGTCAAATAGCTGATATGTTGGCTGGATAACAATACAATGTTTGAGGATTAGATTAGTACAGTATTTCACATGTGTAATTAATTTTTTCTGAAAATTTCATTGCTTCTTCAATAGATAACTGCAGTTATTTGCATCTCAAGATACATCACCCTTTCAAATTGGATGGGCTTTTTTCATTGCAGGAAGAGCTAATTTGCTGTTAAAGGTTTAAGGACAGAGTTTATAGACAAGCAGCTTTTGTGTTGCAGATAATTACTTACTGTTTATTTGAATAAACATGAGACAAAACTGTGCTACCATATTGGTGGCTTGGGGTGCAGTTTTTCTGAGTTTTTTGTTGGGAAGTAAAGATAGCAATCCAACAGATAATTATATTGTTACAACAGGGATAATTTAACTTAGGATTTGTAAGGAAAGAATATGACTTGATCTTTATCTGTTAGAAATAATTTAAAATTCTAAATCCTCGCTCAGATCAGCAACAGGATGTACTGATACAGGTTTTTTATCTATGGTTTTAGTAACTGCATGCCTTACATTTTTAACTTCCTGTGAACAATCTGTTTCTCCTCTCTAGTTTACTAATACATTCAAAAATGTGCCATCTTCATATCCATTCTTTTCATCATCTCAGCATTCTCCCATTGTTCAAGGTGACTATAAATGGCTATGGCTTTTCTACATGCTTAGATTATATGAAAAAATGACAGGTATGATTTTTCTGTACAGGTTCAGTGCTGTGATATCTCCAATGCAGTGGTAGTTGATCATGGCAGGTGTATCATGTTGACCTCTGCCTCAGTGCTCCCATCTAGTTACTCTCAAATATGAAGTTTACGTTTTAAACAGCAAAGAGTTGTCATCGCTGCAATGGGATACAAGTGCTTCTCCCAGCTGTGGAAACATTCACAGTAGTCTGATTTCTGGGGTTTTACTCAGGGTCTGAAAACTCTGAACTTGCTGGTTTTGGGCTCTGAAGGGCATCTCTTGTGTCCTCACCCACTTTAGCACCTTGTTGTATTTACACATTTTTTGTGGCATACTAAGTTTTTTGGGTTTTACTTCTAAAATTTTGTGTTAAAAGTCCTACATCTATTACAAAACATTTCAAAGTTTTGGGATTTGGTTGGTTAGGCTTTTGATGGTAGCAGATGTTTTGTAGATTCCTCTGGGTTAAACATCTCTATACAGTCCTTCCCGTGTCTGTGTTGCTGTATTTCTCTCATTGTGGGGAGCTCTACATCATATCTTTTCTAGCAGAGGGTGGGCTTAGAGGATGCAAATACATATCGGAAGCCAAAAATTCAGGAACAGAACATTAGCTGGTAACTGTCAGACCCTACTAGGGTCCGTGCATTACATTAAAAGGAAAAATTGAACAGTTTTGTTGTATTGTCAGTTAACAGACCTGGACCCTTATTTGTCAGCTTTGTTAATATTTGAAACTTTTCCAGACAAATTTCCTTGAATTTAATGCTTGCAAATCTTGTGTTAAACAGTGCACTAAAACTTCTTACACACCAGCACTACTCTAGCTATTGTTCTGTCAGCAGAAGATTCTGTGTATACACAAGTATAATTCCACTTGCATTTGTTTTCTAAACTCTGCCTGTTTTTATTTTAGGCTTCAAGTGGCAATTATTATTTTATTCCATACATTGTCACACCTTGTGCTGACTACTTTTGCTGTGAAAGTGATGCCCAACGAAGAGCCTCTGAGTACATGCAGCCCAGCTGGGACAATATCCTGGGGCCATTTTGTGTCCCACTGGTGGACAAGTTTCTCAGCCTTCTCAAGGATGTCCATGTTACATCATGGTAATGTTACAACATACACAGTTCCAGAACCATTGATAGTCTCTTTTTAATATTATGGAAAAAGAAGATTCAGAATTTCTAGTAGCATTGATTATAATTTTTTTATTTTTCACTGCACTTAATGTAGTGTTAAAAGAAGCTGCTATTTTACTGCTTTTTGTATTCCTGGCCTGCAGTTGTTGCAGTTAACTAACCATGTTATGCTAGAATTAGATTTATAGTTACTTTCCAGAAAGCAAAGGCAGTCCATGGGTAAGATAAAGTGCTTAAGTTTTACAGTGTATAAGGTCGTAATAGGAGCTAAGCTCATAGATTCTTCATAGAGTTCAAAGCCAAAAACTGTCCTTTTCTGTTATTACCAGATAAAATATATACATGGGAGCAATGGGCATTCAATTGTAATTCTCATGATTTGTTCTTATTTACAAATATTAGCCTTCTGGTGTCACTTAATAAACATGATACTACTTAGCCATTTCTGCTAGGGGCTGTTGGAGTTTTGAGAATTGGGGCTGGAGAAGGAGGTCTTCCTTTCTCAGTTGCCCGCCCTGTATTCTGCACCTATTTCTGGTTTGTATATATTTCTGGAAAACACTCAGAGAGACTGAGTTTCTGTTTTTTAATTTTCCTAATGTCTGAGCATGAGATAACATGGAGGACCATCAGATTTGTTTCCACATTGCCATCCCAGCCAAGTGAAAGGCTTGTCTAAAAAACTACTATTCTTTTGTGGTCCCAGTCTTGCAATCCCATGGATGACCCTCCTGTGACATCCTCCCCTGAAGGGGAAGGGTGCACCCAAGATTTCTAGATGCTCATGGTTAAAAGGAATGACAAAAGTCAGAGGGTCTGCAAAAGTTTTATTAGTAAACTACACACTTGGCATAGAAATTGGTGTTTCAGTCCTTGACCTCCTAGTGTAAGGCACAACAGAGGGTTTTGGATAAAGGGCGTAGGGTGAAAGGGAAGAGAGAGAGATAAATTAAAGAGGGGCAGAGAGGAGGAAAGAAAGAGAGATCACCCATCCTGGCCCCAGTGTCAATCCAGCTGGGGTTTCCATGGTCCTGGGATGCATATGCAGGGCAAGCACCCTGGAATTTTTTTGGGGTACTTTTCTTATAGATAAGCTTTCTCTCACTCTGGAGATCAGTTTCTCACTGTGTATGCAAATTAGTTACATGCAGTCTGTTCTTGTAGATCTTTCTGGAAATGGGTTTGAAGTCTTTGGGGGTTATTGGGTGGTCTTGATCCCACCTTACAGTCCATGCCCGCTTCTCGGCCTCGGTTCTGTGCCTGCACTGTATGAGGCTGTGCTTGCCAGTAGTGCTTACTATGGCCTTGTTGCTTTGATTATTATGTGTATGAGACAGAACTTAATTTTCTTTGCTATGTGTAGGGCTTATGCTAAGCAAGATTTAATACTTTGAAAGACTCATTGTAAACAAGAAGGAGATTGTATGCACTGGAGTATCTGTCAGGTGGCACCTAAGTTCCAAACTAGAGACTCCATGACGTGCTCCAGGATAAATTTACCCCTAAGTAGCTTGTTGAGGCCATTCATACTTGTCATGCTGGCAATATATGTATTATTTTTCAATTTACAAAAGCGCTGATGTTGGATTGTGCACTGATATTAGTGTAAATAAGATGCACTTACTGGAGGCTTTTACAGAGATCCTGCCCACATTATGTGTTATGTTCATCAAAGAGATTGCAACAAAATCAGCTTTTGTTGGCTTGTTTTTGTTTTAGTTTCTGTGTTGGAAAGTCTTCTTCCACCTTCCATGATACAATAATATACCTCCTCTTTAGATTACACTGGTGTTTCTCCTCTGTGTCACTTTATTATCTCAGATGCAGCCTTCCTTATGACACAAAGTGCCGCATCTGTCAGGGTCAGTAATGGGGCAAAGAAATGCTCTGTTTTTCCTGTGCTGGTAAAATTGCCTCATGGTCCTGGTTATAAGTATATTGATACATAGCCCTACAGTCTGAGGTGGGGCAAGGTGGAATATTTGTAAGTAGTTATTGAAAAATATGGAAACATTTGATGTGGACCTCACTCTGAGGAAATTATAGTTTTTATTAGAAATTATACTTTTTATTAGAAGCATAGCCATGTTTCATAAGAAATGTCTAACAGTCTTCTTCCCCTGCCTCTAACTTCTATTTCTTTAGTGCCTATTATAAAGAAACACTGCTAAATGACATTAGAAAAGCTAGAGAGAAGTACCAAGGAGATGAACTGGCTAAGGAGCTGGCCAGGATTAAGCTTCGTATGGATAATACTGAAGTGCTGACTTCTGACATTGTCATAAACCTGCTTCTTTCTTACAGAGACATTCAGGTATGTGCTTGAAGACTAAGGTGGATTATTTTACCATGCAATTTTGGCTCTTGTTTGTTCTCCTGTGCTTCTTTGTTTGTTAAGCAGTGATTCAAAGCTGACACTAAATGGGAGCAACTGTTACATTGTTTAAGTTTGGCATGTCTTTTGGGCAGTTTAAGGGGATAGACACTCTTACTTATTTTCCCTGTGAAGAAGAGACTCAGGTGACTTCCCGAGGTCTCTCCCTTTGCTTTTAGTAATTTTTAACTTCATTTAAAAAAAAAAAGCAAAAATCCCTACTGAATCAAAATGCTTGCCTTGCTCTCTTCTCCCTTACCTTTCCTCCCTCCCCCCATAAAGTTAAATATATTTAGAAATGAAAAAAATGCATTTGTTATGACCATTGTATTGGCTAGAGATGCCCAGTTTGAGAACTATAATTCAGTGAAACATTAATTTGCTTTTAAAATCTAACTGCATCTTTTTTTCTTGTTTTAATTTTTAAAAATAAATTCTGCTTCTGCTGAAGCAGCTGTTTTTCCAAATTAACAGTCTGTGTGTTTAACATCCATTTTCAAATATGATTTCAACCATTCTATATATTTTTTTTTCCCATCAGGAGCTAACTTGGTTATTTCTTGTGTATAAATGGGTTGCGAGAGAGCAATGGGTGACCACATCATCCTTCATTACCAAACTTTCCATTCTGAAATGCATGTTTTCCTTACAGCACTTTATCTAGCTTCATTTGGATTGGCTCTGGTGATCATGAAAGGTCTCCCTTGAGAAATCTACTTGTCTCAAAACATGTTTTGAACAAAAAGATTCAGTAACACAAGGCCCTTTGAAATGTCAGTAAACTGGCCTCTTCAGCACTGTAGATGTGGGTTACCCCTGAGAAACCCAAATGAGTGCAAAAGTGGCTGATGCATTTCAGAGACAGCTGTGGTCAAGTCCACAGTGACCTGGTGAGGTGTCATTCATCAAAAGATCTTAATAAGGCCTGAAAAAGCCAGACTTGTCATCTCTTCTACTGGTGCTGGGAGAGTAATTGATCACACTGGCTACAGGGATTCAATAGTTTGGGCATTGTGGTGAGGAAGAGGCAAGCACTGACATGGATAGGCAAAATCCCTGTGTGCTCCTGTGCAGCCTTCATGGCTGTTTCTCTTAGGAAAGTCACCTGAGAAACTGTCTAGTGATCATGATACATTTTAGCTTAGTGATGCTTTCCTCCTTTCAGTTTACTCTACTTCAGTCCTTTTTACTGTTTTTTAATTTCATACCAGGACTATGATGCTATGGTGAAGCTGGTAGAAACACTAGAAATGCTTCCTACCTGTGACCTGGCTGATCAGCACAACATTAAGTTTCATTATGCTTTTGCATTAAATCGGTAAGGGTGATTGATTGAAGTTGTTTCATTTTATTGCTCTTCCATATGGGCTTATATATAAATGTATAGTGCAGATAATATCAAATTCCCTTCCCTTTCTGCACACACTGATATTCATCACAGTCATCTCTCCTTAATCCCATACTTAGTGTGCACCAGGACAGCTGTAACTTTTGAAATTGTTGTTTTCCAACAACCATTGTTTTGTCAACAACTAGTAGAGAGTGGATCTGTTCCAAAGGCCACCTGACTAACTGCAAAAGACTCCTGTGATACCAAGGGGTTCTTGGTCAGTCTGAGATTGTTTAATCTGAGTCACTGATTATTCTGAATGTCTTCAAATGTTTAGTGTGATAGAGTTATGAGTGATTTATTAAAGTAATAGGCAAAAAGCACTGCTTGGTCTACAAATACACATTCATGATAGAGTTTTCCTGGAAGGCTGGATGGTCATCAGGGCCTGCAGGCACATCGTTACTTCAGGAAACACTGAATTATTATTGAACTCTTCTAGTACAGACTTTTTTCATACCTATGTATAATAATTACTCCCTTTCTAAAGAATTTACATTAAGATTGTCTGAGAAAATAGATCTTAGGCAAATGAAATCACATGTAATAATTAAAGTAACTGGCTAGATGCAATCCACATACTATTAAAGATTGTGACCTAGCTAACTAAAGCCAAATTAAATTAGCTAGCTAATTGTGAATTAGCTAACTAAAAATTAGCATTGGACAACATCAGGATGGCATCAATTAAAAAGATTAAGAACTTAATAATAGGTCTGGAAATGCAGTTCCTATGGCATTTTCTGGAAAATGGTAATAAATCTGGTCCTATCTGACAGTTTAATCAGACACAAGAGTAAACACTAAAGTATTGCTCATAAAAATACTGCATATGGATTTAGCCCTATTTTTCAGAAATTAAAAAAAAATATTTCAGGAATTTGACTCAAAATGTTTAAATTTGCCAGTAAGAATAATGCTAGAATCATGCCTTGTCCTTAGGTAATGTCTTAATATAATCAGTTTTTAAAAATTTTTCATTTAGATGTGCATAACAAAATTAGCAAGCTCCTTTACTGTCTTGGTCTTCAAATTCTTTGTATTTTGAGCAGCATATGAAGTCCATGTCATTAAATCTTCTGTTTTGACAATGCCAATAGCACCCTGGTAAGACAAGATAAAATTAATTGCTCATGAACTTGCTTTCCCTGTCAACAGCTTTCATTAAAATTATTATTAGCCCAATCCAGCATAACTCTGCTTGTTTTCTTTTGGGAACTATTTAAGCATTTTTAAAGAAAAGGTTTTTCAGAAACAAATGACTAGTTTTTCATTGGTAAGAATGCAGAATTTAGCTTCTACAGATGTTTTTGCCTTCTTTAAACAAAATGATGGACAAAGCTCAAAAGCTGAGACTTAAACATTTTTTGAGCAAGTCCACTTAGTTCAAAATGACCCCTAAAATGTTGCATTTAGCATCTTACTTGCATGAAAATTTTGAATCCCTAATTTTGTCTGTTTTAAAACCAAATTATTTTTAGTGATTTCTCTCAGAAGCTATCTTTAAAATAAAGAACTATATTTTCAGTTCATATTCTATTAATTTCCACATACAGAACAGTATTAATGTCGGTAAGTACAGCTGATTGAGCCCACCAGGAAAAAAATACATCATATACAGAACAGAATTAGCAGCTGTAAGAATATCTGACCCTGCAGAATGTTAATGTGTGCTTAATTTCATAAAAAAGTATACTAGAACAGTGATCCAGAGAGAGTAATTAGTTTATTTCCTCTTGGACTCCGTAACTGAGTTCTCCTGGCCATTAGCGTCACTTGCGTTGCCAAGTCAGAGTTACTCCAGTGCTGCACAGGGGCAGCGCCGTGGCAGGAGGGGCTGCAGGGCTGCTTCTGGGCACCTCGGGGCTCTGCTGCTTCAGCAGCTGGACACAAGCCTGCTCTGAAGCACAGCTCTGTGTAGGTCCAGGTTAACAAATAGTGCTAAGGCAAAGGACAGGAATGTTTCACTTTAGGTTCTATGCCATTCCACATGTCCTCTGCCTCAGAGCCAGCCTGGGTCTGACCTGGCTTGGATCATAAGCAAAGCAAGCCTGGGCCTCACTGATGGCTCCTGTGCAGACAGGTACTAAGGCACTCACTGTCATATGTGGGGCAGGCAGACACTTGCATGCTGATTTCTGGAGCCCTGATTCATGTGGCAGGTGTTTAAGCACAGCCCCTCTCCTAGATTGCTGTCTTCCTCTCTGGCTGCCATTTCAGAGCAGAACTGAGAGCATCTTGGATTTGTCATCTCTCATGTCTGTTGTCAGAGGCTAACAATGGATGTTTGCAATGACAGGCTTGTGCTTGTTTCCAAGCCTGGGCAATCTGAGTACATCACCGTCCTAAGGAGAAAAGGGCTATTGCTTTTCCAGTGTCTTAAGCTAAATAATTTGGATATAGCATAGGAACAGAGCAGACAGTGCTCTCTTCTGTACAGACACAGGCTTAAGACATTGTTCCTTGTTGCCTCCTAGCTGAGATGTGAGTCTAATTGTACCTTAATTTAGACATCTTTAGGTATAAGTTCAGTCCAAATGTGCAACATGAGTATTTTCAATATTTGTATTCACAGCTGTGGAATGAAGTAGGATGCTGTGCAGTTGAGGACTGGGTGTTCCAGATGTGGATGGCTGATTGTTTCAGTCCAAGGTACACCTTGCCTGGGAGGCAAGCACTGTGTAAGGACAATCTTCTAATTGGTCTTATTTACCAGAGCAGGAGTTACAATGTCCTGGAAACTTACAAAGAGGCCCAAGGGTATGCCAAATTCTGTTCAAAACAGAGTAGACTTTAAAACCAAACCCAGTCCTGGCATGAGGCCAGAACTGTGAAAATTTTAGTCTCTTTCCAGAGCACTTCTATCCTCCTTTATGTTAAAGATGAGGACAGCTGCAGTCACTATTATTTAACTCAGCATGCTGTGTTTTAACGAGCAACATATTCCAGTACCATAATAAAAGAAGGCAATTAACAAGTGAAGGGTGTAATAGGGTGCAAGTAGAAAATCACTAGTAATTGTGAATAATACTAGTAATTGTGAATAATAGTAGCCACAGAAAATTGTTTCCATTGATAAGCACTGGGGTATTTAAAATGTTCTGTTATGTGATTACTCAAATTTAGTAAAAAAACATGTTCTGAGCCTCCTCCTTTTATACGCCTGGCTTTCATGAAGTACCTGAACTGTATATGAGGGAGGGAAAAAAGCTAGTTTTTTTCTTTGTCATATCTGTCTGGAGTCTTGCAAATTTAGTTCTTGTCAATGCCTAATTTAGGGTCTTGTTTTCCTCATTCATTGTTTCAAATATTGAAGATTCTACAAGCAAATTAGATCCTCAGTGAAATGTATCTTAACTTAAAAATCAGTTTCTGGTTTTAAGTGAGAATGGAAGTTTACCAACTCTAATTAAAATGAGTTCTCATATTTCTTAATAATTAAGATTTTAAAAAAATGTTTTTGCTGTTATTAAAACATGAAATTAAAAGGAAAGCAAATGTGTATTCCCTTGAGAAAATACTTTCCATTAATACAGGAGTTTTTTGTCATATATAGTCTTCTCCATCTAGCTAGATGGAAACAAACCATACAGGGGAAGATGTGAACAAAAAGCTGAGAAAAAAAAAGATTACACCACCTGTTACCAACAGAGTGAGCTAATTCTTGTCCCAGTGAAATACATGCTGTTCCTGTTGACTTTGTTGGGCAAAGGCCTGGTTCACTGAGTGTAGTTCTGGCTCTGTAAGCATGCCAGTTCTTTAAAGCTGGTTAAACCAGTCTGTGAAGCAGGAAGATTTTTTTTGTTTAGGGATATTTAAAACTAGGTCTCCTTATAAAGACTAGAGTGTAGAGAAAGATTCACCATGAAGAGGATGGATTTGGAGAGGAAGAAAGGAACTCTGATATCAAAGAGAAAGGAAAAAAAAAACCACTTTTTTTTTTTTTTTTCAACTGTGTGTTCCAGGTGTTATTCCAGGTAAGATGCTGTGATAGGAGTTTGTTGCCCTACAGAAAAATTCAGGGAGGTAAAGGAGGAGTGGATAGTTGGATAAGACAGGGAGACAGATGCAAGAGGCTTGTGTAGACCAGGGAAGTGAGAAGACTGATTCTGTGATTGAAGAAACAAGGTAGGGTCAGCAGACAGATAAATCACATGGCATAACTGCAGTGAGCAAGCTAGCAAATTGGCAAGTGAATCAGCCAGCAGTTTCTGGGATACCAGCTGTCAGGCAAAACCAAACTGGCAGCAGAACACTGGCCCAAATTTCGAGGAAGTAATTAGAGACTGTAAAGGTGCCCTGCAGGACAACTTTTGTTTTAAGAGAAAGAATTCTTATGTAACCATTTCTGTCTGAAAAACCTTAGTTTATTGAAGATTTCTTCATACAGAAATGATTCTGTGTCATTGATCATTCCCTCAATTTGAATTTTTTCCCCTAATCCTAATAGTTCAGTTTCCTTTTTCAATAAAGCTTAAAACTGTACACAGTACTGAAGATTAATGTGCTGGGTATTTGTAAAAGACATCATAATTTTTCATTTTTTCATTAATTTCCTTTTAATTCCAGCATTGTGCTTGGGGACACTTGGCACTAGGATATTTTCATAATTGCCCTAGTTTTTGGAAGTAACTCTTTCTTAACTGGCAGCAGTTTCTGCTGCTGTCATGTTCAGATAATGTAGATTCATTTTCTCTGTTTGGTTTCTCTGCAAGTTCTCACAAGGTAACAATTGTAGTAAGAGGACTAAAATGTGCTAACAAAGACACCAGTAAGAAAAAAAGTAGTTTTATGAAACACTTTCCAAGGTCTGTGGGGTTTTTTAATATGGTTTCTAAATAAATTGTAGTAGCACTCTTTTTTCTTACCTCATTGACCATTGAAACTGTATTTTGAAAGAATTTTAAGATTGTGAGTAGTGATTCTAAAAACTGTTCCCCCTAAAAAAAAAAAAAAAAAAAAAAAAGTAGCTCATATTTTCACTGGATGTGTATGCAAACTTCTTTAAGGTAGGACATATCTTCTTCCAGATGTGCAGAGTTTAACAGATTGTGTGTTGAAGAGCACCATTGAAAAATGCCTATTTCAAAATTCAGTTTCATTCCTAAAGTTGACTTTACCATGATACCATGAGGGACATCTGTATTTCAGTGCAAGATGGCCTGGAAGCACCAAGGAGCAGTAAAATTACCTGATAGAGTCATTTTTGTAGCAGCCTATTGAGATTCTGCTCTGGCTTATAAAACTTCATATTCAGGGAATATACTTTGCAAATCTCACCTGGTGCACCAAGTTAATCCATAAAGAGAACATTTTTTACCTTCCTTCTCATGCCTGTGCATCATCATGTACAATATTTCTGCTTTCCTTGTTCAGAGAGGCCATCTCCATCCTTGGAGGTTTAATAGATTCAGCTTTTCAGACACAGCCAAGGCTGCCATGGTCTAGTGCTGGGCCATAGACCTGCTGTGAGAGGGGGATTCTGTTAGATGACCTCCAGCAGTCATTTATGACATGGTTTTTTGAGATTTGTTCTAGTGTGGCTTTAAATGGGGGCTGGGGACCATGGGGAAGCTAACATAGTTGAGATTGGTTTAAAAAAATTGAAGTCAGTGCTAAGCCTTAAGGGTTTAAAGTAATCTCTTCTGAGATTATATCTGTTGATAACACCACAGGTCTGTTTCAAGGCATGTTGAAACAAATTACGAGCTGTCAGGCATGCAGACCTGACAAAGTGTGGAGTCTGAAATAAGAAATGAAAATCTGTCTTGGTCAAGAATAACAGGTTCTGCATATTATCCAACAGAATCTTTTCATACTGACTTCAGAGAACTTGCTTGTAACTTATGTGATCTTTCAGGTTGTTTGGGTTTTTTCTTTGTTTACCCTCTTTTTGGGATTTAGAAGCTGATAACTTCCTAAATTTGTAAATTATTATAATTGGTGTATGGGTTTTGTATTATCCAGTGGGCATTGAATTCTGCTGCAGTGAAAAAGAGGGTCTAATATAAAGACACCTAAACTGATTATTGTTTAATTATATCCTGTAAGATGAGTGTACACTTGTCATGTCCTAAATTTTGTTGAATTTAATTATTTTTAACAATTTTTTTTTTCTGTATAAGAGAGAGATCTTTCATTTTAAGTTCTCTAGTACAGTGTTCACTTAGGACTTGGTCTTTTGTAATGTTTTCCTAGTGTTGTATTTGGTGTGTACAGGTTCATCCTTTGATGACCAGAAATGTTAATTTGCACAATGTCCCATTTTAAGCAGTGTCTTGCTTTGTTCATTGCATTTCTTCTTTAGTTCTGCTTTTTTCAATCAGTACCTAACACCTCTTTATATTAACATTAATAAATAACCTATTTCAGAGAAGGCAGACTTGAGTCAAGTCTAGGAAAGCAGTGATTTTTAGATTTTCTGTTTCCATGCTGAAGTGGAACATTACGTTTTAGTTGTGCATTTCTTGTGTTTTCAGGAAGAGCTCAGAACACATGCCAACTTTTGTGGTCACAATATACAAGACCGGGGAAATACTGGACTTTAATATTAGGGCCTGATTTTATTCTAAGCTCTGCTTACTCAATTTTCTGTGCTTTAATGTTAACAATAGTGAAACTTGGGTACTCCTAGTAAAAGAATCTGGTTTGTCCAGAAGAGGTTTGGTTAGAGCATGCTGACCTGTGCAATGGATTTACCCCCACAGTTTTTACCTCCTGTATATTTCTTGTAAAACTGAAAAAAGATACCAACTTTCTCCTTGTGTGCTCATTAGAGAAGACCAGTACTATTTCAGAGCAGTTAACCCGAAGAAAAAAAATGCTTTAAAAATATTCAAGTACTTGCTGTGATAGTTTATGCTCTGCCAGTGACATCAAAGGCAGGATAAAGCCTTTACAACCAGCTACAACGCTGTTTAATCTTATTAGATGTTCTCCATCACCTAACGTGCACAGAAGCCTGAATTTTGTTACAGATGTGCTGTTACTGGTCTTATTGCATCAGCTGGTTACCTAAGGAACAAAGCCCCTTTACAGTAAATATTAATCCTTTTGGGGCATGCAAGTAATAAATTTACCAGAAACCATTATCTGCTACTGACATTGCTGACAAAGTAGTCATAATCCTTGTAGGCCTGTTCATGGATACCTAGGTGGGGACTGGAAAATTGTAAACAGATCTAAAAAGGGGTTGGTAAATATTTTAAATCTCTATGGTGATGAAAAAAAGTGTTGAAGAAGCTATTCAACTCTTCAGCTGTGTTTGCATTACTCTTGCAAATAGACATTGTTGTTTGTTCTAAGTGACGTTCTGCAGTGAATATTGAGTTCTAAACTTAGAGAAACAGCAAGGTAAATGGAGGCAAAAAATCTGGCTGATTAATAATAATAAGGAATGGAAATGTTATTTAATCACTGTTTTCTTATTAACACAATTGTTAAATATTTGTCAAAACATGCATATCACAGCTGTTAGTTTTCCAGATCTTCTTCTCATCTGAAGAATTTTAATTAAGAAATGCAGTTCAATTTTGCCCTTTTATTCTTGCTGGAGTTCAAAGGCTCCATATTGAGCTCTGTCATTATTTTGGATAAGATTGGATTGACCTGGCTTCTCCTGCAATTAGTTGGTATTTCCTGGTATTGTTTCTGGATCCTCTGGATTCAAGATTACAAATCTTGGACCTAGCTGAATGATCTGTCACACTGAATGCTGAAAATGGCCATTTTTGTTAAGTGTTGTCAGGAATGAACACTAAAAAGGCACTTTTTTCTCATTGCAGGATGTTCAGAGTGTGTTTGTGTACTCAGGAAGGAATCAAATTAGATGGTGGATTTTTTTCAAAGAGGAGTTCTGGGTTTGCATCAGTTCTTATGTGAGCTACACATAGAGACCAATGATGGGGGGTTGAATTTGGGTTTTACCAGTCAACCAGCAATCATATATCAGTCTAAGTAAAGTGAAGTGTGTGTATAACAATTACAGATGGATTGTGGGATAGATGAGGGATACTGTTGTTCTCCCATCTTGCAGTTACTGTTTCAGGTCTGAACTCATTTATTTTATTCTCTGTATTTGATTTCAGAAGAAATAATGCAGGTGACAGAGAGAAGGCACTGCAAGTTATGCTTCAAGTCCTGCAGACGTGTGATCACCCTGCTCCAGACATGTTTTGCTTATGTGGGAGGATCTACAAGGATATGTTTCTTGATTCCGACTGTAAAGATACCAATAGTCGAGATCATTCCATTGAATGGTAACAGGAAAAAACAAAACAAAAAAATCTGTTTAAAATAATTTTCAGACGTTTTCTTCTGCATATGAAAAGCAGGGCTGCAATAATTAGAAGAACAGTTGTTCTACTTGTCTCTGTTTTTCAGAGTCCTGTTTGAATAAGTGGTTTACTGAGCATCAGACCTTTGTATATGGGTATCATTGCTTCTCTTTATAAACTCTCCTGGAAATTGAATGATGCACTTTTTTGGGAGGGATGTTGACTAACCTGTGCCTTTGTTGAGGAAATACTAATGTGTCTTAAGGCCAAAATGAAATACAAGTAAGATCATGGAGTTACGTCAGTCCTCTGTGCAAGGATGGTTTCCATGCTGGATCCCCAGGAAATGGAATGATCTACTGTATATATAGAAAAACAGTGATAAACTCTGTTATAAATTTTCTCAAGACTTTGAGGCATGCATATGCATGCAGGCTCTCACTGACATACTGTTCATATAGGTGTGTTTGTATAATCATACTTCTGAGTACAATAATTTTAGCAATGTGGGTTTGAACTGTAATTGTGCAATATTCTCCCCCACCACCTCTTTCCCCCTCCCCATGCAACATGGATGGGTAGCAGTGAACTTGCAAGCTTCAGGTGGATCTCTTGATCCTGCACCAGCTAGTGGCAGGCATTCAGCCTGTGGCAGCTGTCTCAGTTACCTTTAATGAATATGAAGCTTTAAAACAAAGGGTTTGGGGCCATTGGTGCCAACTAACCATAAAATCCTTACAGTAAATCAATAGCTTAAAATACCTACCAAAACTTTGCAATATTTCAGTTCTTCTAAACAATGAGATGTGAGTTCTTGACTCTTCTCTGCAGGTATCGCAAAGGATTTGAACTCCAGCCAACTCTCTATTCTGGAATTAACCTTGCAGTTTTGCTGCTTGTTGCAGGACAACAGTTTGAAAGCTCGATGGAACTTAGAAAAATAGGTAAATAGCCACACACAGTGCCACAGACAAGTATTCTGCCTCTCTCCCTATGAAGAAAACAAAATACTTATAGTGATGGGTTGCATAGACAGAATGGTGGTTCAGGCTTTTTCGCGGTGGGTCCTGGATGGCAGTCTAAAGCACAGGGATCTCAAAGACACGTTTTCCTTCTGTCTGCCTTGGAGCAGCTTTCTGGTAACATGGCCCATCTAAACGGCCCCAGAGATTGGAGAACAACAAAGACAAAGGACCAACTTCAGCACCATCTGTAAACTGCCTTTACTGCACCACAGAGATTCTCATTGGAGAGCCAATAGGGCACAAAAACAGGAAGAGACAGTGTGGCCCAGTTCTCCTCAGGAATGCCAGGAAAGGGTTTCTGTTGTCACTGAGTTGAGAGATCCACAAAAAGTATTGCCTGGAAGGATCTACCAGGAGAGTTACTTGTTGTCTACTTAGAGTCAGTCACATCTTCCATGTATGTGCTAACTAAAACACATCACTTGACATTTACAAAGAAATCCCATAATAAAAACAGATATGCAGTTCTTCCTAGGAAGATGATAATTGAACATTATATTTGGAATCTGGTCTTGTCTGAAATGCATATTTGAGCCTTAAATGTTAAGAATGCAAAGGTGGCTTTAAATCATTCCTCTGACCCTGCTTTGGGATGGACTTGTGTGAACCTCTAGCCATGGATCTCTTGCAGTAAATGTAGATGAGGACACAGATTTGTGCATCTTACACTGAGAATCAGGAGGCAGATGGCCCAGACAGGAAGTAAAAGAGATTTTTCAGCTGTGTCACAGGAGTTCTGTACTGAAGGTATGACTTGCAGACCCTGCCTCTGTATCGTGCAATGTTGTTTTCTGGGGAAAACTTACTCCTCTTTATTTTCATCAATAATGCTTAATCAAGTCTTAAATTAGTCTTTTACTGATCAACTTAACAGTAAAAAACACAAAAGAGTGTTTTACTGATAGAAAATTGGTTTCCAATTGAAATTTTACAGGTGTACGGTTAAACAGCTTATTGGGAAGAAAAGGAAGCCTAGAAAAAATGAACAATTACTGGGATGTGGGACAGTTCTTCAGTGTCAGCATGCTGGCAAATGATGTTGGTAAAGCAGTACAAGCAGCAGAGAAGCTTTTTAAGCTGAAACCTCCAGTGTGGTATGTGGTAGAAGGCTGTTGCTCAAGTACTAAACTATGGGGAAAATACATGAATTTAAAAAATCTTGCAGTCACTTGGATAACTTAACTGGATTTTTCTATCTTAGATTGTTTGCAACTCTGACTTTATGCTCTGTTCTTTTATTATGAGAAGGAAGGGGGAAGGTGAGAAATTAAGTTATTCAACATTGTCAGGTTATATCCCATTGAAGCACGTATTTTATAAGAAAGAATTTGGGTATTAGTAATGACTCATTGTGAAGAAGTTGTGAAAATTGTGAAACCATTGTTTTCAGAGTTAAGCTAGCTGCTGCTTCCCTCCACCATCTTCCAGTTCATCGTATCCTGTCTAATCCCCATGTAACCACTCATGCAGCTGGTAACCATTTGCAAAAAGATATTGTTCATGAACATCCATGTGAGCTTATGACTCAAGGCTTTGTCTGAACTTGCTATTCTTTCCAGAAATCTGTAAAAATCAACACTACCATTGTGGTAGCTTTTAAAACACATTTCGTTTTGGATGTCTAAATCAGTTAAATGGTTTTAGAATCTGGTTGAATTTTGTTTTCTCTCTGTTAATTCACTAATTCAATACATTCTAGGTACTTGAAATCATTAGTTCAGAATCTGATGTTAATTCAGCGTTTCAAGAAACTCACCATAGAACATTCTCCTAAACAAGAAAGATTGACTTTCTGGCTGGATATAATTTTTGAGGCAACGAAAGAAACAACTAATGGACTGAGATTTCCAGTAAGATGTTATGTCCAAACAAGTTTTGCATGTTTTATGTTTCTGGATAGGATATTACAAAAATTGGAAGACTCTAAACATAATACTTGAAAACTTAACTGCCTGTTGTTCAGTGCATGAGCCAAACACCTGTAATCTCTTAATCTTTATGCTAGAAAAAAAAAATTAACCCACCACCCAAAAAGCATTCTAAGAAATACTTGTAAGTCTCCTATAACAAATTGTGATAATGCTATTCTGTTGTTCATAAGAACACAGACTTTTCCTGCCTTGCCTTGCTCTCCTGTCTCTCTTGAAAATTTTTTAGGCCTTACTTCAAAATTACCTTTTGTCTATATCTGAGCATCTGAAGATACTGTAGTGTATTAGTTACTGGTTTATTATATTAAGGAAAACTGCTCTCTGTCTTCAGGTTTTGGTGATCGAACCAACTAAAGTCTACCAGCCTGCCTATGTTTCAATCAACAGTGAAGCAGATGAGAGCTCTCTGTCTTTGTGGCATGTCTCTCCCCCTGAAATGGTAAAACCATTGTGTTAAACGTGATTATGTGTGTTAAATGTACTGATTCATTGTACATAAAGTAATTTTTTACATGTAGATTTTGGAGTACTTTGCAATAATTTTAAATTTGCTACATTTCTGTGAAGCCCAAGCCTCAGTATCTCTTTTGTGCAGATAGAAAAGTTGACATTTTATAGAGCAAGTAAAAGGAGTGACTATGATTAGAAAGCAAGTGGTTCTGATGTCATTCAGATTTAACTTATCTTGACCATGTCTCTTAGAAGTGCATGGGCTATTTGGTCTGCTCATAATGTTCCTCATTAAAATTCTGTGATTTTAGTTAAGATGTAGGTCAAAGATTAAAATTAAAGATAAAGCCCAGAATTGTGTTCAATGTTTTAGGCATTTTAAACTTTTACAACGGTAATATTTGAAACTAGAAAAAATGGCAGCCTGTGACAAGTGTCAAGAAATAAAATATTTGGTGTCCTGGATTATTGGATAAGGCACAGGGGATTAAGAAAGGAGTAGGCACAGTTATGGACAGTGTCAGCTCTTAAAAATGTGAAATAATTTCAGTTTCACATTGAAATACTTGAAATCTGCAATATATTTTGCCACACTTCCCTAGTATTAGAACAACATAGATGGAGAATAGACCAAAAGCATAGAGAGACAAAGTGTGGAAAAGAAGCATGTTGGAGCAAGACAAGACCACATAATTACCTGGGTCTGTGATCAATTTTTCCAGTACCTTTTTCTACTTCATTGTTTCAGGTGAATGTGCCTGACACAACTTTGCTTTATGGAACAAATTTTTGGTGCATGTCTGACATTGCTAAAAAAAGATTCAGCTCAGAGCTATAATTAGATTTGTGGAGGGGTGCAGTTCTAGACACAGGCTGTCCTTCCTGTCTTTTGCCTCCAGTGTATTCCCTGGGCCAAAGCTGTTGGCTCAAAACCTCTTAGAGAGATGGGTGAATTTGCCTTTCCCTTTGAGCCCAGATAAGAAGAGTAGGGTATAGTCTGCTCCATGTTTAATGTGAAATGTAGATGTATTGCATCAAAACATAATGTTTGGTAAATTGTGCTGCACAACTTACTCTTCGAGTTGAATTTACATGAGGAAATGTGGCCTTTGCTTCCACCCTGTGCCATTTATATGCATTTTTTCTCAAGTGAGTAAAATAGCAATATATGTAAAAGTTCTTTACCCATGTATTAATCTTATTTCAAAATATGGGGGGGAAGAAAGAAAGAGAGTGAGAAAGAAAGAGAGATACATGTTGAAAAACCTTTCTTTTCCATACTATGTTGTGACTTTGTTTTCAATACTACATCAAGGTTAAACTGTGGTTGATTTTATCCCTTTGTTCTTTATAGAAACAGATTCATGAATGGAATTTTACAGCTTCTTCCATTAGGGGAATAAGGTTGGTATGTCAGTAAACAATTCAGTGTCTTTTTGTGTGCATTTTATATTTCCCTTAAGTGCGAGATATGGATTCTACCTTAAATCTCTGTCTTTCAATGGCCTGCTATAAAAGCTTGTTCTGTCCAACCTGCCTTGAAATGTCACAGAAGAGTTTGCCTTTCCATGCACGGGCAGAGCTGTACATTTCTCACAGGAGCACTCAGATCTGAGAGGACCATTGAGTGTCTCTATTCTCTGGTAGATTTCTTTGTTTTCCATTATGTAACTGATTTTTGTAGATTTTTCCAAATGTTTCACTGAAGTTATTGCCACCTCTGCATTTAAAAACATGGAGGGCAGAAGGAAAGGAGAGCACTTAGTGCTTCTTGCTTCCTTCCATAAGTGAAAGAATACTTTGTTTTCCTTTAAGTAAAGGAAACCATAATATCTGTTTTCTGTTTGGAATTCAGAAATGCTTCTGATATAGCTTTATTTAAATATCAGCTAGCTAAAACTTGACTTATTAGAAAACTAATAAATAAGGTATAAGTGTAGTTTTTGCTAAGGACATAAAATAATTCTTAAGCTGGAAGTAGACTACTAGTGTGGTTTCTCAAGGACTAAACTTTAAATAGTTAAGACAGTTCCATTTTGTGATGCTTAGATCAATGAAAACACTAATCACAAGTAAATGGGTCAAAATATTAGTAACAAAAAAGATCAGAATATTATAGAAAGAACAGGATTGTTCTGAGAACTGAAAGGATAGAAAATATTCACATTTGGTGTTAATAATTGCAAAATGCATGACTACATTTAGAAGGTACATTTTGTATGTTAAGTTGGGCTGCTTTGCTGCCAGAAGAGTGAGAGAAAAACACCAAGAGAGGAGGGAAAAAAGGTAAACCTGTCTCTTTTCTGAATTATGCAGGCTGCAGCTAAGACCCAGAGGAACTGTAAGTACAGGGAACACCAAGTTGGCTTTTGCCTTCTCTCTGAGCTCCTGAGTCTCTACACTGGTGGATCTGGCCTTTCTAGGGACATAAATTACTGTTGTCTGGGGACACTTGTGTGACTGCATAAGCTTCAGTACTTGAAAAACCTTCTGATTCAAGTACAAGAAGAATTTCAGATACCTAATTGGTTCTGTAGTTCTGAAAGGAGAGGGATTCTAGGCTTTGGTCTTGACTAAGAGTGCCTAAAGTTTTAGGTCCCAGGTTTGCCTTCCCTGAATTTGTATAATTTGCCTAAGCAAGTAAGCTCAGCAAAGTATTTCTCTGACTAATGAGTAGTGGTTGAAAACGTAAAACTGTGGATTTGGACACAGATTCTATCATAACTTCAGTCTTTTCTTCAAAAAAAAAAAGCAGGCTTTGGTTTAAATGAATTTTATGTGGTATTTTATTCTATTACTCCAATGCAATGTAAATTACTGAAGTCTATGGAACTGATTGAGAATAATTCAGCATAAAGTTTTTATACCACATTAATTACCTTCAGTCAACACAATGCATAGAAATTAATCTTTAAGAAGGATAACTTTAATCAAAAGGAAGCAAGCAATTAATTTCATTTGCTTTGATTTTTAATCACTGCTGAGTGATTAAAAATTCACTGTATTACAAAGCTCAAAGAGGCAGTCTTTTTTAAATTTACTGGAGTTAGATGTTTGCTTTGTATATGACAACTTTAAATTACTATACTTTTGAAATTGCATTCCTTTAAAAAAATGTTGTCTCAGTTAAAATACACGCTATCAAAACTCTTAAACTGTATTTATACAAACCAGTTCATCTTATATACCCCATACATGACAATGTTTATAATGCAGTATTGTTACTTAGATACTGTCTTGTCTGTCCTTATTTGCCCCTGGAAGAATCACCTTGCTTTGTTTCTTAGTTCTCAAGTCAGATATATGCTTCTCTGACTTGTTAGACTGGAAATTGCTATACTAAATGAAACTAAAGAATGGCACAGTTATTATTTTCACATACTTTAGAAAAATCTTCAGGCCAAATTTGGATTTTTTTAAACATTTTCCATGTAGCCCTTAATGGTGCTTCAACAGGCAACATCAATTGGTCATGTAACATGTGGCAACTTTACTATAGTGTACTGTCATGTATTTTAAGTAACTGGCTCAGCAGAAGATAAGCAGAATAGAAGAGTTTGACTAAACAGATCAGGCAAGAATCTAAGAAATTTTATTAACTTAAGGCATAAAAATACCTTAAGAAGCCTAACAACTTGGGATTATGTAGCAAATGTTTGTCAGTGCAAATGGTTGGCATAAGAGGTTAATTCTTATATTTATTTTCATATTGATACTGTGTTTTATGGCATTTAACTTTTTGCTTCAGTGCATTTATATGAGATATATATGGCAAGACACAGTATGCAATAAATAAGCCCTTTTTTCTGAATTATTGCTGTGATTTGGAGTAAATATTGGTCATCCCAAAACCTCTTCATCAGTTTTAAGGCCATAAAAAGTATAGACTGAGAAGGATCTGTTACACTGTTGGTATTTCCCAGTTCAGTTATTTTTTTGTAGGAGCAATGGAATTATAAAAACCTGAAGTACTTTTCAATCTTTAAGGAAAGGTTTTCTGGATAGCTAAATTAGTGTCAGAGCAATTCATTTTCCACTGAGGTGTCATCAAATACCAGGGAGTCTGATGGACTTGTGTAAAAGCAGAAGTGGAGGTGAACAACAAACCAACCTCAATACACCTCAGTATTTTACCAAAGTAAGCAGCAGCTTACTTATCACAATTGAGATAGGATTATAAAATATATGAATAAGCTGAAAACTCCTAGTTATAAGGAAATATATATAAATAATTACATACTGCTTCTCTGAGTTAATTAACTGTGAAAAATTTATTTCTTAAGTGTTCATAATTAAAAAAAAACCCTCCTCATTGCCTTATTTCTTACAATAGTTATATCCAAAATAATATTCTCCTAATGTGAATTTTACAGCATTTCCAAGTTTGATGAGCGATGCTGTTTTCTTTATGTCCATGATAACTATGATGACTTTCAAATCTACTTTTCTACAGAAAACCAATGTAGTAGGTGAGTTCAGTTTGTGTGGGTGTTGCATGCCTCATCTATATCCTAAATAAAATTGATTTTGTAAAGATTGAAAACCAATATTTTTGCTTGAGAAACAGATTACTTTTCACTTATTTTTTCTTGATGAAGAAGCTTGATGCGGTGATGCTTAAGGTGATGAGAGCACCCATTATACTTCATGTGTGATTCTGATTAATTTATTTACAAATCATTATGTCTGAAAAAGGTTTAACCAGTTTAATCAAAATTACAACTATTATCTTACTTTTCTTTATCTCAGCCATGTCATGTAAGGTGCTACATTGTTTCAGGTTACCTTATGTGTCTGTTCAATTTGATTTAAATAAGAGTATCTAAGTGTAACAAGAAATTGTAACTTACATTGTGTCAGAGATCCGTGTTTTGGATTGTACCTGTAGTTAAATGTTTTCTGACGATCTGTGGTCTCTAAAAAGTAAGCAGGCTGACTGAATTTTAGGCCTAAATCTTTACAGGCCAAGTTCTGCCTTATGACTGGAAGCTGCAAATACACCTTCTGAATGATGCAGGAGGGAGTTGTTAATACACTTATGTTTTGGAGCGTAATGGTATATTCACTATTTCTTGCAATAATTACTACTTATGTATTACATGGAATAAACTCAGGTTAAAGAAAATTACTAGCTTTGCAGAGTGCCTTGCATAAAACACTAAAATTAATGTTACCTCCTCAGCCTTAATTTGGCAGTGCAATTTGTGTGTCATGAAACATGGCCACATTTTTCATGACGTATTCAGTGTGCTACAGGAGTCAGTTCAAGAGATGTCTCTTTTATTTAATGAAAGAGATGTATGAAATGAAATTATTAATACATTTTTAAGTAATTGTTAACCATTTCTTATAGAATTTGGAAAAAAAAATAATGGCTCAGGCAGGGAACTACAGGAAAAAATGTTCTTATACTTAATTATCTCTACCCCACAGAATTAGAAATTGGTTAAAACTCTGTTCTTGTAGCTACATTACTAGTTTTATACTTTTGGCTTTCTGAATGCCTGACAAAAAGCTACAACATCTGATTTTCTGAAATACTGAGTAATCACACGTGCAACCAAACATCTACTGAAACATCTACTCATTTGAGTTGAATTTACCAAGATTTTACTATGCAATTGCAATAACAAGTAACTATCAGGTTCTGCTACAGCAAACATAATTTTATAAACATATAATTTTATAAATAGTGAGGCTTTTCAGTGTGTGTTTGATGTTCTTCATCATTTAAAGGGGAAAAATATGGAGAAAGTCAGTAATGAAAGAAAGCTGTGAACATGCTAGTCAGTTTATTAGCTTGAAAGCAATGCCCAGCTTGCATGAATCTCTTTAGTCTACTTCCAAAAGGGTATTCTTCTTTGATCTTGTGCTATGTATTTCTTTTTTTTTTTTTAGATTCTGTGGTTTGGTGAAAGAAATTTTGTCTGATGCAGTTGGCAGTACTTTGGAACTAGAAGGAGAAATCGATGGAGACACATTAGAGGTATGTCTAGGATAAAAGATCTGAGAACTCTGAAACTTGTTCTCAGTCTTCCCTGCACTTTTATATTGGTATAGTAGAAACAGAAACAGCATTTAAACTCCTTAATTGTATATGAAATTTTAATTCTTTCAAATTTTTTTGTACATGAGATTTGCATTCATTTGAAAAAACACATTTTTTATGAAGTGGGCCTGTTACTACTGTAAACTGCATAAATCCTTAATGAAATATGTTACTGTGTTTGTATTCTCTTGCAAACAATGTGTAGATAAGAATGAAAGGTTATCAGCTGGCTCAAGTGGATAAAAAAGATAAAATATTAAATAAATGCTACTAAAAAGTAATTACAAAGGTACTTTAGTTTTTCTACCTGATACCATTACTACTCCTGGTAATTTCATTTGACAGGCTTCTGTCCCAGAGATATTGTAGGAATTTAGGATCAGGTTAAGACACTGTGCTTTTTTCTTATCACTGTAACATCCATGTTAGGAATCCAGTAGCTGTAAGCTTTCTTTATAATTAGTACAGAGAGGAAAAGCAACCAACTTGGAAAGGGTTATTCACATTTCATGTGGCCTCAGGTTGGGATAGGTGAATCCATGTCTTCATAAGAAAAAGTGGTTCATATCCATCATATCATATCATATTCATACAGATGTCCACATTTGTAGGATTAAATACATACCCTGAAGAATTTCTTCTTCTTCTTTTTATTTGTTTTGAAATCTGAAAAGCATAGAAGGTAGGGTGTAAGTTTTATTTGTGGACAAGCAAATTTAATCAATCAGTTAATGAGCATGAAAACCTTCCTGTGGCTTGTTTGAGCTGGGCATCTTTCTGATTGTGTCTCGTTCCAGCAATTCTCTTAGGCCGACCATTCAGAGCAGCTGTTCATGGCAGTGAGCTTTTGTAGGGCTTGAGTCTTCAGGGCAGGAAAAAGAAAATATATAACTCTGCTGTACTGCTAAATGTAGTTTCATATAGTGGGAAAGATGAGGTTTTGCACTGGAGTTTGTTTGGTCTTTCCTCAAGTGGAAGCATTCTTTCCTCAAGCGGAAAGGACAAATACGCACATCTGTTAAGCCCAGTTTAATACATCCATCTGTGGTCTTGACACACCTTCAGGGCACTGCCTTGGTACACACAGGGTATTAACTATAGCTGCAGATCTTTGTATTACATAATTATGTACTCAGCTAATAGCAGGGCTATCTCCGCACCACACAGTCTGTTCAGCTGTGTAACAGTCTCTCAGAGGATGTGAGCTCATCATGGCTTGAGCCTTTTAAAAACTGAACTGAAAAAATCACTTGACAATGCATAGCAGGAAGCAATCCTGCATGAATGAATGACACTTGGAGATGTGACTACAGAAATTCATTTTAAATCTTAGAGCTATATCATTCTACCTATCTTGAAGTTTTCACAGTTGTCACCTTGTACTTATTGTCTTAGGTTAGGACAATGAAACAGAAATCGGGACTTCTGAAGGGGAGAAATAATTAGTTTAGTGTATAAATGAAGAAAGACACTTAATGCCTTCCTGCTGTTTGAGATTTTATATTTAAGAAGTGACAATGAGGAAAGTGTAGCTTTATGTGGTCTTGATGGGCTCCACTAATACAGAGAAAACAGTTCTTACTGTTAATAAAACCGTTCTTTATATTTGGGGAAGAGGAAGAAATAACCTCCTGCAAAGTCTGGGGCAAGAAAATCTGGTTTCAGTCAGAATCCTTATGAGCATGTTGTTGCCAGGGGTTGTATATTTTATGTATAAACTGCAGTCTAATTTTACAGCTAGGAAGTATTTTGAAGGAGTGTGAATGTTGCAGTTCCTTCAGCCTTGGGGTATTCACTTCCATATATTGATATGAAGAAGTTCCTATCACTTTAAGAATACCTGCTGTACCCCAGTTGGATAATCTAGAGAACAGATTCTGCCTTACAGAAGGTCAGATATGAACACTTGTTTACTTGTACCTACCAGCTGGATTTCACAGCCAGTGGATCACTTATTCAGATTTTTGGCAACCAACAGTGGTTTTTCAGTATTTGTAGCTGTTGGGATGAGAAGAGGCAAATGTAAAGTGACATCAAGTATATACAAGTCTATTAAACTGTCTACTAACTAGCACTGAACTCTAAATACCAACAATTTTCATGTATCATGGAACCCGGACTGGAGAACATAGGTTTCTCCACGATAATTAAAGGGTTGCCTTAGGACCAATGCGTTGCTGATGGGGTTACTGTCAATCCTAAATTCTGCAATGTGACTGCTGTCTTTTTTCTGCACGGTTTTCTGTCATATGATAGCTGTGAAAACTGGATGTGCTCCTACCAGAGAACCTGGCAAGTTTTACATATGGCATTTTGGGTCAGTTATGCCTATCGTGTAACGAGATTATGTTGTGAACCGTGAAGTGCTGAAATGTGGTAAATGGAGCTGTGCTAAAGCTGTGCCTGCTCCAATTTAGTTCCACTGAGCAGAATATGCTGTTAGGATAAGTGACAGACAGGTTTCCTTTAGTACATTCCATACAGCAGCATGAATCTTGCCATCTTTGCTGAGGTGAAGAGGGGGAGTGTCAGTGACACATGGACGCTGCAGTGTGAAATGGGAAGGCACATCAAAGAAATTCTCCAAGGCTGCATTCTGTGTCAGAGAGTCACATTGGACAACACAGAAAAAGTAGTCATTGACAGAAAAGTCCATAGTTATGGCCATTGTAAAAAGTTTTGTTGTTTGTTTTTTCAACAGGGAAATCACATGAGGCCACAGAGAATACCCTGCAGTTTTCCCATATGGAACATCCTCTTGGATGTGGGAAGATACTAGGGGAGATCTGTGTACTCCTGACAATATCTGAGACTATGAAATTGTCTAGTTCCTTTCACCCTGATTTGAGTCATGGATGTGCTGTTCAACCCAACTTCCATAAGAAATTTGGTTTTATATAGTGTCTGGGGTACGCTTTCATTAAGCATCATTCACTCCTTTAGAGCAGGAGAGTTCTGTCACAAGGCCACTATATGAGGTGGTGTAAATTAGTGTAACTTCACTGAAGTCAGTGAACCAGCATTGAGTTATTCATCTGGAAATATGACCCAGCACATTTCAGCAGCAATGGAAACCACCATTATATTTAATAATTTGTTGACAAGATGAACATCTTTTTCTGCCCTTTGGAAAAATCTCATAGTGAGAGAGGATGTCTTGGGGTGACTGTATGGTCCGGTTACTTTTGTCTATTCATTAAACCCCTGGTTTCAAAATTTTAGGTTATGTTCCATATATTTACATGTTTTGAAGGCTCTGTCAGCAGTTCTTAAGAGATAATACATGAATGGGTTCTTTTGGCAGCAGTGTTTCATTGAAATTGGTTTATTGGTATGTTCCTTGTTTTGATGAATGCATCTTTCTCAAAGCTGGTTAAGGAAGATTGTATTACAAAGCGAGTAAGATGGAAATTTTACAAGTTGTGTAAAGCACAAGGCTGGTGGGTAACCTGCTGTCCTACAGCTGCACTGCAGCAACACCTTTGTGCTGTGCTAAACTGGCATTAAGGCTCTCTGTAATGTCAAATGTTAGTGATAACAATTTCTGTGCTGCTTTGTTTATCTTTTCTGCTTGCAGTATGAATATGATTATGATGAGAATGGTGAAAGGGTAGTTCTAGGGAAAGGTACTTATGGAATAGTTTATGCTGGAAGAGACCTTAGCAACCAGGTCCGAATAGCCATCAAAGAAATACCTGAGAGAGACAGCAGGTAAGACCTAGTTCATTGTTATGTACACACTGTGAACAAAATGCAGTTGTTTTTTGAAAATTTGGCTCTTCTTAGCATGTGTTTCTGTGTGGTTAGTTTATAAAATGCCAGTATACTGAAATCGAATTACTATGTTCTCCTAATATCCAAAAGTATCTTTTTGAGAATAAAGACTTTGTATTTTGGGGGAAAATATGTTATATATAGTGAATATGACAGTTTTATAATCTGTATGTATATATTACATTCCAGGAGACATTGGTTTTAAGTTGCAGTTGTATCTCATTTGTATTCTTTTTGAGGAGGGTGAAAAGCAGGAGAGGAGCTCTGGAGTCAAAGATGGTGCTATATTTTGATACAGAAGACACACATATAAATTCTTGGAGGGTGTGTTTCTCCACCAGAGTTCCTCTGAGACCTGTCTCTATACTTTTTTGGAATAGGCAGTAAATGACGCTGCATTTTAAGATCATGGACAAGATGTTGGCTGAGAATTGGAGTGGTATCCCTAAAATCCATTCTGTTGTCAAACTAGTATTTAAACAAAGCCTAGAACCTTTTCCTGCATGATGAAATATTCCTTGGTTCTTTTTGGTTTTTTTAATAGGTATTCTCAACCTCTTCATGAAGAGATAGCACTGCACAAATATTTAAAGCATCGGAACATTGTCCAGTATCTTGGATCTGTTTCAGAAAATGGATACATTAAGATTTTTATGGAGCAGGTGCCAGGAGGTTTGTATCCTGCTGAGTTTGGTCTGCCAAAGGAAAAGCATTTGGGACTCCAAACTAACTGAAAGTCAATAGATAAGTGCTTAATGTGTTTGTGCACTCTGTATGGCTTTTCTGTTGGGACATTAACTGTATAAGTCTTTTCCTCATAGAAAGAGTAAATTTGAAGAGTATAGGTCTCAGTACCATCTCCCCTTTCTATAATAATTCTAAACCTAGAGAGAAGTCATTAAAAGTATTTGTTTTCAAATACTCATGTGTTAAAAAATAGTGGAGTTAGAGCTGTATAGTCCATTGAGCTCAAGTGTCTGAATGATGGCTGGAGCTTTCAGTGTCAGTTTCTCTTTGAGAAGTAACACTGATAGAACAATTAAGTACTGTTTTTTAACTGCTATGTACAAAGGACTGCTATTCCCTAGGTAGATTAGAGATTAAAGTGAGATATGTTCCTTGCTCATAATTTCCAGTTTCACTCCTCCAGCCTTTTCTGCTGGAGGAAGAGGATGTGAAATCACTTCGTAACCTCTCTACCTTGTTTCCATCTCCATTTTGCTATTTACTCTTCAGTGTCAAAAATGTGTCAGAATGAGTGTTAGATTTTGCATTAATTTAATTTGCAAAGTGAAAACAGAAATAAGAAAAATGGGGGGAAAAGTTCAGATTTTCTAAGAAAGGTCCAGACAAACATTCAAAGTATAATTAAATGCATCCAGGGCATTTAGGGGTGTAGGGAAATTTTGTTTTTGAGTCCTTGTGACCTTTTCACCTGACAGCTGAGACACTTTGACCTGCATGACACATGCAGATGTGATGAAATTATGCCAACATTTCCACTTGTTTTCCCACACTTGTTCACAGTGTCAGCTGGTGTTGTTTCCTGTTCATATATGCACAGCAAAGTGTGCTGTGATTAGTTGCTAATGGCAAGATATTACTGAACCAATTTAGATATTTTTAACTCTGTAGCCCGTCTTAAAAAGGAACCAGCTGTTCAGATTATACAAGATTCTTTGAGGAAACTTTACTTTAGAAAGCTGTCGATTCCTTTAGCTGAATTTTTCTGGCCTTTAGTAGACCTACTGTACTTAGTTTATTTTGTGCTGAATAAGCAAAACTATTCTTTATTTTGCCCCATTATTTAAATATTTGTGTTATTTAAAGATTAGTTTTATTAGAATTGGGAATGTATAGATGGCCCATCTCCTGTTCTGAATATCCATTCAGGGTTTTTTTTTCAGAAGCTTTCTTTCCTGTCTCTGAATATTGCCAGAAGTTGATGCCATATTTGTAAAGAGAAGGCTCTTTCTGATGTAGATTCTACCCTCCCTGCCTCAAGAAAATCAGCTTGCATTTGCCCATATCTGTGGTTCATGAAATACAGTGTACAACATGGTAGACTGTTACCTTTAGTCCTTGTTTCATTAGGGGGTACATGGCTGCTAGTTGTAGTCTCAGCAGTTGTTACAGTGAACTGAGGGGGATGGATGCAGCTCTGTCAGAGCATTTATTCTTGTTGTGGGACTAGAACCTGACCTGACAAGTAAGAAATAACCAGTCCGGACCAACAGCAAATTATTTGCTATGAGTGATCTGGCAAGAATTTGGCTTAATCATAGATACTGCTTTTCTTTTATATTAAGATGTTGAGCAAAGGCTCCATCCAGACTTACCTGTTTCATGATAGTTTGGGAAATTCGCTATCTTGATACACTTTCTTCTTAAACTCCTGTAGGCAGTCTCTCAGCTCTCTTAAGATCTAAGTGGGGCCCAATGAAAGAACCTACAATTAAATTTTACACCAAGCAGATTCTGGAAGGCCTCAAGTATCTCCATGAGAACCAGATTGTACACAGAGATATAAAGGTAACTTTTCCTTTTGTGTGTCTTGTTTGATTTGCTTTTTATCTTTACTTCAGTTAGTTTTGCTTTAATCTGAAGTAGAATTTTTAATAAGAGTTCATGGAAGCTGAATGCAAAAGGAAAACATAAGCCAACTCCTTCTCCTGGTGCTCCTGGAATATTGCTTTCTAGAAAGGTGTATTACAAAGATAAGTGCAAACTTGAAGTAGTATTGAGATTGAGAATCTGTATTTTTCTGTCTCCCCCTCCCTGTTCGCTGCCTTCCTCCCTCCTTCCCTCTCTCCTCCTCCACCCTCACCCCCTCCCCTCCTTCCCTCTCCTATCCAAACCACAGGGGGACAATGTTCTGGTGAACACCTACAGTGGCGTGGTTAAGATATCAGATTTTGGTACTTCCAAACGGCTGGCAGGAATCAATCCATGCACTGAAACATTCACAGGTAAGATTAATCTAGTAGAGTGTGTAAGGGTTTTCATGACAGGTTTAGCATTGGAGCCAAGAGGCTCTTCGGCTTAGTGATGAAAACACTATTGGGTCTCTGTTTGCAGAGCAGAGTAAATGGGAGTGTGATCACCATAAACATAGGCTTGATAGCTTTCCTGACTTTTTTTTTTTTTAATTTAACTCTCTTCCATTTTACTTTACGAGAGTGAAAGTTTTTCTTCTAAGTGTTCCTTAAGTAGCAAATGGTTGTTGCAATTACATCTGGAAACACTTGAATTTAGCAACATTTTCATTTAATACTCTTGGTATTAGTAACATGCACACTTTCTAGATGTATGTTTAAAAGTGCAGAAAACCGAACTCAAACTTAGGAACACTTTCAGATTAGAGGTGTGAATTATAAACCCAGCCAACTGACTAACTGGCTCTTTTTTTTTGCTAACCTTGGATGTCAGAAATCCCAAGCACATCCAAGGCATCCTGGAATTTTAGACAAACTATGATGAGTTGCCTTAGATATTGCCCTGTATTTGCAAAACTAGATTTTTTTCAAACTAACTATTTGAAATTCCCTGTCACTAGTGTTCTCATTTGTCTTGAAAAGACAAGAATCTGTGAAGGAAGGCAAGTGCCTCCTGTGAAATGGAAAAGGTAAACCCTCTCACTCCGAATTACCACAATTTCAAAATAAAAAGGCTCTCAGGCAAAGATATGGGAATGGGAATAACAGTTCTTTACTAGGAAAAAAACCTAAATTTAAAAAAATGTAACAAAACTACTGATAGAGTCAGAAACCTGACACTCTGAGGAGTCAGGGTGTTGGTGATAGTCCAGTTAAATGGTGGCTGCTCCTCCTGCTCCTGGAGTGGCAGATGAAATGCTGCTGAAGCGATGATCCAGTAGAAGGGTGTGGTTTTCTCTGAAGGTCTGGTGATAGAGTAGATGGGCCTGGTCTTCCTCTGGGAATCCAGTGAAGAGGCTGAGTTGCTGTCTCAAGAAATGCTGATTTTATGCAGGTAGGGATGCTTGGCTCCTCCCTCTGGGTGGAGGATCTTACAGTGGGATGATGTAACTTTCTCAGTCATGCAGTGAGCCATTCAATGGCCCATTAACAGAAGATATCTCCCCGGAGGGAGACATTGTTCTTGGAAGAGATAAGAAAACTGCCCAACAGAAGATACCTGCTCCACCTCCGACAGATGGCAAATAGAATATATGCTTATCTTACAAACCAGGACATCATTATTGGGGTAAAATATGAAAAATTATTCTCATTAAGACTATCTGTCACTTCTCAGATTTTGCGATCTCTTACATGCATAATATTTAAAAGTTGGTGTCTGCAAAAATTTGATATAATTTTATTTTCTAGAGAAGCTATTGGATTATGTGGTGTATAGACTTTCAGCACTTGAAACCTGGAGTTAGAAAAGAGGGGCAAAAAGTTTATAAAAAAGATGCTATAAGTCTTTGTCTAGTTTTCAGTGCTGATATGGGAGATAAGGTATTTGGCTATACAGATTGCATTTCACAATTTTTGGCTTGCTGAGTGTTGTGTTAATGCTCCTTAATAAGAATTAAGAATGTACACTTGACTGCTCTTTTTGTCCTGACCAGGAACCTTGCAGTACATGGCTCCAGAAATCATTGATAAAGGACCACGAGGATATGGTGCTCCTGCTGACATTTGGTCCCTGGGCTGTACCATTATTGAGATGGCAACAGGCAAACCTCCTTTTCATGAACTAGGGGAGCCTCAAGCTGCAATGTTTAAAGTAAATACAGCTTTTTTGCTTTAGAGTTGATGAATTGTCAATTATAGCTTAATTTCCTAATATTATTTGGTAATAACATTGTCTTACATGTGTTGTTTTGCACAAAGCCATAGTCTGGCCTGTGTTTTTAACTCTTGCTGAAAGATCCTCCCCTTCTCTAAGCTGTATTGCTCTAAGGGGTGATCAGTTATTTTTGTGCTGGAAATAGGTCATGACTCAGAGCAGCAATCTGAAAAATGAGTGAAGGCTTATGAAAACTAATATCCCCTGTGTTACTTTTTTCATCTCCTGCTCTTGGTTTATGATTTCCTTCTTGTAACCAGTCTCCCCAATAATGACAAACAAGTTATTTCTGCTCCTTTAAGTAATTTTTGTAAGCTTCCTTCCCAAAGGAAAACGTTTTAAAGGCCCAATCTCTGCAACAGGGATGCGGGAAGATGTGGTGGAAAAGGGCAGGGGAATAGCTCTCCAGGATTCCCAGTATGTATTAAAGGAGTAAAATACTCTGTATTTTGCATTCCAAGTCCTTCAGGTCATAGTTACCTCCTCAGTAAGCTGTTGTCTCTATTGCATTGTTTTTCTTAGTTAGTGTATCTGTTTTCAAATGCAAAAATTAACACTGGGATAATAAATGTTTTTTAAAAGTTATTTGTTCTAGCTCTGTAAGTAACAGGAGTGTAACAACTATGATGTGTCAAATGAGTAGACTGAAAAATTTTGGTTCTTCCATTGGCTTGCAGTAGACCTGTAGTAAAGCACTTAAGTTTTCAGTTATGCTTGAGAATTCTCATTCTTATAGTGGGGGAAATATCCCATCCATAACTCAGCAAACTGCTTTAAATTACCAGTGTTGTAATTTTTTCATGTATCTTGTTGAAAGCCACTATGTGAGCTTAGTATCATAATTAATGCAACCATTGTGGCAAAATCAAGTCTTTATCAATAGGTAGAGAAATCTGGGCTGCAGTTCAGCATGATGTGTAATGCCATACGTCATACTAGGCCTGTGAGTTATCCCGTGAACCACTGCTAAAAGGCAAAAAAGGGATGATTATGGCTTTTGATACACTTATTTCAGTGGTATAATAGGTCACCTTGGTGCTGTCAACATGTGGCATACCTCAAAAGAAGCTGCCTGGGTGAATGTGGTTTGACTCACTAAAGCTTTCCTGAGGGAACCATGGAAAGAGACTGTTTTCCACATCACTGTCAATGTCAGATACAATTCTGTTGGCAGATGCCTTTTAACCTTATGTACCTGGCATGCAGTTGTGACTGCTCAGTGAGTTACACATCTTATTTTTCAGCACAGTTTATTGAAAGTTTTTAGCATTCTTATTGCAGACTGTGTTAATTTACTACAAGCAGGCATTTGGTTTTGTTTCCTGTTTCTTGGCTCTGCTGGGACCTGTTTGGAATTGTGTCTTGCTAGACACCATAGGTTACAAACCATGTTTTCTTTTTCTGTGTAATGAAACCAAGCAAGCTGGAAGCTGGATTTGAAGGAGGCTGGCTGGGCAAACATGTAAAAATAAGTCTGGAAAACTTTGAATATTGAACTTTTGGGGTCCCCACCTCCACACATGAATGCTCTGTTGTGTATATGGCAGGTGAGGAGAGGGAAGGTTTAAGTCTCCCTGTGAAGTCACTTTAGAAATTGCAAATGACCAAAGAGTTGGACAAAGTAGAGAAAAGGGGCTATAAGAAACCAAGAACAGGATAGGTCCTGGCTGGGACCATTGCATGGTCTTTATTCTATGAGCACAAAATCTGTGCATCTCTGTCTGTGTGAAGAGTGCAAACAAATGGCATTCAGTGGAGACAAAATACACTAGTGTTGCCATAGAATTTGCAGGTGGTTGTGACAAAACTTCCTCCCCTTGAGCAACAGAGATTAAAATAAGATCAGAGACAAGCTTTCAAATTTCCTGGTCCTGGTTTGGAATTTTTCTAGATTTTTGCTTAGTGCATAAGAGTGAAACCTGGCACCAGAGTGCTGCCAGTTTGTGACACTGAGTCTTAAATGTGCTCAGGTCATGGTTTGGAAGGTCTTAAAGCCCTATTAGCATTTTATTACTGCACTGTCATTCAAATAGAAGCAGGACTGCTCAGCATTTTTTTCTTCAGCTTGTATTGAAGCGGAACCAGTATTGTGAGCACTTAATAGTGCCACAGTGTGTTAATGCAGCTCTGTAATGAGATTATTTGAAAGCAGATGGCACTTAACTGCTGGGCTGCTGTCTCCCTTGTGGACACTACCTTTGTGCTTGTTCTCCAGGATGTATTTTGTGTAAAGATGCTGAGACTACAAACCATAATCTCTCCAGACATGTGCATACAGTGCATACAGGTTATACAGCTCTGGCTTCCAAACAGTTCTGCCAGATTGACATTAGAGAATAAGAAGGCAGCAGTGAGGAGCTGGAAAAATCACTGGGGAGCAACCTGTAGAAGCACATTTTTCATTACTTAAAGACAGAGTCTTAAAAGAGACTCTTTTAAGTAATGACTTAAAATAATAGTCATTACTTAAAGAATGGTTTAACAAGGATCTTGTTAAACCTTTGGACATCATGTGATTTTCAATTAAATAACACTGAAAGACTCAGGAAGACATCTGCCCCGAGATGGGGGCTGGTGCCAAGGTCTGGCAAAGTCAGTGTGCATATTTGTGCAAGGAAATTTGTCAGTGGCAGGAGCAGAAAACAGCCTCAGGCTGTTGGTGCTAGAGGAGATTATTGCTGTTCTTGGGTATGAATGTGCTGGAGGAGTCAGCAGCTGAGAGACACAGCTCTGAGCAGAGGTGATGGGAAATAGCAATAGCTGGAGGGGTTTGTGGCTGGTCAGAGGAGGAGTATTTGAAGCACTTGGTGTCAATAATGCCCAGATACCAAGATTGCCTGAAAGCAGGTGATGAGATACATCCATAGCTTGGCATTTATGTAATATCACATGGATATTTACGCCATGTTTGCCGTGAAATAAAACAGGATTAGAACCTCGTTGTCACTTCACTGCTTTATGTGGGACCTGGTTCACTCCTTTTCTACAAGAGTCAGGAGAAGTGTGAGCGACTGTATTATAAGAGCTTTGGCCCATGGTCTCATGGTCTCCATAAAAATAATTAGTATTTGTGTTTTACTTGCAGGTTGGGATGTTTAAGATTCATCCTGAAATTCCAGAATCAGTGTCTGCTGAAACAAAGGCCTTTATTTTGCTCTGTTTTGAACCTGATCCTAGTAAACGTGTTACAGCATCTGATTTGCTCAGAGATTCTTTCCTGAAGCAAGTGAACAAGGGCAAGAAAAGCAAAATTGCATTCAAGCCTTCAGGTAAGGAATTATCAGCCAAATCCAAGTCAACATCATCATTAAGTGTCATATAAAAGATTGGAATCATTAAGCACTTTCTTTTGCAAAGGACATTTCTTGTGCCAGGAAAACAGCAGGAATTCAGCTATTAAAAATGTCTGTGATTTTTGATTATATGTATTTAAATTTAATAATTCTCAGAAAATAAAGTGCCTTGCTTATTTTGTATTTTGCTTGCTGAAACTTCCCAAAGTAATTTTTCCTCTCTCCAGAAATAAATGCCTCATTTGTAGTAAATTAAAATTAGAAGAGTGACATTTGACAAAGACTTTCCAAAGCAGTTCTGCATTTTAGATTTGCAGTTATATGCACTTCAGAGGTCTGAGGTTCATAGAGTAGGTGTTTGACACCTGAAAATGTGGATCTATTAGGTGTTTGGGTCAGCATTTTCAAACTTGATACATAACATTGAAATTTGGCACAAAGGTGCTGAAGTAGCTGTCTAGTGGGTTGTTTTGTTTTATCTGCATGGCATGTTTCTTCTTCCCTCCCCCCCAAACATATCAGCCACTTGCTCAGTGATAAGATAAGGAACCTTAATATAGACCTGCCAAATAAATCATATGAAGGAACTGTTTCAAAACAGGGAAAGCCATTGGTCTTGCTGCTTCTTTCACCTGTCTGCACACACACACACTCCCAATGCAAACTGAAGTTCTTCCTATTTGAGCTTTTCCTCTCTCAACAAATAACTTTTGAAATAATGGAATTCTGAAGGGAACAAGTAGCGAGGAATTTATACCATCTGGCTGAATTGGTTTCATCAAGGAAATGGGCATTACCTTATGTCCTGAGGGACACTGAGAGCTGAACTCCAGTCCCTGCAGTGACACTGGGATAACAGGAGAGCTCCTGCTGCTCAGCCAGGGTAGTGGCATGCAGGAGAGCTGTTGGCATGCTGTAGCTCTCTGTCCCACAACAATCTTCTCTTGTAGCCTTTCAGCTCTTGAGGATGTCTTCCTGGAAAAATTGCATGATGTTAGAAAGTGCAGAGCTTGCCTTGTTAGCAGTGTCAAGAGCAACAGGCTCTTTGTCAAATATCAGGGCAGGTGCACCCCTCCCTCCTGCTGCCTTCCTCCTTTCTTCTCTTCTCCTGCTGGTGAGGTTATGGAGCTGGTGCTGCAGGGAGCGAGCTCAGTGCTGACCAAAGACATGAGCAGAGTGGGCAAATGTGAGAACTGTGCATTGGGTGAGGATAGGGAAATACACCTGATGGCAGCTGAGTGTGTGATTCTCCATGCCAGAGCTGAGGAGAGCTGTGCTGGCTGCTGCAGCCATCCCCAGGGGAAGTTTGGTGGCCCAAGGTAGATCCTGGCCCAGCAGTTACCACAGTCCCAGCTGCAGCAGTTCATCATCTTCTTCCTCCATTGTTTCTCTCACCTCAAATTTCTTCAGACTGTCCCCATCTTTCCATCTCATCCCTATCTCTTTCTTTCCAATAATAAAGGCAGCCCAGAACAAATCCCAGGCCTTACTCTTGGGACAGGAGCTCTCAATTTGCTGTCCTACTGAGATGCCTTGCACCAGGTTTCATGAGGTGACATACATTGTTTAATTTCTGTGACTGTTTAACCTCAGTCATGTGCCGTGGAGTATGTCAAAGCTTTCTGAACAACTTAACTTTTAGCTCTCTTCCTTCCCTCACCTCCAAGAATTTGTAGTGACAAGCATCAAAAACTTTTTGTCATATTGTAGCTCCATGGTTATGTTCACCTTGGGCTGAGAGAACTTTACCTTTCCTGCCACACAGCTGCAAACTGGCAATCAGGATTACAGCAAACTCTCAGCATCTGGGTTGGTTTGGTTTTCTGTTTTGTTTTGTTTTTAATTTTTTTCTTACTTTTAAGGTTAATTGGAAAGGGACAAGAGATTTCCTTCAGGCCAGTGCTGAGAGGCAGGTCCTTGCTAAGGGCAGGGGCACATGTGAGCGAGGCAGATATCTCAGGCATGGAGAGGGAAATTTGATGCCAATTAAAGGTGAGGAGGGCACATAGTTGGAGTGCTCCATGCTTAGAGAGATGGCTGTGGTGGAGCAGCAGATGAAACTCTTGGTTCCTCAGGCTCTTTAAACTGCTCATATCTATTTGAGTCACCTGGTAGGGCCAGCACCAAGGGGGATTGTGTGTATATGTGAGAGAGGGTAATAAAATGGCATTTCCTGTGAGTATCTGTGCTATCTTTGGGTTTAGCAGTTAACTTGTTAAAATCTTTTCTTGCTTATTCATTCAATGATTTTGAATTGTGTTACTGCTTTTTAACAACAAGGTTACTTCTCCCTCAGCCATTTTGCAAAATGAGGTCTTGATATCAGTGAAGATGATCACAGCTGTTTAAAGCATGTTGCCCTTTTTGGCCTAGCTCTGTCACACATTTTACCATGTCTGTCCTAGATTATAATAGAAACACATCCCTCCCATTGCCAATCCATGGGGAACAGGCTGGCAGTAGCAGCAGTGAGCACGGCTCTGTTTCACCAGACTCTGATGTACAGCATGATGTGTTTTTCGAAAGGCCAAAGAGATCCATTTCAGAGATTCAGACAAAGCATCCCATTTCTCATTTACTAAGGTAAAATATTTGCTTCTCACTTGACACCCTTGAGGGATTCTGTAGATTTAATTCACATTTTATTTTATCTGAGGGCAGTTTTTTCACCTAATGGTTAGGTAAGCACATGTGTTAATCAGTAAATTGCATAGACAGATTACCAGTTAATGTAAACACTGTCTATATTTAATAATGAACAATCATTCCTCTCCTTTAAGGTTTCCATGTACTTTTACACTTTCCTTCCTTCAGTGAGTAAATGTCAGTGGTCTTATTGATTGAGTGGATATGGATTTAGGAGTTAAGTGAGGATTTGACCCTTCCATATGCTCATAACAAAATGGGAAGCAGAAATACAGTTCTGCTTCTCCCAAAGTACAAAGCAATACTTTCAAATGAGTATGTTACAGTATGGGTCCAGGAAAAAAAATGAGTAGTTTCAGCTTTCCTTCCCAAAACTGACATTAATGCCAGCTTCTTAGCAGGGGGAAATCAGCCATGGGGCTTTGAGTCAGCAGAGGATCTGAGCCATCTTCTGTCTCAAAATCAGCACTTACCAGTCTGATCAATCTGCTGCTGTAGTTTGAACTGAGTTTTTAACCCCAGAAGTGTCCTTGCTCCCTTCTGGCAGTCCTGGTTCCTTGCTAATGCTGAGGTCTCTCTTGTGCCTGTGCTGCCACAGCGTCCCTGATGAGGGCTCAGCCTCGGAGGACAGGAGCGCCTCGCCATCCGTGGAGGATAAGGATTCTGGGCTGTTCTTGCTGCGCAAGGACAGCGAACGCCGAGCAATCCTGTATAAAATCCTTAAGGAAGAACAGGATAAAGTTGCTTCCAATTTGCAGGAGTGTATTGCACAGGTAATTTCACTTCAGCTCACCTTTTCACATGTCAAGGGAAAAATAATGAGCCAAGTCATACTATTCCTTTTCTGAAAATGAATAAATGAAGGTCTTTGGATTGTTCTTTCTGAGTATCCTTAATTTCTGAGACCTGTAACTGTGTGAGCTGTTTGCTGTTGTGTGAATGGGTAGCAAACACCACCTTCTGACTGCTAATGGGCTCTTGGTTTATATGAGGGAGAGATTTGGGCATTTGATGTGGGATTATGGAGGGCTGAGGTTGGTGAGTTGAATGGTTTTGATGTTGTCTTTTCTTTTGGCTTTTAAGGACATGGAGCTAAAACACCACATAGTAATAGGTATATTCTACGTTAGAGACCTGATTAACAGTTTTTAAGAAAACGTTTGTTAACTAGGTGCCAAGATCACAGTACATGAATCTTAAGAAAGCTAAGGTGGATTTTCTGAAGAGGGGAAGGTTGGGTGGGAAGGTTTAGTTACTCTGAAGAGGAGCAAGAAAAAAATCATAGAATGGTAAATGCACACCCAAACATTGCCACACACCTGTAACAGCCTTTTCTTCTTAATGTCTGCTCCTGATGAGCCTCTCTCTGGTGAATCTGACATTTGCTCATACCCTTGTCAGTGATTTTTGGGCAATCTCCAGCACACTTGTTCATGACACTCTCCCATCATTTATTCTTACTAAAGCTATGTTTTTTCACCTGGACTGCACTCCCATAAAGGGGAGCGTGCTGACTCTTGGTGTGGTGTCCCCAGGCAGCTGTTGACATTTGTGGCTCGGCTGTCAAGCCCTGCTGCTCCATGGTCAGCTCTGCACAGCCCAGGGTTTGCTGCTCCCTGTGCTCCTTCCCCGGCAAACTGCACCACAGGGGCTTCTGTAGGGCTCTGCAGACCACAAACTCAGGCTGGGGAAGCAGCTGGGGTACATTTCTGCTCTGAGTTTAAACTGCAAAACAGCTGATAGCCTTACAAACAATTAAAATTCAGAGTCAGAAATAATCAGGGCTCCAAGCCTTTTCTGCAGTGAAGGATTATTTAGTAGCAGTAAGTCCTGGTTCAGTCTCCAGCTGTTCTATAGCACTGCTGTCATCATCTCTTTTCCATAATTTATGTAATACTCCCTTTACCTTTTAATTACAGAGGTTGTTCTTATAGACATTTGGATGGCTTTAACTGTGGGGGTCATGGACTGAAAATCATAAAATAAACACTGATGGATCACTGTGTCATTTTAGACCTTTTTTTCACTTGGGATAAATGCATATATAAGCATACTTTTTTTCCTAAGGAAATTAAATATCCACATGATTAGATAGAAGTCCAGATTCAGCTTATTGAAAGGATAGTATCTAAAAAAATTGGGTCTCTTAGTGACTCATTTTGCTGTTTTAATGGAGGAGAGCTGCCCTCTGCAGTACATTGCAGGAATGTGTAGATATAATTTGGAGCCTCTTCCCTTTGTGACAGCCACAGTAGCAGTAGATTTACAGGGTTTTTTTGAAAACAGAAATTACTCTTTAATTTTTTTTAAGAAAAGATAAAAACTAGAGACTCTGCATAAACAAAAGTTCTGTGATTCTGTTCAATAATGTGAAATATATGTAAGCAAATCGATGTAACCCTAAGAACATTAATGCTACTAAATAGATGTTTAATTACTCTGGGATTAATTTGATACACATTCATAATATTTTCTCTAGAGCTCTGAAGAACTGCAGCTTTCAGTGGACCACATCAAGCAGATTATTGGGATTTTAAGGGACTTCATACACTCCCCTGAGCAGAGAGTGATGGCTTCTACAATATCCAAGTTGAAAATGGATTTGGACTTTGACAGCACTTCCATCAATCAGATTCATCTGGTGCTGTTTGGATTCCAGGATGCAGTGAGTTCCTTTCCTCGTGTAGGCGCAGAGGAATGGTTTAGGTTGGAAGAGACCTTAAAGATCATCTATTTCCAGCCCCTGTTCCATGAACAGAGACACCTTCCACTACATCAGGTTTCTCCTGGACAAAGCTTATGCCAGGGGTTTGCAGCTTCCCCACTGTTCCTCACTCCTCTCCCTCCTTGTACTGTCGTAGAGTTTGAATGTCACAGTCTGGTTTGAAATGGTTTGAAAGCTGTAGCCTAAAACTGTCAAATCTGTTGTTTAGAATTTGAAAGGTGGGAGGCTTTTAGAGCTGCATGCAGTTTTTACCTTATAAAGCTTAGTATTACTATTGGAAAATAAGGTTCTCTTTCCTAAGGTGTGAGCAAATGGTGTTTGCTGCTACTTTTACAGGTGAACAAAGTATTAAGAAATCACTTAATAAGACCCCATTGGATGTTTGCCATGGATAACATCATCCGCCGTGCAGTCCAAGCAGCAGTCACTATTCTTATTCCAGGTAAATCAAAGCAGCTGAAAATAATCCTTTTTTTAAAAAAAAGGTGTTCTGCATATCAAAGAGCTGTAGCAAATGGAACAGTTCAGATGTTTACGCTTTCAGCATGCCATTAACTGCACCCCATGTGCCACTCATCAAAAGACATGGGGTCAGAGTGTTGCAGAGAAAGAAGTGTTGATCTGGAGGATTAATGCTGTACTTGCAGTACAAAAGCACATAATGAGGAGATAAACAGGGGTTCTGCACCCCCAGTGTGGTCCAAACATGACAAAAAAAAAGACAAATTAAATTCAGTCCAAGCTGGAGATTTTCTAGTAAGAAAGAAAATTATTCTGTACATATTAATGACATCCAGGGTGGTTAACACTGCACAGGTCTGGTTATGTGTTCTGAAAAATTATTAATGAGCTATGGAGTAGATGTGTAGAAGGGAGTGCATCAATATGAGGATGATTCTGGCCCATAGATGGACAATAGGGAAAACCACCAGGAAGATAAATGTTTAAGTACTGTCTAGGAATGAGTTGAGTTGGAAATATTTAAGTATTTTTGTAACTGTTTAAAATGCTGAGCACCCCTTCCAGTTTAGGAATGTTCTGAGAGACTTAGTAACAGTGAGTCCTTTCAGTCCAAAGTTGCCATGGCTTTCAAAGCCAAATTTTTAAAGATTTTGTACAAGAAAAATCACAACTGTTCTTTGGTAAAAGGGTGGCCACCTGCAGCAAGTTCTGAGAAGTGGGGCTAAGAAATTCTCCCTGGAGAAGAGGAATGCTTTTTCTGCTCTTTGGTCCAAGGCATTAGGGAAAACCCCCTTTTTTTTTTTTTCTCTCTTACTATATAGGAAAAATGCAGGCTTTCAGGGATTTTTCCTTAACACATTTTATTGACTTATTACTCATCTCATGATATTTGTCCCCACTACAACTATGACCTACAGCTCTACCTCTGCTGGTGCATCGCTCATTCTAGAACCAATGCCAGAGAACCTGTGCTCCGGCTCACGCAAGGCTTCACTACTCCCCTGCTCAGTGTTGCAATGAAAGACATTATGCAAAGTCTCCCCCACCCACAGTAGTGAAGAACAGACTGCATAACCTCTGGAGACAGAATTACCAAAAACATCTTGTTCTTCCCCTCTTTCCTTTTACCAGAGCTTCGCACTCACTTTGAGCCAGCATCAGAAACTGAATGTGGGGACAAGGACACTGATGAAGTGGAGGAGAGTTTCCAGCCCTCTGAACAAAATGGGGCTGAGGATGCTGCCATCACATCGGGGGTCAGCACCCTCAGTTCTGTGGTGTCACACAAGGCTCAGCAGCAGCTCAGCCAGGAGCTGGGCAGACTTAAACACGACACCTTAAGGTAAAATCTCCTATAAAGACTCTGGATGTATGTTCAGGCAGTCTTTGAAAAGCTCTCAAGGCTGTGCTTTCTACACTGATGGGTACATACTTACCCGTAGTACTGCTCACCTATTTCCTTACAATAAAGCCTTCCATGAGCACAAGTGGATTTGGAATACACTGGCAGTACAGTATGGCAACTGAACATCATTCAATACAGCATTTGTTTCTGTGTAATTAATCTATTAATTGCAGAATGTCACGTTGGATTTCTGTGGGGAAGTAATTAGGCTTGTGTAACCTTGCCAGTTTCCTTCCTACTCCTTTGATGCCCCATGACGTGGTGTCAGTGCCTCAAAGCTGTTCCTGCAAGGAAAGGCCAGAGCAGCTCTGTCCTGGCTCATGGGACAAGCTGGCCACTAATTAGCACCAGCAGAGCTCAGCAGAGCCCTGCCCTGTTTCTCATGGGTTACATGTGTAGGGTGCTGCCAGCATGGGTTACACAACAGCTGAAGTTCCCATTATTTTTTATGCATGTGATATAAATCCATGATCAGAAAGTCCTTGGTAAAACATCAGTGTTAGATTGTTCAGTAGTAAATTACAGTATAAAGGCAGCAGCTCTGCCCAGGGAGGCTGCACAACAGTAGGAACAGAATTTATGAGGTATTTACTAAATTCTGCAGGTGAAAGCCTTCAAGTGGCACCCCTGAGTCTCAGACAACCAAAATGAAATCTCTAAGCCATTAGAGATGTTACTTATGACAGTACTTCTTACAAATGCCTCTGTCCTGTGGTACTCATTAAAAATTGTATTTTTTCAGTTAGATTTATACTCAGTGTGATTGTGTTTGATCTTTCTTATATGCTACAAGGCTTTTGGAAAATCTCGTTCAGAAGGAGAAAGAGTATCAGACCCTCTTACAACAATCTTTGGAGCAGAAGACTCAGGAGTTACAGTTGCTTCAATTAAAGCTTAAACCCAAAGGTATGAGGAGATACTGCAGAATTAAGATACTGCAGTTACACAAAACATATGAGATCATGTGTTTGTTGAAAGGATGCAAAACCATATAGCTTAAGCTTCAGTTACCTGAAAACAACCACTTTTGTCCTAGTATTGAGGTGTATTAACCTTTGCTTTTGTTAAAGATTCCCAGCGGTCTGCAGCAACTTTTAGAGAGAATGCAGACCCTGAGCTCACGAACTGGCTGAAACAACAAGGAGCAGACTCGGATACCATTAAGAGGGTAAAAATAAAATCACATTTTAAAAAGTCATAATTAGCAGTTTGGTTTCAAAGAAGGAATATTTATTTATGAATAAATTTGCTTTTTAGTTTGCAGAAGAAGATTACACACTAAGTGCTGTCCTTAATGATATCACTAAAGATGACTTGTGGTATCTTCAGCTGCGGTAAGAAAATATTTTCTAGTTCATTGTTAAGAGCTTAATTAACATATTTTGTTAAAAACCTTTTAGAGTTTGGTTATTCCAATAGGTCAGTGACAGTTCAGGGGCAACTGCCATCAGTTTCCTCTCAGATTTTGATAAAAGTTTTCACATCTTAACTGACACAACTACACCGAGGATGCTTCAAGCTATCTGCTTTGGCATTTATCAAGGTTGGACATTTTTTTGCACCCTTCACGATGATGTAATCATATGAAAAACAGGCATAAGGAATTTATTTTTCCTACCCATTGATTCAGGTCCTCTTGTCATCATTCTGTTAACCCCTGGCTGACCTGGAAGAAGCTTTAACCATAACACAATGTAGTTTGCTATGTACTGTCATAACTGGTCTATCCTTGGGATGTCTTGGTTTTACTTCTTGCTCAGTTTAAGGCAATGGAGATGAGGGAGTTTCCCCTAACTGTTCTCCATTTCCCTTCATGCAGGGGTGGTCTTCGCTGCAGAATCTGGAATGCAATCCTAAACCACCGACAAACATCCAGCAAGACCTCAGTGCAGGTCAAGGCTTTGGAAGAAAACAAAATGGGAATAAGGAAATGAGATACATTCCCAGCACTTAAACTGTTAGATGTATATATTTATATGTACAGTGGCCTTGCAGGTTTTGCACAGTTATGTAGCTTGTTTGACCATCAGTGTAATACACAGTGAATAGTAACAGCTTTTAAGTCAGTGTCAATGCATGTAAGTTATTTATGACAAGACTAAAGCATATGATGCCTGTCAATGTAATACAAAACATTAGGTGAGAAAAAACCTACCTGAATTGGCTTCAGCATTGTGAAAACTGTGAACTTAAAATGTGTTACTTCTGCTGGCTGATGGTTTGAGCAGGGAGGGGATATGCTAGAGCATGTCACCTTGTTGTAGATGGATTTATACAGCTTTTTGTATTAAAGCTAGTCTCACTGAACTACTGAGAAAAGCCTTGTGTGATGTTTTCAATTAGTGAGTTTTCTGCAGCAAAACCAGAGCACATAAATTATATTTTTGGTGGAGTTTCTGGGAAAGAGTTCATGAGACAAAATAGACCATTAGATAAAGGTTGGTAAGGTTTAATTTTTATTTTTCTTTTTGCACTGTACATAACACATACAGTGATCCAAAGAAAGTCAGTAAAGCAAATATATAGAACTTTAAATAAACCACTTTCTCCCAACTTAGCTTCTTCTGAAACATTCATCATATTTAAGAAATTCCATACTCGGATGGATTTCCTTACAGATTTCCTCTTTGAAAGAGCTCTTAAATAAGCTTGTTTATTATAGTTCCTGTAAATGCATTCACTTATTCTTATGAATAAGTTACACCAATAAAAAGGCCTTTAGCTGACAGACTTGTACTTTATCCACTGGTTTGGGCCACGCACTTCAAAGGGTGGCTCATTGAAGAAGATGTGGTGACCCAGTTCTTCCAGGGGAGGCTCTGGGTCAGTGGTAGCAAACTGAGCAGCTTCCTCGATCTCCTTCCTTACTGCCACATCAATTTCCTAAACCAGAAATACATGCTTATTAGAAGACAGCTCAGAAAAAGCATCATAATTTTGAATTTAGATGATATGATAAAGTATCAGTCAGAGTTAGTAAACAATTATTAGAAATATAAAATTAAAAACCTTTTAAAACTCCTTCCCTACTAAACTGCATCATTTTGGGTAGTACTGGTACCTTACTGACCGAGGAACATGACCCCACTGAGCCTAGGGGGCTCCACAGGGTTTGAGGGTTCCTCACTCCTTCACTAGGATTCTTCACACTTGGTAATTTCCCTTTCCAAGACTCACCTCCTTCCTGGGGAGTCAAGAAAGCCCAGGTAATTTTGATTTCTATCTGTTAGCAAATAACACCCCCCAGCCTTACTTAGAACACAAAAGCTAAAGGCCTTTCCAGCACAACACAACTTCAGGAGCTGGTCTGCAACAAAATTTCCCTTCACCTATAAAAGTGATGTTAAAGCAAACCTTAAAGAACATGAAAGAAAACAGTGCTTAAAGTCATGTGCTTTCTGGAGATCATCAGTGTGTGACTGCTCAAGAGATTCCTTACATAGCAACTAAAACCATACCTTTAGTTCTTCAACGCTAGCAAGGTTGTTGTTGACCATTCTGTCCTTCAGCAAAGTAATGGGATCACTTTTGCTTCTCACTTCTTGAATTTCTTCTCTAGTACGATAGCTAGGAACAAGACAGGCAAAGACATGAACCCTGGAGCAGAGTGAGGTTCTGGACACAGCTCACTCCTAGAAAAAGCGTCCATAGAGTTGTCAGGGATGCAGTGACAACATAGAACATTCATCATCCAAAGGACGGCACAGCAAGAGCCAAAGGCCTCCGGAGAGAGATCTGTAAATACCAACTGAACAGAAGTAGCTCCAGACTCAAAGGAAAGGGGAGCAAACCCAGCCTGAGACAGTTATCCTGACAGTTATCCTTATTTCCTCCTAACCCTTCCCCCCTGCAGAGGGGGGCTGCATGACATGTAGATGATTCCACATCACTGCAAGTTTCCAACGAAGAGCTGGGATACATCTCTACTTCATGCAGACACATTCATCTTTGTCAGTTGGAGCAATGCCCAAATCTCTCTAGCACCTGGATGTTTGTATTTTTAGGATGTGTTCAACTTGTCTGGGCAGTCCAAACTGTTCCTGTAATTTTACCTTACAGGATTTAAATCCTTTTAAAACCCCAAAAAAGCATGATGCTATTCAGCCAAACCTTCATTAGGACACACCGTTAGGCCACACTGAAAGCAGAATTGATTAATTGAGAGCACAGAAGTTTAACTGACTTTGTGCTAATTCTAAACCCACAACTTTTAATTCTGCATTAAAACAAGTGTGTTTCATGACTACAGATTATCAGCTGAGCAACGAGATGAGTGAGCAGGCTGCTCATAGCAATTTCATCATAACCTTTAAATGCATCTGACATCTGATTTAAACACTGAATTTCACAGTTTAATCTCTTAGAATTTGATCATCAGTACTTCTTTTCAGTGAAAAGAAAGAAGAAGGAATGTGACAGTACCTTATTCCAGGGTCACTCATACTGTGGCCATGGTAACGATATGTCTGCAACTCCATCACAAGAGGACCCTTGAAATGAAAAGCAATAGTGAGTGTTGCCACCATGAATGACCAGCTTGTTACAGCAGCAACTATTTGCTAGAGCTGAACTGCACCAGTGAGCAATTATTTTTATTCAATAGGTTTTTCTCAGTTTAATTTACATAATATTAGCACATACAGTTTCATACTGTAAAATGAAACCTAAATTTTTCAAATGAAAGCATGCGCTGATATCGTAAGCATTTCTTTTCGTGTTCTCATTGAGCAGCTTTACAATTTCCTTCCTTCCACCGTTACTCAGAATATTTCAAATTACCTCACAGAACCTTCATTGCTTCAAGTATTGAAAATCTTCAAAACCAGTGTTACTGTATTTGGGTGACAAACACTAACATTGACTCACAAAACCTTTATTTCACGTTCCATTTCTATATTTCTTGTAAATATAGAATGATTATTGCCTTCTTTGATGCTTCCCCTAATTAAACACAAAAATCACAACTGCTTGACAGTCATAGCACCTTTCACAACAGAATGTAACTGTGGTAGAAATGGGAAAAAACGACAGTATAAGTGTTTGGTTAATACAAATTGAGGAACTACTGATGCAGCAATAGCTTGCAAGAATTCCACCCATGGAGAAGGAATGCCAGTTACAGACTTACTTTTCCAGCTCTACAGTACTCGGCTGCAAACTTTACTGCTTCTCGGACACAGAGAATATCCATGCCATCCACCTGGTAATGAACAAAGACACGTTAAGGCAAAAAAATCCCAGCCTCCAAACTTTCAGTATTTCCACAAGTGGAATAGAATTCAGCTTCAAGTATATATATGTAGAAATAAAATAAATACCTACGTATGCATTGTGTAGGTATGCGCACACACATTTCCCCTCAAAAAAAAGCTGTACTCACCCTCAGACCTGGAATGAAGTATCCTCTTTTGTAGTAGTCAGTGCTGGCTGCAGCTCTTTCAACTGATGTTCCCATCCCATACCGATTGTTCTCACAGACAAAAATACAAGGCAACTTCCATAAGGCAGCCATGTTGTATGTTTCAAATATCTGCCCCTGAAAGAAAATTAAGTTACACCTCATCAGGGAGCTCAGCCTTCAAGCAATAGGCTCTACTGAAAATCCTTCAGTTGCAGAGGTCTAGAAATTTTAATACTAAAAGTGATCTGAAACCAGCCATTTGCTACAGCTCAGAAGGAATAAAAGAGAAGCTACACTATATGAGGTAACTTTCATCTCACCCACTAGTTTACAGAAGTAAATTTTTAAGCCTGAATCATTATCTGTGTTAGGGTACCACAAAACCTCCAACTTTAACTCAGGTATTTCAGCAACAGTCATAAAAAAAACTTGACAATTGATTAACCTGGCAGGATGCTGCTACAGCAAAGTTAAGTTTGACTGCAGTGACTGCAATCAGCCTTGATTGCTCTGAATCAAATTCAGGGAAAACCATGAACTGAGATCTCCACCTGTGCTTTGAAAGTGTGAAACTATCAGCGGTACACTCTAAATCACCAACTGCTTATTTGGCTTATTGTCTCAGCAGATAACATGAAGAGACTGGCTGGAATATCCATAGTAACTGGCTCTGCCAGAATGCTCTGTCCTCTTCTCAGTCTTCAGAAACCTGATTGACACATATCTCCCTGTGCAACAGCACTGTCACCTTCACTGCCATCCTTCAGAGCTCTCCTTACAGTACAGACAGTTCAGGGTGTCACACTTAGGTGAGCTGTGCACAACTGGAAACCCCTCCTCCCAAGACTCATGTACCATTCGTGTAATTAACCATTAGCCTCATTAGCCTCTGAGTATCCAGAGTGTTCCAGAACAGAAGAAGCCAAAAAGTTTTCCCTCCACTACAGCTACAAGGGCCAAGCTCAAAACAGGGGTGGGGAAGGGCAGATGTTTACACAGGTCCAAAATATGATAAAACAGTGCAAGCACATGGTACATTCCTGATATATAAAGAGCACCTAGCAATTAACTTCTTAACTGTTCACCTGAATCACCCCTCTGAGGACTACACAGTTGTTGGAACACATCCCTGCTCAAACATCTAAGACAACTCAAGTAAGAGGTGGTCATGTCCAAATTCTACAACATGCCTGGCCACCTCCATGGAGTTCATCAACACTGCCTGGGTTGCAGGTACACAGGGAGGGCAAAATGTGCTCTTCCACACATTGGAGTAAAGGCAAAGCTCACAGAGCACAGAAGGAAAATTGATTCTCCCCAGCCACGCTGCTTTACCTGATTGGCTGCACCATCCCCATACAAGGCCACACAGATTTCATTTTTAGCGAAGTACTGACAGGCCAGAGCAATCCCAGCTCCAAGAGGAACCTGCCACAGAGTACAGGACAAAACATTTTAGAACAGCATTTAAAGGAGTTGAAGATAGGCAGCTTGTGAACTTTAATACGTGACATTTAGGCTGTTAGAGACCTTCTCAACAAACAAGCTCTTACCCGCCCGCTTCCCTTTGTTACAAATGTTATTGCAGCCAAAATATAAACATGAATGGTATTCTCAATTTGAATTATTTTCGCTTCAGTTTACAAAATGGTGAGCACACCAGAATAAGACATACCAGCCACAGAGCAATGGTATCTGCATACAAGCTCACACACCACAAAAACTGAGGGGAAACATTGAGTGGCAAGAGGACACGAGCTAAATTCAGCTTGTGCTTTAAAACAGAAGTAATGTATATACCTGAGCACCAACAATACCGTTGCCACCATAAAAGTTTTTGGTATACATATGCATTGAGCCTCCTTTTCCCTTTGCACATCCTCCTTTTCGACCTGAAACATGAATAACAAGCAATTTCTTTTTTGGAGGAAAAATACTATACAAATGGAAACATCTAATTCAGTTCCTAAAGGTAATAACGCTAAGACCATGATCTGCATGGAGTTAAGACAGGATGGCCTCTCTCATACAAGTTTACAATTAAACATCTCAGAAAATAAATACGAAAAGGGGGGGAAATGAAGAACAATAATGGAAGTGTAATTCTGGAAATATGGATGAGATTAAGAAATTTCAAAACCAACCAAAAGTTTCAGTGTCCTACTATACAAAAGCACTTTCAGATAAATATGCGGTGCTTTTTTACAGACAACAAGGTCTCATATCGTAATTTGCAAGAAGTATATTATTACTTTTGGCTTCTGCAAGAAAAGTAAGAATAATGTTCCAAATCAGTTGCAATAATTTAGACTTGTCTTCTCTTTGACAATAACCACATGTAAAAATTACCAACAGGACACTAAAAAAAACCACAAGAAATACCAGCTCCCCATTCCACCCCAATATAAACATTAGTCACCCAGCCCAGCTTTATTCAAGGTGTAGTTTGAAGATAACCAGTGATCCATGAAGCATTGCAACAAACCCTATTTAAATGAGCCCATCTAAGAACACAGAATTTTTCATCAGCCCATTCCATTTCCTATTCTTATCTTCTTGTTACTATTCATAGAAGATTGCATTTTATTTCTAGTAAGCTCAGCTTGTCTCACTGTTTTTTTGCCTTGGCGTTTGTTTTAGAAGTCTCTTGAGACTCTTTCTGAAATTTGTACTTCTCTTTCTTACTTTATAGTGGATCATTTTTATTGTTGATATTTCTCATACCTTTGCTATGTTTATGAATTGGTTTTGTGGGGGCTGTTACAGATTCTGCCAGCTAGGACCAAAGAAAAACAATCTAATTTTAAGAAAAATAGTTTTATGAATAAGTCAATTTCCATTTAGTAAGCTCCCTCCACTTTTTGTATAGTCCCTTCTTGTATTTTAGAATGTATTTAAGAACTCCTGATTAACCAATGTTACTTTTTGCTACATTTTCTACTTTTCTTAGAACACAAACTCATTTCTCATGTCATTGTCAATTCTCCTGAAAAGTCCTTTGCTATAGCTTGTTTCCTATAGGATCTTATCTACTGGTTTTATTTTGGGTGACTCTGCTTCCTTGTCCTTTAAAGATTTTTTAATTCTGTCACTGTAACTCATGCTGTCTTTCAGTTTGGCATTTGTAGTCAAGATCTTTCTTTGTAAGAATGGACTCTAGCAGCAGTTCTAAGAACTTTCCCCAAGTGTCATTTTCTGGAATAAATCTCTTTACTATAGCCGCTCCTTCCCAATTGAAAGAGACCCAATAAAGTCAAGTGTAATGTTAAAGAAAATTATTAGTGTCATGAAATGAAAAAAATTTGCACTACATTATCACTCATATTTGTAGTTTCAGGTCCCATAGTTGGCTACAGTCATGACTATCTTCCCATTTACTTTCTGACTTACCAGTATCCAGTGACACTTGGCAAATCAGTCACCACTGGATTCTGGGCTTTTGTGCACATTACACATATGCATTCTTAGCACACACAATTCTTAGTTTACAAAATCATACCACTTATCTAACCCCCAAACAGGCTTTCCTATACTAACATTTCAAGCATGCAGGTTCTCAGATCAAGTCTTTATTATACCAGTGATGCATAAAGGCCTTCAAGCTCCTTGCATCTGTTCACAGATCAGGCTGATCTTCTCTTCTCTGCTCCATCCTCAATCCTACTGTGGATAGCCATCTTTCCTTTCTGCAAAATCTCTGTCTTGATCATCACTTAATATTCTTGTCACAGTCAAATTTTGCCAAATCATTCAGTTTATCATTATAAGCAAAGTTTACCAGTCTTCCTAAGACTTAATCAGCATAATTCTGAAAATCCAGGTCTGTCTCCTAGGGAGGATAATGCCCTGTCCCACTGAGAGCAGATGCCTACCATCAGCAAGTTCAAACCTGCTGCAGCACAATTAATACAGCATAGAGTATCTAGAAAAATCTTATGAATTTGTGCTTTAGAAGTACCAGCACTTAAATATTCTTTATTTGTTAATTTTCACAATAAAAATCACTGATTCATAAAACTGAAACAGCTGATCCATTCTGCTATGTCACTAGACTGCTTCTGAAGGTCCAATATACTTGGTGCATCAACATCACTTTGAATTTGAGAAAAAAATCTGACACAAGCACAGCAGCTTGTGAGATCCTCACTCGGCTGAGCACAAACCTGTAAGTTCCGCGAGAATCTCCCGGACAGGCACTCCTCGGGTGTAGGTGAAGCCGTGGGCTCTGTACGCTGTTATCACGTGGTCTGTGGGCTTTATGGCAGCCTCAATCCCCACACAGCAAGCCTCCTGTTACACAGGACAAGGAAGTTTAGCAATGAAGAAAAACACACAGCTCCCACAGTCAGCATTGTGGCACACTGCTGATCCTACACACATCAAATACTGGCAGGTCACAGGAAGAGCACAGATACAGGAGACTGACTTAAATCCCAAGGATTGATAACAGGCCTGGAGCTACAACAGCCTTGGGCTCTAAATTCCAACCAGACTGACTAGCAAAGGCACATGGGAGGGGAACCAGAATCTGCAAATATCTGAAGAATTTTCCCCTCCAATGAGGGGAACAATCACAATTCTCAACAATCACAATTCTCAACAACAACAATTCAAAAACATCAGGGGATAATGGACAGACAGCAAAGTTTCATTAAGTTCATGAAGTTTCTTCTCCTGGCTGTTGCTTTTTAGTGGGGACAGCAGTTTCTGTATCCATGAGATACAGAAACAAAAGCCACCAATGAAACTTGAGGGGGGAAATGGAGGCCTTCAAATGTGCTTATTCCTCACATTCAGCTGATCTTCAGCTGCACTGTGCCCTTCCCCGTCTTTGTGTCTCTCCTCCTCCCTCCTCTCATCCCTCTCCTTCTCTCACAATGTACACAGATACTCAGTTCTACATTCTCCACTCTATTAAACCCCCTACATTACATAAGGTAAGACAATATAAAACCTCCTGACCAAGAGTTCTTACCTGACCATCATATAAGTGGCAGAAGCCACGAATGATCTTCTGCTTGTAGAGTTGGTCAGACTTGAGCTCCATGCGCCGGATGGTCTGCATGGTCTTGTAGTACTGGAGCCCCTCCTCTCGAGTCATCACTGCCGTGGTGCCCGGCCCTTCCTCCAGCCGATGGAGGTCACATTGCTGCAAGGTTAAACAAGTCATTATTTCCTGAAAATCATTCATCTTATTTACAAGTATTACTTCATTTCTTTATGATCTGCCATTTTCAAATTCAGAGTGTAATCCCTTCTAAAAAAGAAAGCCAGCAAAACCTGAACTCATAGGTTAGGACAACTGTGCACTGTTTCAAAATTCAGGGAAATAAACCCCTTACTTTTAATAAAGACAGATTTCTACTCAGAAAATAAAGCCTCATTATTCCTACAAGCAGAAGATGAACTAAAGTCCTCTGGAAATATGGCAAAAACCACACTTCCATGGTTGTTGCACACCAAATACTTGGAAAGAGCTACAGAGGCTTAGTGAAGAGATAAGAAAGATCAAAAGATTGCTCTGTTTGTAAGATCTGGCTCTAAGACTAGCCCTCACCTCTGCTACCTCTGTTATAAATAAACAGTAAGTTCAGTGCAAGAGACTAAACAAATTACTCTGTCAGTGCAGATTAAATAGCCAAAATATTTCTATATAGGTTAAAGACAGTTTATATCAAAGCAAAAGTCACTCCAGAGCAAATCCACTGACACCTAGATTAACTGGATATAACACCTGGGCACACTACTCGAGCAACTCTGCTTCAAAGTTCACAGAACAACAGAAACTCTGGAATCTTGTTATCAACACAGGATCAAATAATAAACCTTGTGTCTACTCAAAAAAGACTTTTCATATAAACATATATTCCTTCCCTTCCACCTGAAACAATTTTCATACTTCAGAGGCACAGCCAAACAGGGAGAGGGTGGAGAACAACCCAAGTTATTTCTTTCAGATTTTCTTTCATCAATTCCTGAATGAAACACCAGCACAAAAGCTACTGCCAATAGAAACATCACTTTTTCCTAAGACCCAACCAGAGTGGAAAGCTGACAGAATATATCACACATTTTCTGAGCAGCACCAAGTCAAACATTGAAAGGATGCCAAATTTTTTCCTCAAAAACCCACACAGACTTCAACCAGCTGCATGTTCGGGATAGGCTGCAAATACCTAATTGTTTGAAAAGCATTAAGGAAACAACAGAACAGAAAAGGTTCTTTATCTCCTTTCTGACTCTATTCTCACAGCTGCATTGTAATATAACAGCTGCAAAAAATCACAACTTCACATTCTTAAGAAACAAGTAACATTACCACACACTGCCAACACAGTACTTCCAGCTGCACTTAGTAATCAGGTCAGATAGTGAGGGGTTTGGTTCTGGAAATTCAAATCGTATTTTCTAACTGAGAGAGACATGGGGACCAGTCTATCAGGTTAAGATCTCTAACAAATGCTTACAAAGAATGCCAGTATTAAGTGTTCTTCTTCACCTTAATCTCAAACGTAGCTTCACTTGCGAAGTCTCCATAGTTACGTGATGCTACCACCACTCGAGAGGCCTTAAAAAAAAGACAAAACCAAAGCATGAGCAATGTTTAAATGTAATTATCAAGTGAAAGTATGTGACTTTTCAAGTAATTTCTAAGAGTACTCCCAAACTGAAATAACTTATCAATTAGACTCAGCAGTAGCATATCCCATAAGACTAGGGAACTTTTATTCTGTATGCCAAAATCCTTTAAAACCCATTATTTAAAATTAAGATTAGAAAAAGAGAATTTAAACTGGTAATACCCTTTATTATCTAAAATAAACCTATTAAGTTTCAAAACTTTTGACAGTGAAGATCATCAAAACCACAAATATAATTGTTTATCCCTTCACATGCCAGGCTGACAATACAAGGAGAGACAGCCAACACAGACTTTGACTGCTGACTGTGTGCTGACTAGATAGAACAAAAAAACCCCAAAACCAAACAAACAAAAGAAATCCAGCAGATATCTGAAACATAAACTACTCTCACTTTTTCTTTTCAATAGGAAGAGAAATTGGGGGAATTCAAAGCCATAACAATGGAGAGAGCGAGCATCATTTCTATAACAGCATGGCCACTCCTATGGCTACTCTAAAAACATGGAAACACAGAAGGTTCCTGAGGATACAAGAAACACAGCGCAACAGAAAGGGTGGCATGGTAGGGGAGAGATAGGAAGGATGTTTAAAAATACATTACTGGTCCCTCTTAAAGAAGGAACACGGGCTGTTGACTAATGAATGGTGGTGATTTTAAATGACTTTAGCAAGTTTCACTGCAGCGTGAGACAGGATGGGCCCATGTCCATGCATGCACTGTGGCCACAGCATAAGGAACACGACATCTTTAGTGGCAAGACTGTACTGCTAATTAAGTTACACAAAAACTTCAGCAGCTCCTTCAGCCAGGGAATCCACATACATTTAGCTGAAGGTAGATTACACAAAAATTTTGAGAATGTTCAGGTCACCATCTCCAAAAAAGGTCTGACTGACACGTGTGAAGCTTGGGAAAAAATTCTCAATCCATCCTGGTTACATCCTCTGTTGCATATCGATCAGATTTATCAGCAACACTGCCCCCATTCACCCTGCCCTGGTATCAGATTGAATATTTAGAAGTTTTAATTTAAACCTAGTTTCTACACTATTTACCACAATGTATCATTATTATCAGTGAAGAAAAGCTATTTTACTTCTAGAGCTGGAAGTAAATCCACAGTTTGGATTCACAGTATCACAGAATGGCCAGGGAGGGATCTCTTTAGGCCACCTGATGAAACTGCCTACCCTGAAGAGGACATAAAAGAACATTGAGGAGTCTGAATCAAAGCCCTGATATGTGGGCAGTACACCTATCAAAAGTAAACCTTCACAAGTCTGACTGAGGCCTTACCTCGCTAACGGCTCCCTAGGTTAGCAGCGTTTGGAAGGGAAAAAAAAAAAAAAAGGAAGAAGAGTAAGTAGCTGTATCAAATAATGAGGGGAAGAGAAGTCAGCAAATTATTATCCAACTAGAACAGAACACTGCAAGTGGTAGTTTCTATACATGGAAATCCATCTGTACACTCTGGAAAATGCTTAAAGCATGTATGAGATACTGCTTTATAGATTAAGTCTACCTCTATTTATTTGGTAATTTATGCCTTCAATTCAGAGGCATAGGAACAATTAAAGAAAAATATTTACATATTTGGTAAGCAGTAGGATCCAAAAATCTTTACTGAAATATCTGACCCAGATTTACTTTGGCATTCCAGGAGAACACAGTATCTCCAGAGTAGGCCACGTACTTGTAGTAAGGGACAAATTTTAGGCACCCCATATTTGCAAATTTTAATCTAGAGATTCTATTTGTGAAGTAGGAAATACTCCTAGATATGCAGCCCAAAGACAGATAGCGAGAGCTTCCAGTAGACCTTCTCCCCAGTGTTTTTCTGATGGATCCAGTCATCCACATACAGTGAATGCTTGGGTGAGAGAGCTGCCTCAGAAGGGGGCTGCAGCAACACACCTGCTCTCCATAGCAAAAAGGCACCTGACTTCCAGTTACCAAAAAGTACCTTTTAACTCTGGTCTTGCCAACAAGTCTTTTTCAGCAGGGTTAATTTTTCCTCATGGCCACAGTCATTACAGTGGAATAAGCTGAATGAAGTGGTAAAAGCATAATTTTTCACGCAACAAAGATAAAATACAACAAGTGACTCACACTAATTAAAAAAAATAACAAACTTTGAAACAAAATTCACGCAGAGGTTGAGAGGGGCTGTTGGCTGAGCAAAGGGAGGTCAGGCAGTTCAGTCAGAAGCTGAACTCCACTCGGGCCGAGCAGATCTCTGCGGGAGCTGACCTGTGCAGTCTAAGTATGCATGACCAATATCGATCAAAGCCCTGCGCCATTATGGGCTTAAAAACCGAGCTCCTGCACGCGACGACCATTTTACTGTCACTTGGGATCGTCACGCAGAGCGAGGGAAATAAAAAACTTTTTTTTTTTTTTTCTTTAATTATTCTTCAGTTTTTCGCTGCCGGACCCACGTTCCCGGGCAGCTCCCGCCGTCTCTCCCGGGCTCTTCCCGGAGCCGTGCCCCGCGCCCCCCTCCTACACCGCACCGCTCCCGGCCTGGCCGGCACCGGCCGCACTCAGCGGCCGCACTCACCGTCCTGCCGGCGGCCGCCGGGCCCTGCAGCAGTCGGGAGAGCGCGGCCAGCAGCATCTTGCGCATGGAGCGGGAAGGGTGGGCAGCGCCTGCCGCGGGGCCCCGTCCGCGGCTCTCCTTCAGCCGCCGCCGCCTCGGCCGCGACCGCCGCCTGTCCTGCGTCCCCGCGCTCTGCGCATGCGCGGGCCTGCGCTGCGGCGGCGGCCCGGGCAACGCCCCCTGCTGGCCAGAGCCAAAATGTCATTAAAGGTCATTAAAGATCATCAAATGCGGGGAAGATGGGATTTCCTCACAGAGCCGCGCGGGCTCCTGCGCGCCTCGTGCAGCCTAGGCGTCAGGAGGAATGTTGGATCTTCGGAGGAATTTCTTGTCAGAAGAAGCGTGTTTCTTCTCAGAATTCGGAGAATTTCTTCTCAGAAAGCGTGATTAGGCACTGAAATGGGCTGCCCAGGAGGCTGGTGGAGTCACCGTCCCTGGAGGTGTTTAAGGGAAGAGTGGACATGGCACTCAGTGCCGTGGTCCAGCTGACGTGGTGGTGTCGGGTCATTGGTTGGGCTCGATGATATCAGAGGTCTTTTCCAGCCTCATTGATGCTGTGGCTCCGTTTGAGTGCTTAATGTGCTGCTACGCGAGAGCTGCTCCGTGCGAACGCATTCCCTGGCTTTTAAAAGCATAAAGTGTTGAAACGGTTTCCCTTTAACGTCACAGGCATCCATCTCTTGGGAAATACACAGCAAAGTTAAGATTTAACTCAATGTTGCAGAGGCCTCCCACCGTGTGACACCTGCTGATCTCTCCAGCCAACTCCCTTCTCCTGCCGCCGGCTGCAGGGCACGCCGGGGGCGGACACCGGCTACCGTGCAGTGCCCGATCCAGGTGAGCCCCCCGTGCTGCTGTCCTGGCTCCACTCCTGGCCCTGCTCCGCTCCCCCGGGCTGTGCTGACATCAGCATAACCCTGCGGAGGGACACGGAGCAGATACAGCTGATGGGGTGTGCACTTCTCCCCTGTTCCTCGCCAAAAAAAAAAAAAAAAAAAAAAAACAGAAAGTAAATCTTGTTCACGTGTTGTCAGCGCAAGTGCTTGTGCCTGCTGAGTCCTGCAGGTTGCACAAAGCTCAAGTGCAGCACAAGTGTGCACTTGTGCACAGGCAAATGCTTTAAACAAACATTTGTGAAAGCATAATTTCTAGTGAAAATGTGCCTCTCAAACTACACCTCACCTCCATCAGAGAGGACTGAAAGTGCAATCTGTTTCCAAAATACAACCTTATATGGATCCCCACTGTACTGTTCACCTTCTTCCTTGGCCTCCCCCCTGTTCCATTAATAAAGACTCTCATGTCTCCATTAATAAAGATACTCCCTCACTTTGTAACACAGAGTAGGAAGGGAGGTAGCCATCTCTCATGTCATAAAGATGTTGTGAAGAAGCCTAATTTTTCATGTATTTGGTTAGTTCTTGCTCAGAAAAACAAACCCAGGCTTGGTATCAGCTTGCTGGAGGACTGAAAATTAACTAAACTTTCTTCAGCTTCTAGCACTGGTGACAGTGCAGGGCACTGTCAGTGCTCAGCTTCCTACCTTTGTGCTGCTGCCCTACAGCTTCCTTGACATATGCTTTGCCTTTGGGTAGGCCAGGATGTGTAAAAGAAGCAAAATAATGCTACTGATTTTCACATCTAAGAAAAAAGCCTGAAAATAGTATCACTTTTGCAATCATGAAATCCATCCAGGAGTAGCTGGATAGTGCTGTTTCCAGTGTCCCAAGGGATAAAGCAGTTCTTGCTAACATGTCGGTAAAGGCAAGTCTCTACAGGAGCCTCTTGTGGAATCTTTATTGGCATGTAACATGTTGGAAATTTGAATTTTGCAAGTCAGTTCTACACTACCAAGCAGATTTAGGCTTCCTTCATAAGGCAATAACATCAGCAACAGCAGCTGACCTCCAGGAAAATAAAGGGCACAGTGAAAATATTGATCAGTTGTCTCAAAAGGCATTTTTCCTAGGGTGCCTTTAGTCTGTAGCACTTCACTGCCTGGAAAGCCAGTACTTAGCAGCCTCCAGCAGACTTGCTGGAGATGTTCTGCAGGCAGGGAGTGGCTCTGCTGCTAAAGACAACATTTTCCTGAAGGATTTCCCCCAGGGTTTCCAAGGTGCTGCAACACCCCCAGAGGTCCCAGGACAGTTCTAAATAGTGTAGTCATCTGTCTGGAAGCATGCAACCTGCATTTTTTTTTATCAGCCAGCCTGCACATTCCTGGAGAGATTGCTGATGGATTCATGTACATTGGTGGTGTTCATGCACACACCAGTTACATCTGTGGGACTCATGAGGCACGCATAGGACTGTCCTTCTGCCCAACTCAGATTTATAGCAGGGCCAAGTGGCACCTGGGCTGGGATGATTTGCTCATGGCAGGATGCTGGAGCTGCAGAATTTCCTGGAGTGCATGGCAAAATAAGGATTCACCTTCTGCTTTTAATAGTTTTCACATTCTCCAAATGAGGTTCATCAAAAGAATGAAGTGTACTGGCATCTGTATGTAAGACAGGAAGCTTCTGGTAAACTCACATGCCAACTTCACCAAACAACAGTATGAAATAAAGGTTTCAAGAGATCACTGAACAATTGTTAACTGGATAATTGCTCCTGCTCAAAGGAAAATAATAATAATAATAATAATAATTTATTATTATTATTATTATTAAATAATCCAGTCAAGATAATTTCAAGTTCAGTGTCGTTACCTGTTCCTTCTCCTAATGAAAGAAAAAAAAAGCACAGCCATTTTTATAGTTACACAATTATAGACAGATGTTATCAACACTTCTAATAGTCATCGGAAATAGGTATTTAGATAGGAAATGATCCATTCTTGTCCTCCCTGGAAATATAGTAAAGCACTATATCACCTCTGCCATTTTTTTACTGTTCATGGTATTTCATTAATATTCATATATTTTCTTTATTAAAAGCTCTTAAAACATCCTGAAATTATTAAATTGTCCTACAGAAAATTAATGCAGAAAGCTAATTCATGAATGAGGTAAACAACAAAGAGGAAAACAAAATCATAAGCAGAGAACAACACTAGAAAATAATTTAATGAAAGATGATTATGTAAGATTTCATAATGGAGTACCTTGCCATATGTGACTTTAGTATTACGTCAAGGGTGTGTTGCATGGCAGTTGGCCAAAACTCATCATGTTCTATTGTTCTGGGTGTGATCCTAAAATGTTATTTTTCGGGTTGCAGCTGCTGTTACAAATGTTTGCCATTGGGTTGAAAGCAGAGGGGAGCATCCAGGACTCCCCTGGCACAGTGTCTGCATCCAGGTGAAAGCAATCCCCACCTCATTCCAGGAGACAGAATTTTGCTGCATGATTTTTCTTCCTCCTGTGCCACCATAGCTCTAAGTCAGCAGGCAGCCAGGGTGGCTGCCAAGGAACAGCTTGTGGCCGCATTGCTTCAGCCTCATTTCCTCTGTGGGAGGATCCATGCTGTGACACGCTTCCCCAGGTCTCCTGGGCGGCTCCATATGGTGGCCCCTTAAATTGTAGTCTCTGTTCTTCATGTTCATTTAACTCAAAATGCTTGAAGTAAACTGAGGCCATGGAGCAGCCTTTCTGAGCGGCATTGGAATGGCAGTACAGGGGGACTCTGCTGCGTGCTCGTCGTGAGAATCTCTGTGGTGGATGGTGAGCTGGCTCCGTTCACTTTGGAGGACAGACTGGGGATGATGGTGGCCTAATCTTATCTGTGCTGGTCACACAGCAGCTTCCAGGTCCCTGCCCTGACTTCTTCCTGGTGGGAAGCAGTCAGTTAACTCCGAGTGAGAGCACACAAGTGGATGAACATATTCAGATGTGAATGACAAGGGATCAGATCCTGGGACTGGGCTGAAGAATAAAGTTATCAAACAGAACAGATTAGTTCCTTTTCCATATTTAAAATCTAAACCACCAGCTTCACTCCAGATGCCTCCTCCCATTCTAAATATTAATAAATACACTATACTCTGTTTTAAACTGCTCAGCAAGAACAATATTTTCTCTCATTATTCTTTGTTTTGCATTTCCATTTATTTATCTTCTCCCATTTTTCTTCCTGTCCTCCCCATTCTCATTCGATTTTCTTATCCAAGCATTTCTTTTATCAGTATTCCTCTCTTCCTTTTCTCAGGTCCACATTGCTTCTCTGCTTTTCTCACTGAAAATGTCTCTATTTTGATCTATGTCTCCCATCCCTTCTGCCTAGTTCCCATTCAGTCCTACAGGTTCTAGTAGTTCCAGCTTTAGACAGCAACATTGATGGGGGAATTAAGGCACTTAATTGTACTGTCAAAATCCTTCAGATGGTTTGTTTCCTTTGGAGTCACTGGAGTTTGAAAGAGAGGCAATTTTCTAGGATCTTCCAGATGTTTTGATTCCAGTAGGGATAGAAAAATGAATTAAGAAAGTATAATTTCTGTTCTTCATTCTGATTGCTTTTCTGCATTAATATTTGGGAAACACCAATGTCTTGAAGGAGAAGAATGATAATGAAGTTTTAATGTCATTTTTCATGCTCAATTTTTTTATCCTTTTATGCCTCTGTACTTCTCTTTATGTTAACTTTCTTTCTGTGCTTCTCTTTATGTTAACTTTCTTTCTATTAACTTTTCTTTTAGTCCCATGAACAATTAGTATTGCAACATACAGAGAAGTACTGCTGTAGAAAAGGTTCTACCCATTTACATACTAAGGCCCATGGGAAAAGAGATGTTACTTTACTCTTCTGTGTAAGCCCAGCTACTGTAGAGTTATTTGAATGTAGCATTGATCAGCTTGAAAACTGTGAGCAAAAGAAACCAGACAAATTTTCTGTTGTTGCTGATACCACTGAAAAGTTAATTTGGAGGCTCAGTTCAGTCCTTCTGCATTTTGATATTTTCATGTATATCTTTCAGGTATATACAAATGTATAGTTTTATTAAAAATTGAGATCTTAGGCTTTGTGTCTAGAAGGCTCAGGCAATGCTTTAAACAAACATTTGTGAAAGCCGAATTTATTGAAAGCTTTGTAAAGAAACCAACTGTTTCTACTTAATGTTTTTTACACAAGCATCCTTCTTCTGCTGTGTTATATTTCCTAGCACCTTAAAGATAACATTTCTGTTAATAAAGCTCTATGTAACACTCTTATTTTCACAGTGTCAGAATATTTTTGAACAATACTCATTTGTGAGCACTTCAGTGCAAATTCTTTCCTTCAGGATTTTTGTCAGCTCCATTGCTCGCTGCCTGCCTTTTCTTTGCTGGGTTCAGGTCTCTGCAACCAGCTATAAACCACTGATTTACATCCTGTCTTTCAGGCCACTCTTCCAATTTTACAAATAAATGAGTTCTGATCCTCTGCCCCGCTCAGGTTTGTGTCTCTCCCGAACTAAATGCGAGATTCTGTGCTTCCTTATATCTCCTAAAAATACAAGTGAATAGAACAGGCACAATTTGTCAGAATTGTGTTACCAGCAGAATGAGAGATAACTATTCTCTGATCGTGGGCTTTTTGGTGTTTTAGAGGGCGGAAACGAGAGCAGTGCAGCAGAAGTGCCGTGAGGCGGCGGTGTAGCGCTAGCGCAGCAGGGATGAAGCGCGGCCGCGCTGCTCTCCGGGGGTGGAAGTGCCTCTGCACTTTGCCCTGCACTCAGTAGCGAGCCATTTCTGCTATGGGCCGCTGGAGGTTGCCTCGTTACTTGGAAAAGTTATGTTAGGATAACATTAAGGGAACAAACTGAAAATAAACTGTGCCACCAGAACGGGTGTGACCACTTGGTACTGCTTCCCCAGTTATGTCCGTGGTGTTTATTTCCTTTCCCTGAGCACAAGGAAGGGGATGTGTCAGTACCTGATCTGTTGCTTTTGCCCTCAGTACCCTCGCTCCCTCAGGGGAAGGAATGCCTAGTTTCGATTTGTCCTTTAATAATTTCGATGTTTATCTGATTTGAATGAAGCTCATACATCTGAGTGCAATCAAATCTGCACTCCTCCCTGCACCAAAGAAACACAGCAGCACTGGTTGCAAAGTTTTTTTAACCTCTGCAAAATCCCAGCCAGCGCTATGGTGTATGGAAAGGGTCCTGCACCACAAAACTCCCGCCCTGAGGGATGTGTCATGACCATTCTATACCAAACTCTTACAATATAAAGCCATTTTGCGCTAAGCTGCATTGATCCTGACAGCCCGTAGCAGATTGTGAATCACCCCTGCCTTCCTCTAGTTGGGGATCATATGATGCTACTGGCTTTAGCATGTGTGCATCTGGGTCCATGTGCAGAAACCCTGCAAATAATTATAGGGGAGAACACTTATGAAAGCAGATCAATCAAATTACAAAATTGAGGACATTCTTTAATTTGGCTTCCTGAGCTTTGATACTAAAATATCCTTTACACCTTTGCGGTGGACTGTGGAATAAGACTTATCTCTCTAATCTCAGACTTTCAGAAATTCTTTTCTTCCATGTGATTAAGGGTGTTCAAAATTATCTTCAATTATGCAACTAAGACTGCTCTAAATGCATTCAAATAGAATGGAGAATAGAATTAAAAAAAAAAACCCAAAACTTCAGAGAGGTGAAGAGTAGTCCCCTCAGCCTGACAACCTTCCTTCCAGGTTTTTTCTTTTCTTAAGGAACATTGAAAAAATATTTAAATTTAAAGATTTGTTAAGGAAACATGGCTAACTTTCACCAGACTGCTGAATCTCTTCTGGTAATCTGCATGAGTAGAATGAACCCTGTATTATTATTATTATTATTATTTTGTTCCTAGGTCTTAAAATTAAGTACAACTTTGTTAGAACTCAATTCAGCATCACCTGGTCCTGAGCATTACAGGGCAATGGCTACTGGCTACACAGTTTTTTCTAAATGTTATTGTCTTGGTATTAAATAGGATATTCCATGCATTTTTGTCCTAAAAACTCAGAATATTTTAACTGTATTATTGCTTTACATTCAGATATTAGATTTTTTCTTGCTTTGCTGTCAGTCAGGCAAGTTGTGAACAAGAGGCCAAAGGTAGCACTGGCCCAAAACCTCTCAGTAGTTTTGGGGAGGCTTAGCTGGCTAAGCAAAATTTGGAGCTGTGTCCTGGGCCAGGCAGGAGTGGGGAGAGCTACAAAACTGTGAGGAGAGCTGTGTGGAGCTGGGTTTGTGGCTGCTGAGGCCTGGGTGGAGATGGGTAGCACAGACACCATGCCATGGGGAGCACAGACACCATGCACCACAGCATGCCAGAGCAGTGCTGCAGCCCCAAGGACCTCTCTGGCTGCGGCAGCAACCAGCAGGACTTTCCAGGGTCTTTCCAGGCAAAGTAAGCAGTAGGGCCATCATAATTAAAAAAAATAAAATAAATCAAGTCTGTTAGCTGTTCAAGGCAAACCCCAGCTTTGCCCATAGTTCTAGCTGACCCTGCACAAAGATGATTTTTATTCCAGCTGTCTATCTCCTTGACATGCTTATCTTGCCTGCAAAACCTAGGAGTCTTTGCTCTGGGCCAGGATGTGCTGCAAACATAGATGTGCTTGCAAAAATATTTGCAGAAGAGTAATTCACTGTAAAGCCACAGGAGAGGGAGGAAGAGGGGAATGTCTCTCCAGAAAGCAGCTGGTGGAGGCTAGGAAGGATTGTCTGTGTATATACCATCTTGATGACAACAAAATTTATCATCCTGGTTTTCAGATCGCTGGTCTTCTCCCAACTCAGTCAAAATCAATCAGAAGTTTCCTATTGTTCCTGTAAGCTTACAGTCAACCCCACTGTGTATTAGCTTTCAAATATACCAATATGTGCATATTTGCAGTCAAAAATATGCCTATAATACTTAGAAAGAAAAAAGAAAAATCATTATAATATTTGTAGATTATGTATCCTATGTTCAGAGTTTGGAAGCATGATAAAGTTCAGCTGCAATTAAACAATGAGTAAACATGAGGAAGAGTTCATGTTTGGAACTAATTTTAAGTGTTCATAATTTTACAGTCTCTGCCAAATAAGGCAGAATTTACTTTTGTCAGACTAACTTCAACTGCTTTAGAGCCCCATAAACTTCATACAACAATTATGTCTTGGATCTTTTTACTGTGTGATACTACCTCCCTTTGCTCTCTTTTAGTCATCTGTCTCCTGTTTCATATGACAAGCAGTGTTTTCCCAAAATCCCTCACCAGCTAGAATCCAGTATTCTCTAGCTGATGCCATATAATGCAATTAACAGCAAATTTTATTTTCCATTACAAACCTCAATAGTTAAAACTCAAATTGTGTTTCTTGGGATGTTTCCTATTGTTTTTGCAGGTGGCTATTTTTTTTTTAATCCTCAAACAAAGCTGATACATAAAGTGAGTCAACTATTTCAATGTATATATTAAGCAATTAAAACAAAGCAGTAAAATTCTGCTAGCCCATGTTCCTGAAGCAAGTACATTTTGCTGAGGAAGGGCACAGTGTAAGTTGGATGTAATGGGTACAGATAAGGAAAATTCATGTGTTACATTTTTATAACACCGTCCAACAGTAATTTTCAGTAAGATTCACAGCATTTTGTTTCAATTTCTTGTGAACTGGGTTCTCTTTTTGCATTAATTTTTCAAATTTTCAGCAGAGACACAGACTGAGTATCTGGTTTCTACAAAGGCTGGAATAGACATTTTTAAGATTGAGGGGTGGCTGGATAGATACCTTTTGCTTGTTCTTTATACACACCTTATATGGTTTTTTCTTCTTCAGAATTTAACTCTTAAAAGATTTTAAGCCATTCTAATTGCAACATATAGTGAGCTATTTAGATATTCAGCTCGATCAATGCTTTAAAGAATCTGAAGATCTATGTTGGAAAAAAGAATTGGGTAAGCCTATTTCAGAACCATTATGACTACACATCAATTTCCAGTACTACTATTTATCCAGAGAGAATTTTAAGAGGGAAACTCAGTGATAGTAGTCATGAGTACTTGTGAGGAGCAGGCAGCCATGAAACCAAGGGATGCACAATTTTAGAATATTATTTTTACTTTTTTTCACTTGGACAGAAGAAGACAAGGCCTGGAAAGATGGAAAAACAGAATTTGTGAGAGAACATTTCTCAATGGCTGGAAAAATGTTTGAGACAAGTGACCCAGCTGGCTGACCCAAAGTGGTATGAATGTTGTAGATTTCCAGAGTGGATTTTTTATAGCTCTTCTAGGAGAAGTTTAGTTGAAGGAACAGATCAGAAAATAGAAGCAAATGAAATTTGAGCCAGTGTGAGTTTTCCTGTTATTTTTCCAAACTTTTTTGAACACGTTGCATTCAGTCAGCTAAAGAACTCCCTAATTTGCCCTGCACACTTCTTTCCACTTTCCCCACAGCAGAGGAAAGGCCAGAGTTTGAAATATAAAATAGTAGTGCTTCAGGCAACTGTATTTAACTGATTTTCTTTTTGTTTTGCCTTAATATGGTACTGATTTTAGTAACTAGATTATGCACTTGGCCTACCCATAACTGAAATATTTATAAAGTCTTACGTAGTCTGAAGCCTTTTGTTAGCTATATGTTAAAAAATGTTCAAGAGCATAAATGGAAAGAAATAGAATAAAATACTTAACAAATTGTTTCTAGATTGACTTTTCCTGGACAGTAGAGAGGAATAACTTCTTCATTTCTCCCAGTACATGTAGTTTGGACTCAGCTACACTTCTGTTTCAGGTTGCTCATGCTAGCAAAAGATGTATCACTAGGAAGACCAAAACATTTTCAGGAAACAAATGAAATTTTGGGTCAAATGAAATGTTTGATGCTAAAAGTAGCATCTTGCCCTCGTAAGAGTAATTAATTTTCCTGTTAATATATTAGAATTAAGTCCCACAACGACACTGAAATAAGCACTTGAGGTATTTTTACTGGGCACTTGAGCTATTGCAATATTTTATATTTAAGAACTGATTGTATTTTTTAAAAAAATAAAATATTGGCCCCATGAAAACCAGAATGAGACAATGTCACCCTCTGAGGCTCACTGACACTTAGATCAGGGCTTCTTAACAGTATACTGGGACAGATGCCGGTTTTGGGCACATCTGTGTGCTCAAAATTCAGGTGGAATTATTGCTGATGATCAAAGAAAGGGCCCAAGCATTTGCAACCACAGTAGAAGAAGTTTGAACCATCAGAGGCTGAGTAAAATCATCCCACAGGCTGTCAGCTGATCTAGACTGTTACTCTGATACTATTTCTTACCAGACCTCATTTCTGCAAGGCTGTTATTCCTTCCATAGCTGGAAAACTGCTGTAATTGAGTGGAAGAGGAAAGATTCCTGTTAACCAGACTATCATTCAGCATTTAAGGAAGTTGCAGTTAATTGTAACCCTTTGTAGTACCAGATCACCAATATTGGAATATAATGAATCTCAAGGACGTCAACACGAGAGTTTCTGACAATACTTCTATACGGGCCATCGTTACAAGGACATTAATTCTGAAAACAATCCTCTTTTTGCATGCACAAAGCTGCATTGTTATCTGTGGGATGTTTATATGCAAAAAAAAAAAAAAAAAAAAAAAAAAAAAAAAAAAAAAAAAAAAAAAACCAAAACAAAACAAAAAAAAAACCAAAAAACCAAACCCTGTAGATCTGTCAGCCTGCCCTGAAGACTTCTTGAAAAATATCTAGGCAGCCAGTTGATTAGGTTCTTAATGAATTTGAACTTTTAATGTTGTCAAACTGAAATTTGACGTAATTAAAAGCAATTTTAAAAGTGACCATGCATGTTTGGAAAGCCATAATCATGTAATAATACTGGTGCAAACAGTCCCGTTGCAATGAAGGCCATAATGATACTAATTTGACCTGTTCTAGGAGAAATGAGTACCTGGGGAAGCAAAAGCAGCATACCCAAGTCCATATATTTCAGAGTGGGGAGAAACTCAGATATTAATGAAAATTGATTTTTTAAGATGTTCTTTCTTTTAGTGGTTTCACATCTGTCAAATTTCATTCAGGGGAATGCTTTTGGACTTTTGCTAGTGGGAATAAGTGTTTTGAAATTTTATGCAGGTAATGCTGGCATATCTTGATTTATACTGTTCCTTCAAATGGAGATCATTAAGAATAATTTAGAAAATCCATATTTTGAATAGATCTTTTAAAAAATATCTTCTGTCATGGAAAAGCAGCATCATGCAGAGATACTGAGCTAAAGTTATATCAAGTTGTCTACATGCCAGAAGAAATTCAGATGTGATAAAATGTTTCTCTGTCTTGCTTGTTTGAGTTAGCCTAGGCATTTTTACATAGCAGCTGTGCTTTATTTGTCTGTACAATTGTGTGTACATGAAGTGGTTCACAAACAGTATAAACCTCCCTCTAACAAGTTAAGTTTGAAGGTGTCATTATGTTATTAATTAAATAACGATGACTTTCCAACTTCTGTAAACAAATTTTCTCAAAGTATCCAATGCAGAAAAAATAGAAAAAGGAAGGAAGAACAGGGTCCCATCCAGACAGAGCATAAAGTAGGAGCAAAGGCACAGGGAGAACAGGTTTCTATTACATGTCAGTCCTGCAAAACAGAAAGAATGCCAGTATTAGAAACACCTACAAAATATGCATCAAGAACAGGAGATGCTGCACTGCCAGACAGCAGCGAACAGGGCATACAGTGCATGAAATCAGAGAACACCTCCAAGGACAAAAGGTTAACGGTGATGATATGTTTTTTCTTGGGGGTCATCCTGTGACTACAGCAATCCACTGTGCACAGTAAAGGCCTGTGATTTCATGCAGAAGCTCATCCTAGAATGAAGATTTAAATGGGAGTGAAATATAAAGTAAATTCAAAATTACTTACAGACAATAATTTAAGAATAGGAACAAAAGGCATGCAAATGAGAAATCAGAATAATAAGGTCAAATGAAAGGATTTAGAGGTTTACTTGAAAGATGGGGGGCGGTCATCTCTCATAGTTTCATTTATAGGAGGTGAGACATAGAAGTGAGTCCTGCTGTCTGAGCTCATTATGTAGATTTCATAGCCACTGAAGAGAGGCAAACAATCCTACAGAATTATAACCAGTAAAATAAATGGACCTATGGTCTGTCTTTGAATATGTACTTATTCTGAAACAGCCACATGTAGGTGAGAAGAATCATATGTAACAATGATCATGACAGACAAGAAAGGGAGGTGTTAAATGTTAGTTTATACTATGTAGAATAAAACCAGCAAAGATTAGAGGGACCTTTTCAACCATAAAAACAAATAACTTCAAAGCAATGCATGCCTGCAATGCATCTAGGATTAGACGCAAGTTTAGAGCAAAGAAAGGTTAGTCGGAGGAATCGCAGAATCATGGAATGGTTTGGTTTTAAAGAGACCTTTAAGGTCATCTAGTTCCAAACACTTGCCATGGGCAGGGAGCCTTCCAGTAGACCAGGTTGCTCAAAGTCCATCCAACTCGGCCTTGAACACTTTCAAGGATGTAGCATTCACAATTTCTTTGGGCAACCTGTCCTAGTGCTTCCCCACCCTCAGTTCATTGGTGCATCTGAACCCATTAGAGTATCAGAGTATATGACATTTTTTGCTATCAATTTCTTTTTCATTTAAGGAGAAACAGAGCAGAAAACAAATCCACATATTTGATTATACCGATCTTTTACCTCTTCTAACAGCTCCTGAAATCTCATTTTCATTTCCTTTTCCGTAGCTCCTATTAAACAAGCAAAACCCACAAAACATTTTCAACTGCACTCCAAATGGATTTAAGAGATTATTTTTGTTTGGTGTGGCCAGTGCTGAAATTATGCAGATACCTCTAGTGGATTTTTTAAATGCACACTAAAAAGGAGGGGAATTTTGCCATCTCTTCCTGCTCTGACCCTGCCAAATGCTACACAAGCTGAACTTTGTGGATGAGTTTGGTTTAGTTTTTAGGCATATGGAAATCTTGTTCATTCTTTATTATAATTGAAAATATTACTGCAATTATCCTCCATATCCACCCCATAATGGAAAATAGATCAATGGAAGGCTGACCTAAGGTAATCTTGGTTCCCTGGACTTATGTGCACAGTCTCTTTTCCATGTAGCCCAGGGCAAGAGTCTATATTTATCTCCGACTTGTTGCTTTTATTTTGCACTTTGCAGTAGAGATATTCTTGAAGTATGTTTTACAACCCGTGGGTTTCCCTCTCCAAAATAAATACATTGGATCACTGTTATTCTGGTAACTCTCCTGTTTGGAATCTAGACCTTGCTCCTTAGGCTTGTACTTTGTGAAATAAAGTCATTCCAGTCACAGAGGGCCAGTAAGCAAGGGAGCAGAATATGTCTGGTTCATGGCTTTCCAATTAGATGAAAGCTACCAACATTTTTAAACTGATGATTACACCATTAAAAAAAATCTTTACATTTACAGCCTCTGGTAGATAAGAAATATAAAAGAAATCAGAGCAAAGTTTTCTACTTGCCAGTCAAACTGGGCTCAATCCTGCAAATGCTAAGCTTCACGTACAGCAAAGCAGACCCCATTACAGGCCTGGTCATTTTAGCAAAACCAATTGTAAGTCTGGTGAGTGCATAGCTGCAGGGAAGGAGAGAGGAAGGATGAAAAGAAATCTTGAATTAATTCAGTCCCCTTCACTGTGTAATTTACGAATTGGGTTGGAGGGAGCTTTTCATGTGTCATATGGTCTAATTTGAAACAGGATTAATTTCTTCAAGACCTTCAAGGGGTCCTGTTTGTTCTACATGTGTGGATTGGCACAAGGTAACATTCTTTAAGGAGCTCCTGGCATTTGGTGTTCTTACCTGAAAGGAGTTGTGTACAACTGGAGAGCTCCCATCTAGTTATGATAGTGTTCACTTTTTGATCCACAGAAGAGCCAGCTGTCCTTTTGAACAGGGAACATCCTGCCTTTTGTAAGAGAAAATTCAGAAACTGGTGCAGGATGGACTTGAGCATCATCTTGGATGACTGAGCAGAACTGTGGGAATATCTGGTATTTCGTAGCATGTCCAGACAAAGCTTTGAGTCCAGATTTTTGAACCACTTCCTTGAAGCAAAGAAATGTGCAAAACTAATGTCAAGACGTGGAACTACTGTTAATGTATTAGAAAATGGTGTTAGTGTTAGAAGATTGTTACTCTTGCAAATTTTGTACTTGGGGGCAGTGACCTTGAAGGCTTGAGTGAGGTTTCATTCATTAAAGTGGAAATACAGGTAAGTATTGTGAAATACTTATGGTAATTCATGCTTGTATAAAATGGGAAGTAGTGTGAAGAATCAGGAAAATTATTTTATCTTTGTTTATAGTGTAGATACTGGAGTACTGTGTACTGTTCTGAAACTCTTTTGTAGAAAGTGAAAACACAAGTATCTCAAAATGGTTATAATAAAGGAATAAATTTAAAGAGTACAACCTTTTTCTATACACAAAATAAGTTTTTCATACATAAAATATCATCCTTGATACTTTCACCCCAAGAAATCTCACAGAGAAAAACATAACAAGAACAATGGTCAGAAAATTTGAGCTACTAGAAAAATATCACATAGGCTTAATAGTGGTGATAACGATACCCAAAATTACCAAAAGAAGTAGGGGCCTCTCTGTCTTTAAACTGAAATTGTCTGAAGTGATTCCAGAGCTGAGCAAACGTTGTTAAACTCCATGAATTGCTGGATGCCATTCCCCAGGTGACATTATGCAGGAAATTAGGCTGGTGGTGTAATAATTTTACTAATCTATGAATCAACAAGATTTTATCAGCCCAACTCTGCTATTCCTGTCTACCTCCTTGCAGATTTCAATACCATTATTAATATTTATCAAAGTGACAGGAACAAATTACAAAATATTTTCTCCTCTTTAGCATTATGTATTGTCTGTAAGAGAGAAGGCAAAGTGATCGTTGCATTTCATGTTCTGGGCAAGTGTTCTACTTGTTGCACTTGTGAGTGTTGATGAATTATAGTTTGTTAGGGTGGCCCCTGTAAGTCTGTTTGAAAATATTAATGAGACTTCTGTGGTTGCAATTGACCCATTAGCGATAGGATAAAAATAAGCTTCACAGCTGTCAACATTTATAGTTGTATGTGAAAATATATCTGGGGAGAAGGGGGAGCACCAGAAAATAAGATCAAGCAGTTACTTTAAACTGAGAATAAAAATATATCCTGACCAATTTATTTCTAACTCTGATATCTCAAATAAACCTTTAATAAGCTTCACTGTTAAGGGAACAAGTGTATTTTGGCATTTGGATTTATTATAAGGAAGCTACAGCTTAATTTTAAGACATCTATAATAAATGTTTTTAAGGAAACATTGAAAGAAAGTAGCGTTAAATCATATTACAGAAAGGAATTACAAGAAGAAAGAATTATTAAATTGCTGATAATTAATGTGTTGTATTTACTAGGACAAATGTGACAGGTTACATTTGGGGTTACCAGCCTGTGGGTGGAGTTCTAGAAAAATGTTTTTTAAAGCAGATGACATAATATCTATGATGTAAAGTAAGCTCTCATTCTGTTCTCAGGAAAAAAAGGTCCAAAGCAGCTTTGGCGGCACAGAGAATTACACTAGTGAGAAAATAATCCGCTCTTAGGTTTTCTCAGGCAGCTGATTTATGAATCTGGACAATGCAATATTGATGTAAAACAAAAATCTAAAATTCATACAACTCTCTTCACAGACTGTTAACCCCAAGTGCATCTTATTAAATGCACTGGTTTAATCATTTACTTAATTTTAATCATTACTGTGCTTTGCTGTTTGGAATATAATTTGAATTTACTTTTCATCCAATTTGCCTTTATAATTAATGATTTGATACATAGCTCTCCCCTGAAAATCACGTGACAAAATAGATTTGATTCTTTATTAATCAATGACTACTGTTTTTCATACAACACAAACAGAAGCAGCTTATCCAGTGAAAAGTTTTGGCCTTCTGCATCTGCAGCAGTATAATTATCAGTGCAATCAGAATTTCTCTGATGCTGGTTTTATATTGGCTGAAGGAGATTCACTTTACTCAGTAGGTATTATTCCATTATACATATCAGTGAATTTCAATGTTTTATGAGTTGTTGACCTTCTATAATTTTCAAAGGGAAAGACAGGTCCTGGGATAGTGAATTTAAATTATAATGACAGTAGTCTTGTGTTTTGTAGTCCCACTTGAAAGACTTTTCAGAAGCAGTCAGCAAATCCCTGGGGGTCTGTGGGACACAGTGTGGAAATCACCACACCAAAGGAAATATTTGCCAGCCTCCTGTGAGTGATAGAGATCTGTGTGTGTGTGTCCTGCAGGGCACTGAACAGCCTCAGCTTCAGCTGCCTCCTCCCCATTGCTGCAGTCACACTGAAAGACCAGGATTCCCAACCCACCACAAAACATAACTAAAGTACTTATAATTAAGAATACACAGAAGGGAGAAAAGTCTGATTTTGGACAGTGTCTTATTTGCAGTCTGACCACAACACACCATTTTAGAGCCCATTTCCAAAGCAGTGTACTTTCTCTCCAGTGCAGGCGTTGACTCATGCTAAGGAATGTATTCCATTACAGCTTTGCTGGCTTGCACTGTAACTTCATGTAGAACCAGTTAGTTGCTGTGGTGACAGAAGCCAACAAACAGAAAAAAATCATGAACTCTTTCAGGACTGGTCAGAGCAGCTTAATGACAGCATCCATGCTTAAAAGTGTAAAACTTTCTTGTTTTGCACTCACTTAGAAGGAAATTTAAGGTGTAATATCATCCTAAGGCCATTTATGTTTCCTCCTGTAATATTAAATTTTTGAAGCCATAGAGACTATAATCTATAGCCATTCTTTCAAGAAGATCTGGACTTAATCTCCCTAATAACAAACTGATCCACAGCTAAACTTGGTGAAATCCCACTGTCTTTTGGAGAGGTATGTGAAGACAGAATCCAAGCTTGTGGTGTGTATAATATTCATCTAGTGCTGAAATCTGTACAATACCTTTATAACCTGAAATTTACTATAACATTCAATGGGATGTTTGAAAAATAATGTAGGATAAATATAGCATTCCAATATGTTCAGAGAGGTACAAACTCACCAAAAATTCACAAAAAATGAATGTCATAACTATATTCATTATTGCTCTAATATTTTATTTTATTAACAGTTTCAAGAAAGGCATCGTATGGAATGGTGTCTATGAAAAGCAGAGATTTCTTATTTTAAAGAGGAAAAAATATTTTACAAGTCATTATTCAGTTTTGACCTTGGTAATGTTTAGATCTGCAGATACCATCCAGTGACAATGTGATGGGTATAAAGTTACCACAAGGATGCTGAGTTGTTATGTGCTCTGTGTCAAAGGAAATGGAGCTCAGGGCAAAAGGTGATTTAGAGCTCTTATAGAAAAGGAGTGGTTTGTGTATCAGGAGGAAATTATTGTGTTCTCTTCCCTTGTTCAGTTTGAAGAATGAAGAACCAAGGGAAAGATCTCACTACAGATGAGTGTGGCCTTTTTGTTCAATCCACTCACCAACTACAGATTGTGCTAAAATCTGGGAATATGGTTTTGTCCATTGCACTGTGACAGAACAGAGTTTCTCTTCTTAATGCATTTTGGTTTAGAAGAGTGTCGTAGTTAAAGCTGTTCATGAAAAACTCTTTCTGGCTGTGGGACTTCCAGATCTCCTGGAAGTGTCAGAAGAACTCAAGAAGATTTCCAGTCAAACTACAGAACCACAACGCAGCCCAGGCCAAAAAGGATCTTGAAAGGTCATTGGGACCAATCTTTCATAGGAAAGGGAGCCCAGATGAGATTATCCTGTCCAATTGCATGGTAAAACCCTCCATTTATGGGTACTTCATCCTTTCCCCAGGGAGGCTGTTCCAGTGATTGATAGTTCTCACTATAAAAAGTTGGTTTTTTCTTAATTTAAGATGGAACCTCTGCTGGAACAACAACAACAATAAAGGGATGTGTGTCCCATCCCTTCCCGCACCCCCATCTTTTCCATGTATCTCCTTGTGAAGCAAGAGGCACTGTTCCCTTTCCAGTGGTGCAATTAAAATAGTGTAATTCCCTTGTTTCATCAACCCAGTACTGAAGCATTCAGAGAGGCTCTTTGGTTCCTGCCTGCTTGCAAGAGCACCTGCAAGGAGGTGGCTTGGCACCCTAGGAGAGGGCTCTTGGTGACCCCACCAGGGCAGCCAGCAACATGTGGTCACAGAATGCTCAGGGGCTCATCTGAATGTCCTGCCATGTCACTGCCAGCCCCACAGAGATGGCAGAGGGCTCTTCCTGTGCCGCTCTGCTCCATCTGCAAGGAGAACATCTGGGATTAGTGGGCCACCTGAGCTCAGACAGAGGTGGGACAGAATACAAAAATAGGAATATGGGGTACCTTCATGCGGGTACTCACTGAGAGTTAAGGGCTCAGCCACGTCAGAGGAGAGTGGCTGTTGCAGCATGTGGGCACTTTTATGGTTGTGCATAGATCTGGCACTATACATCCATGTTGTTATTCTCATTCATTGACATTTTAATGGCCTAACTGTCAGATCCATCTGCCATGAAAAACTGTGCATGTAAAAATCAATGTGGAAAAACCAGACTTGCTATGGTATGAGTTGGGGAATTTGGCTCAGAATTGTTACATGTGCATATATGTGCCTGCAAGGACACATATTTGTGGCATGTCTGTGTATTTCATTAATACAAGCTGTATTATTGCTATAGTTAGGTAATTCTCAGCCCATTACTTTTATTGCTAAATTTGTTAATTTGCCATGTATCCTCAAGGGACTATATCGACATTGGCAGGATAAGCCTAAGGGCTGTTGTGATGTCTAGACAAAAGGAATTAAAGACAGCAGAAATACTTACTCAATATTTTCCTTCTGTGGGAAGTTTCTGTCTCACTCTTAGAAGCCTTTTGATGTAAATTTATTAACAATTTAATATAATAACAAATATGTGCTGTAATGGAATAAGTGTAAGCATTTTACATGTATTTACAGTTGGCTGGGCAGACTCTCCCTGCCTGACATCAAAGCCAATTTATTATTGAGGATTTGAAATTAAACTAGGAGTGTTGTCTCTAGGAATTTTCACTACAAATGAAAAAACATCCCATCAGTTAGACTGCTACTATGAAAATCCTACACTATTTTGAAAGGAATTGAAGGTAAACTCACTCTTTGAACAGCAGAAAAAGAACAAAGCAAAAACTTGGATTATCTCTTTGGGGGCAAGATAATCCAGGGAAGATCCAGGGATGCATAAATTCTAGGTCAGAGAATAACCATTATAGTAAATGTCTTGTCTGGGTTCCTACCAAACCACCAGACAAAACATCCTGCTGCATCACTCCCATCAAAACTACTGCAACAAGAGAATTAATGGGAGGAGTGCTGACAGCTCTCTTTTCAGACTTGTGTCTTGTTTTGTTTTTTTTTTTTTTTTTCCTCCCACATCTTTAAAGTGATTTACATCAAGGTGTCATCTCTGAAGAGGATCTGAGATTTGTGAAGGAAGTCTAGTTAAGTCAGAAGATTTTCATGGGAAAATGTCAAGAGAAAAGAAGAATAGAAGATTAAAGGGCAATTCAAAGAGAAGAGAAAGGATATCTTAGTGAAGAAGCCCAGAAGAGAGTGAGCTAGAAAAGTTATATATATGTATATATATATATATATATATATATCAGTAGATAAAGGAGTTTTGAAAAGTTTCCATACGTATGAAGATTGAGCTGAGTGAAACTCATCTGAGTCACCAACAAATAACTTTGTCTAGATATTCAGTGTTGGTTCATACTAACTATTCTGTTCTCTCCAGGACTGTAAAGGAGGTGTTTTGATAGAACAGCTTAATTAAAATTAAAGAGAAAACACAAGAAAACCCTCACACATTTCCAACAAGATCTGTTCCGTGCTATTGCCACCCTATCCCTTCTTTCTGGAGTGAAGATACCTGCTTCATCCCTCTCCTTTCACTGTCAATCCCAGTTCAGGAGATTCCACATTGCATTGTGGGAAGCGTCAATCTCTGCTGTGTCACAGCCTGGCTCTGTCTCTGCATTTGACAGGGGTTTGGCAACATCCTCTCGTTTCCACTCCAGACCTCCCTCTACAACCACATGGGCAGATGAGCCTCGCCTGTTACTCTAACTGCTACACTTTCCTTCATGATTGATTACATATCTTAAAATGTGAGGACAGTGAAGGAAAAATGAATGTTGCTTGGCTTTGGAAATCTGCTCATCTTTGTCTTTTCCAGCAGAGAAAAGAATGTAGTCCAAACCAGAAAGAGGAAGAATTTAGAAGACTAAATACCAAAGTTTTATTGCCCAGATCTTTTTCATATAGAAAACATAAATTAAAGAAGATACATATATATATGTAACTAATGAAAAGAAACATAGAAGAAAGAATGAAACAGAAGAGGAGAGCTTGGAGAAAGATCTCTCAGTTACATATGCTGTGCTGGGGTTCTGGAAGCCAGGAATATTTGTCTCAAAAACATAAAACTCCATCATGACCCAGATTATGAAAAGGCTTTTCCCTGGCCTTACTAGAAAGGAGAGTCTATGGAAGTTTGGAGGCTGTTTGACAGCCTGGAGCTTGGGGCTTAAGATGATCTATTTTTTTTGGACTTGATTTTGAAGTTAGAGAATACACTGTCAGTCAGCAAACCGCAGAACACATGTAACCCAAAACAAAGCTACTAACCAATTTGCAAATGCAACTAAATACAGGATTGTTCACAGTGCCTATGCATACTGGGGTAAAAAGGCTATCACAGACACTGAATTCTCTGAGTTCCTTTACCCCATTCCTTACTTTTTTAACATGACAGAAGCTGTTCACAATGCTTATACGAAACCTAGCACACATGTGGATAGATGTATACATAGGTACACATAGCCATTCTTAGCTATGGTTTCTTTTTTTTTTCCCCTAAAACATGGTTGTGGATATTTTAATATTGCAGCAATGAGTGATCACCCCAGTGGTGCTTTTTACATGGGATTCCAGCTGGGACTGACTATTCCTCCTGTGTCTGACAGGGGTCTGTGCAGGCACTGTGTGAGCTCCTTGTTCTGTCAGTGTTCGCTCCATTCCTTGCTACTGTGTCTCATCTTCTGAAGCAGCTCTGGCACTCACAGTCTGCATTTCCTCAGGCAAGTTTTTTTTTCACTGCTGGCTTTTTAGAACTGATTACCAGGTAACCATAATTATCATATTATAGTCAAAATGTGCTTTGTTCCCTGTCAGTGCCTGAAACATGTCTCTATACACTCCAGCTTTCTAACACCAATACTGTGCTCAGTTTATGAACACTTGTAATTGAAAAAAAAATCTGTCACTAGGTGATATAGACACAGTGTTTATTTTTTGGGTGAGAAAGGTGCATAAGGTTGAGGTGTTCAACTCTGTGGCATGCATTTTATGTGTGTGACACCCACTAACTCTTCATAAGTAATATATCAAGTATTTTATAGGCATGAATCATATTTCCAGTTATGGGTTTTTTTAATAAACCACTGGAATTCATTATAACAGTTTCTGTCATATCATGTATCAACTGCCCAGCCAAGCCCTCAGGTTTTTTAAACAGATTTTTGGTATATTTATCCTTTACTTGGTAGTCATCATTGCATACTAGTGCTTCAAAGATGTTTGTTCAGGTAGTTAAACAAGGCAAATATTTTCCTATAAACAGTAAATTCCATTACAAAGGATCATCTATTTATCTTCTCCTCAAACTGCTTTTTTATTTTTTTAATAATAATTAAAGCAAATAACTAGAAGGATGCCAAGTGTTGGGGATTTCAGATGTTAAATAATTGTGACAGTTGGCAATACTCTGGAGTCTGCAGTACATCATGCTTCTGTATTCCCTAACCTGTGATTTCAGATGTTCCTGTTTCAGTCTTTACCAAGTCCTTAATTCTGTAGGGAAGTGAAATATCCCTGAGAAATTTTGTTTTTCTAAAATCAAACTGTTGCTATAGCAAAATATGATGTCTCAAATTTGACTACAATGGAGGTTAAAGGAGAGAAGGATATTTTAGAACATAAGTCATCCCTGCAAAATTACTGAAAATGCTGTTTAATAAACAGAAGAGGGTGGAATTAGATTTAACTGGAAACTTTCATGTTAATGAAAAGCCTCTTTCTTTAGTGGAATCCACCAGCTCATGTTTTCCATTTAAAATTATTTGCATCTCTGTTCCAGGTACAAAGTATGTATATTTTCTTTAACTGTATTCTTACATCCATGTAACTTAGCAGGTAAGGTTGGCCTTGGAGTACACAAGCAAGCCACTGGCCTTCTCCTGGATCCTCGAGACAGGTGTCCCACTCAGGAGGAATAATGGAAGGAAAAGAAATGTGTTAGTCTGAAGGTGGTACTCAGTTCCCACCTGGTGGCTGGGCCCTCCTGCTCAGCCAGCAGTTCCCATTGTGCCCTAACCCCTGGTGTCAGTGCAGTGCTGGGTTAGAGAGAGCCATTGGCCAGTACACTTGAGTTGTTTTGCTCTCCATAAAAGCATTTGACCAGGTGAAAATAAATTGCTTTGCAGGGAAAAAAAAAAAATATTGTGACTGGATATAGCATTGCAAATATTTGCCTTCATCTGGACTCCCAGCCTACAGCTGCCCCTGGCCTGATGGGAGCCTCTCAGTTCCATGTCCCAGCCCACCAGCTAAATCACACTGGCACTGGATTTAGATATTCACATTTGAAAACATGCACATCCAGGTCCAAATCAACTCTGTGATGGAGCATGGCTGTTGGACATCCTCAGGCCAGCAGCAACCCAGCTGGCTTTGGGATCAGAGGATTGAGTCAGTGTGGGCTCAGGTCAATTAGCTGTGCTAAGAAGTAGGGCCAATTTAGCTCAGGGGCAGTGTTGCAAGCTACAGAGCTTTATGGAGCCTGTGATGTCCCACCCCTGCATTAGAAATGCTGGGAGCTGGTGTGGGGGCTTTTGTCCCATACCATATGTCACAGCACAGACACTGCCCTTCAGTCCCAAAGGGTATACCTTGAAGTATTCAAATGGCCAAGTCATTTATACACCTTCTCCTCCCTCAGTCTCAGAGCTGGATTTTGTGATGATTACATTAAATATTACTCCACATAAAAGCACTTCCTGTGCCAGGGGCAAGGTGTTGCTTGGCATTGGGGCAGAGTCAAGAGTAAAATGCTGTTTTCTTCTCTTTTTTTGTTGCCATCAAAGATGTCAAGGAAAGTGCAAGTGGCTTCCAAAACTGTATTTTCAGATTTTCATAGTCCTAACATTCATGTAATGAATGACAGCCATTAAAACATATTTCTTCAACTGGTAGCCTAATCTGAGTACAGACACCATTAAAAAAAAAAAAAGTGGGACTACTTCCCACATTTGTATAGCACAGGAAATCATTGAAGCTGATATAAAGATGCCACACAGACTTATAAGGATGATACTGTGAGGTAAATCTTTAATTACAACAACTCTAAGTATTTACCCAACTATAAAAGACAAAATAATGAACATCTTGACTATTTGGGAACTAAATGTTTTTTTTCTTTTGAAACACAGTGCTGCAAATATTACCTGTTTTTCAACTGGTAGCTGAAAATTGCTTTTATATCATCTGAGGGATGCTTACTTTACATATTGAAAATGCAAAGCAAGTTATGGATAGCCTGTCAGTAATATAATATCACTAACCAATCCAGGAATACATGTCATGTAATTCTTTTGATGAAATGGTTAAACATATCTGAATCAAATGAAACACATGTGAATAGAAAAGTTTAATGATCAAGTAGAAATAAACACATTTTGCAAAGTATTCTATTGTTCTTCCTAAAGCCCATCAACCACTGAACTGTCCCAACACTTGTACACTGTTCTGCTGTCAGCCTGTGTGCCCCATAGAGAGCCCAAGGTGCCAAGAAGCCAAAATATTTCTGAGGGACTATTTTGAATATATTCTTTAATATTGGAAATTTTTATGGAGATGTTATGTATGAGTTTCCTATGGAGTTCTTATTTCCAGTCCCATCCTCAGTTTACCAAATAATTTTTCCTACCATTTTATACTATGCTGGGTGTTTTTCACATAAATAGAGTTAAAATAGTTGCCAAGGAAGCAAGAAGTGGCTATAGTTAAAACAGTCTGAAGTGTTTATTAATCTTCAACTCAGGTGCTGGAATGGGAAACGCCTTGCTCAGGGAATTTTAGTTTCCTGAATCCCAAACTGTATTGTTTAAATGCAGCTGTTCATGTGGCGTGTCTGTCCTTGAGAATCACACACCAAATTGTGTAGATCCAGATAGATTATGGTAAATAGAGCTCATAGGGTTAGAAGAAGAAGATATTGTTTGAGTAAAATCCAACATTGTGATTAATGTGCTCAGGCACAAAATTGGAAAAATTACCCAGTTTCTTCGAAATACCTGTGGTTTCTTTCCAGCTGGATACTTGTAACACATATGAATATTTTTAAGATAGATGGCATAATACTTCCTGTGTCTTTGAATTTTATGCTATGAATTAATTTTTTAATATGATGTCATTTCTTACATGTTTTTTCTTCTAAAACTAAGTCCTAAGGAGTACAATCAGACACTATTAGCAACAGCACAACACAATGCAAATGACCTTGTTATAACACTGTAAGTGATTCAAAATGAAGAAAAACAGCTTACAAAAAGCCTTGAGTCTCAAGGTGGGTGTGCTCAGACTCTGGGGCAGCCGTGTTGCTGTGCAAGGGGACCAGGAGGAGTCTACAAGGCATCCTTTCTGACAGTGATGTCCAAATGCAATATTCCTATGGGGATGCTGAGGTTTTACTGCCTGGCCTTGGTTAGTCCCTCAGCAATGCCTTGAAGCTGGCCTTGTGCATCTCAGCAGTGCCACCATGTCAGAGTGAGGCTGCCCCAGGGATGCAGGGCTGGGGCTGAGATACAGCAGCATGGCAAGGGCTGCCCAAGTGGCCCAGTGTGAACAGAGCCCTTGCCCTCCCCAAGAGCCACAGGGGGAGGCTGGGGTGTCTCAGCAACTGGTAGGCTCCCTGGCTTGTCCCCAGCAGGAGCTGCTGAGCAAGGCAGGACCTGGTTTGGCAGGAGGATGTGTTGGGTGATGGCCACATTGGGTGATGCCTTTCTGGGTGTGTGCCTCAGTGCTGGCTGGGAAACTGCCTTCTCCCTCTGCAGGGACCTCTGGGTGCTCAGGAGTAGGACTTTGTGCTTTTGTGCCACCAGGCATGCGTGGATCCCTTCTTCTTTTGTGAGAAGATTGGAAAAGGAGATCTGGATAAAGGAGCTGCTGCTGTTGGACCTCAGGGTTTTCTGCATGATTGCTCAAAGGGAACTTCCATTTTCTTCTGCAGTTGCAGGGAGAGCAGCAGTTTGATGCCACATTGTGTCGTCTTTGCTCCAGTTCTGGTTTACCCTTTAATGTTGTTTCTAAGTATTCACAGTGCTTTCAGCTAGTCCATGCTAAACTTGTTCTTCATTCCCACTGTCAACTGAAGGTGGCTTCGCAGGGGAGTACTTTGCAGTTGCTGCTTATTCCAAGACCCAACCTTTGTACCACTTAGAGGAAGGGCAGATTACTTTGCCTTCTTGTCACAGAATTCACAGAATTCACAGAATTCACAGAATTCACAGAATTACTGGATTGGAAGAGACCTTCAAGATTATTGAGTCCAACCCATGCCCTAACGCCTCAACTAAACCATGGTACTGAGTGCCACATCCAGTTATTTTTTTAAGCACATCCAGAGATGGTGACTCCACCACCTCCCCGGGCAGGCCATTCCAGTACTTTATCACTCTTTCCATGAAAAACCTTTTCCTAATATCCAACCTGTATTTCCCTTGGTGCAGCTTGAGACTGTAACCTCTCGTTCTGTTGCTGCCTGGTGAAAGAGACCAACCCCACCTGGCTACAACCACCTTTCAGAGAGTTGTAGAGAGTGATAAGGTGACCCCTGAGTCTCCTTCTCTCCAGGCTAAACAGGCCCAGTCCTTGTCCTCCCTACTTGTCCTTCTGCATTGTCTAAATCTGGCTAGCAGGTGGTAGGTGCCAGCCAGAGGCATGGCTGCAGAGTGGAAGCTGTGCTGGCTGACTGCCTGACATCCCTGCCTGGGCTCTGTCCTCACTGTGTCCCCAGCAGCTGTTCCCTGCTGGGGTGGCAGGGGCGACGCCTGTCACTGTCCCAGCCACTGCAGCCAGCTTGCACAGCTTGCAGGGCTCCTCAGCATCCGAGTGAAAAATCAACCCCTGTCTCTGTGTGCCCAGGGCCAGCTTCAAAGCCCTTTGAAATGACAAGGATTTTTCTGCCCACTTCAAAGGGCCCTGGCTCATGAGCGTGCAGCACAGGGTGCACCAGTTAATTTTTAAACTCCCATTACCTGAAAACTTCTTGTAAAGTGTACCAGAGCATAAGGCTGGGGACGAGCTTGCTGGAACACTTGACAAGGCACAGATGAACACCTGGGACTAAAAATTGCTTTCTTTGCTATTTATCTTTTTATGCCATGCACATGCCTTTTAATCATTCCTTGTAATCATTTACCTGTGTTTTCTTCTGTCCTGCACATTTAGTGCTTGGTCGTTCCCCTTGCTACCCTTCACTCAGCAATCCACAGGACCCAATAAGGTCTGCAGGGCTTTCCTGAGCTGATCTTACATTTCTGAGCAGACTAAAAGTTTAGAAACCCTTGGCATACTTGAGTTAGAACCACGCCACCATATGCATGGCTCTGCAGGAAGCTGCTGCTGCTGACAGTCCATGGGCAGTGTGCTCACTTCCTGCACTTCCTGCCTCCTTGTCTCTTGCATGGCTCCCAAAATATCTTCCCACTGCAGCTTGGGATGCTTACTGCCACAGGATGGTTGCTGGTAGGACAAGAAGTTATTAAACAGTGTGCAAAGGATGCCATTTTATTAGGCTCTGGTTTGTGAGGTGTATAAATATACAATGCAAGATTAAACAAATAAACCCAAAGAGAACACCTTCCCTTTATTTACTTTTCCAGGAAAGTTTCATATTTTTGTCTCATCCAAAGTCTTCTACGTTGCCCATTTTACATGTTAACTCCAATAGAAACAAAGTTAAAAAAAAAAATTTTGAAAAGAAATTTTTGAAGTAGTGCAGATAGGCAAAGAACATTTTATTTATAGAGCGAGGAATAAATAAACAAACCTCTGAATTGAATTGGAGAGTAGTCTCCCAAAGGAAATAATGGATATCAAATTGCTTGAATAATTTAAAACTAGGCTGGACAAAGCACTTAATAATATATGGCAGAAAATAAGCCTGCCTTGGCAGGAGATGGAGTGGATGACTTAATCAGTCTTTTCCCTCTCTAGCCTGTATTATTTTATGGTTTCTTACTGTAGATGACTCAATGTTAACAATGCTTATTTTCTTAGAACTGCTTTCTAGAGGACAGTGTATGTCCACATCCTTATTCTTTATTAATTATCCCCACTTACCAGAAAGGCACTGGGGCTGCTAAGCAGCTTTTAGGAATATTGTGGGAGTGTCAGTTTTAGGGCTGCATATATAAGAAGAACGACAAAGCCATCTGTCAGCTCCATCCTACAAAAGGCACCATATATGTCACATATCACTATCATGCTTTTTCCATCATCACAAATTACAGCAAAATTCTTTGTGGAGTCTTTTCGAAAGCATTGAAATTGGGTTTGTATCACTAAAAGTAAAACTCCCTTTTCTTTAATGAGCACAGTGTAATGTAGCAGAGCTCTGTGAGAGAGGGAAATCCACAGTCTGAATTGCTTCTGAAGTGGGCCCTAGATAAAATTCCACATTCACTTTTGTGGTGTTTATAAATTACATTAAAAGTGACTGGCACCTGTTGTTCTATTTTATTTGGCCATACACCTCCTTGTGTAAAACACACTGAAAAGCATGTGGGCAGAGACATTTCACTACAGATTTAGGAAGTGTTTGTTGGACATTGGGTAAGTCAGAATGTACATTACTAGGGAAAGAACAGACATAAAACAAAAACTACACAACTATTACTTCATTTGACATGAAATCTGTACTATTAAGAAAACAAACAAACACTGATCAGATAAACACAAATGACAAATATAGGAGAGCCTTCCTTGGTTTGGCAGCTGGACAAGATGAACTCTAGGAGACTAACAGGAGAGAAAAAGACTCAGTTTAGAGAGAGGGAGATGGGATACACAATATAAAAATATATAAATATAAAAAAGACAATTTCTATAGCATTTATAGCATATTCTACACATTCTTCTATGTAAGAGTAATGGACTTTCTGAGAGGGAAGCACAAGCTAGAGACATTGAAAATCTTTCTAATAGAACACTGAAGAGCTGGAATATTTTGCTTGGATAGCATAAAAATCTACAACAGATGTCAGACAAATATCCATTTAGAATGATTTAAGTGTATTTGATATTACTTTGGGCCAAAGTACACCAGATTATTTTTTCATTGTCCTTTCATCCCTGCTGTTTATGAATTTCTGAATTAATGGAGAAGGCAAGTGTGGAAAGAAAAATCCTGGGGGGATACTTACAACACGGCTTATGAGATTGGCATGGAAAAGGCTTCCATGCAATTATTTATAGTATTAGGTAATTTTTACATTTTTCATGCTACTAAAAGAAGACAGAAATTGGCATTTTGGAACCATTACAGAATTTTTTTCAGTTGTCATGTTTGGCATTGTAATCCAGAGCACAGACAAGATATGAATGCCAGAAAGGTGCATTTACAGAGATATTGAGAAGTCTGTGGTGGTCCTCATCTGAGGATCCAAAGGCTCCTGGAGGGTGTAATTTGATTCCCATGAAGGGGTTACAGACAGGGCTGTACTTACTAGAGGAAGGAAGATGCCAGCAAAGAAGAGGTGTTGTTACCTTGCCAGTTCTGTGTCTGTTGAAAATACTGTCCCAACAATTCTCAAACTCTTTTCTTTGTAACACCAGCGAAAGTTCTGTTAGTGCTTTTTCACCATGTTAATGCATATTGGCTTGTGGCAGAGGGTTCATTCCACATACAAATAGTCTAAATCATTCAATTTTAATATCTGGGTTACCACGGAGAAAAGTCCTCTTAGCTTCTTGGCTATTTCTGCTCTATAAACCTTCACTATAGCTTTAGGCTATCAGAGTTTCACATTTACAAAAGCCTGAAAAAAGCTGGAAACAATCAGTACCATATATGTTGTGTATCTCCATTTCACTCATGCGTATTTTCAGAGGATCAAAATGAAAATGTAGTAGCACCAATGATGGAGAAGCAAAATATTAGCTATATCTAAAGGTAACATATCTGATTTTGCCATTACTAAAAGCTGTTTGCAGTTTCTTTTTAAAGTTTATATCCCATTAATACTTATGCACTGAAATATTTGTGGATTTTTTTTCCTATGGGATTTATGTCCTCCCTTGCTTTTTTGCCCTCCTTTTAGTTTGCTTTGTTCTCTCACTGCGATGCACAGCCTAAATAACCAAAAACAAACTATTCCCTCATCAGGGCTGCCCCCCTTTACTGATATCAAGAAGCATAACTACCATAGTGATGAATTCCTTAAAGTGAAGCAGAAAACACCTCCTAGAATGCTCTCCATCCTCTGCTGTGCCAAAAACTCTGGTTCGTTGTTTCCCACAGCTCTGCTAGTATTTTTTCAACAGTTACTTTTACTAGCCAAGGCTGAGATATTTGGAGACTTCCTTGGGTAAAATAAAACAGTTGGTGGAACAAACAATTTGGAACAGTGTCACTCTTATTTTCCAGATCACTTATTTTCCCCCCTATACCCACTAAAGCCATTTCAATACTAACCTCTTATTAAAGATGCACTTCACAAAATTATTTGGCTGTTGATGTTCCAGTCCCATAGGATTCAAAGACAATAATAGCAGCAAATTTAACTGGGTTTTTCCGAAGTTACATGTTCACACCCACCCTTCTGAGTCCTTCCCTTCCCTTCCCTTCCCTTCCCTTCCCTTCCCTTCCCTTCCCTTCCCTTCCCTTCCCTTCCCTTCCCTTCCCTTCCCTTCCCTTCCCTTCCCTTCCCTTCCCTTCCCTTCCCTTCCCTTCCCTTCCCTTCCCTTCCCTTCCCTTCCCTTCCCTTCCCTTCCCTTCCCTTCCCTTCCCTTCCCTTCCCTTCCCTTCCCTTCCCTTCCCTTCCCTTCCCTTCCCTTCCCTTCCCTTCCCTTCCCTTCCCTTCCCTTCCCTTCCCTTCCCTTCCCTTCCCTTCCCTTCCCTTCCCTTCCCTTCCCTTCCCTTCCCTTCCCTTCCCTTCCCTTCCCTTCCCTTCCCTTCCCTTCCCTTCCCTTCCCTTCCCTTCCCTTCCCTTCCCTTCCCTTCCCTTCCTGAAAATAAACTGTATCAAATTTCTGGAAATGTGCAAAGAAGACTTCCAGAGATCATCAGGGTCCTCCTCTGATGTTTCAGAGGAGAATAGGTGCTGGAGGAGGTGAAATTCATCAGAAGGAACTGTTCCTTCTTAGCTGTGCATCAGAAATCCTCCCCTGAGAAGAACTCCACACATCACAGAAACTCGAGGGACAGGAGGCTTTGCTCGTGAGTCACGAGCAGAAGTTGCCTGTGGCTCCCAGTGTGGGTGAGTGCTGGGGACAGCACGTCACAGCAGCACAGATGGAAACCCCAGGAAAACACTCTACAGCCTCTGATGGTTTCTCCTGGACATGGGGATTTAGATAACTTAGTAACTTAGTGGTTGTCATTTCAGCTGCTTGCAACAGGTTGGTGACATCTGATTTACACTGTAACAAGCCTATAATTTCCTCCTTTACGCCAAAAGTAACAGGACACCAAAAAATTGTCTGTGCTGTACTCTTTCCATTTACAAGTTTGAACAAATCATTTTGGCTGCTCTGGTTTTGATGAAAATGAGGAATAGTTAAACATGGCCTCTTCAAACCAAACCACAACACAACAATAAAAAGCAATTCATGCTTCCAAACAAAACAAAGTAAAAACAACAACAATCTGTCTTGTGTTTGGAAATGTCTGTGAAAGAGAGGTGCCAGGGCAAAAATCTCCTTATTATAATGAAGTAGTTCTCCAGATGTTATATGACGATCAAGCTCGCCAGGAATATAGGATGGATCAATATTCACTTTACATCATTACCACATAGCTGCCGGAAGCAGGCCAACTTGGCCTGCAGGGTCTCTCATAACCAGGACCCACCGGTCGTCACATAGCTGCAACTTCCAAAAGATGCAAAATTTATATAGGAAGTAGGAATTCTTTCCCAACTTTTCATTTCCTATATATGAAATATTTTATCACAATTAATTTTGGAATATAATTCCATTTATTTCTTGATAACTAGAAGGCACCAATAGTGACATTTGGTCAGATATAATGCACAAATTCAGATAAAACACTTGGGTTTAAGTCAATTAATTAAGTACAAGAAAGACTGAGACTCTTCAAGATAAACTAATACTAATACTTCTATGTCCAACATTGTTGTAAGTACTGTAACGCTGAGTGCTGTGGTAGCTTATTCTGATGTCTGTGGGGCCATTCCAGAGTTGATTTTGTGCAATGTTTATCCGTAAACTGCAAAAGCAATTGCCCACTCTACAGGAAGAAACTTATTTTTCTCAAATATAAAACAAGAACTTTTCCAATTCCACCACTAAACCATGTCTCCAGGTCCAACATCTAAACATCCTTTAAATACCTCCAGGGATGGTGACTCAACCACTTCCTGTACAACCTGGCCCAATGCTTGACAACCCTTTCCATGCAGAAATTTTTCCTAATATCCAATCTAAAACTCCCATGGCACAACTTGAGGCCATTTCTCCTTGCTCTATGGCATGTTACCTGGGAGAAGAGGCTGACTTCCACATTGCTAGAATCTCCTTTCAGGCCGTTGTAGAGAGAGATGAGGTCTCATCCCACCCCTCTTCTCCATGCTAAACCCCAGCTCCATCAGCTGTTCCTCACAGTGACTTGCTCCAGACCCTTCCCCAGCTCTGTTGCCCTTCTCTGGACTTGCTCCAGCACCTCAATGTCCTTCTTGAAATGAGGGGCCCAGGACACAGCTCTCAAGGTGTGGCCTCACCAGTGCCAAGCACAGAGGGACATCCCCTGCCCTGGTCCTGCTGGCCACACTATTGCCGACACAGGCCAGGATGCCATTGGCCTTCCTGGCCACCTGGGCACAGCTGGCTCATGCTCAGCACCCCCAGGTCCTTTTCACCAGGACAGTTTTCCAGCCACTCTTGTCCCCCTGTAGCACTGCCTGTGCAGGACTTGGCACTTGGCCTTGCTGCACCTACTACAACTGGCCTCATCCCATCAATCCAGGCTGTCCAGATCCTTCTGCAGAGCCTTTCTACCCTCCAGCATATCAACACACATGACCAACTTGATGTCATCTACAAACTGACTGAGGGTGCCCTTGATCCTCTCATCCAGATCACCAATAAAGATATTAAACAGGACAAGCCCCAGTACTGAGCCCTGGGGAACAACATTAGTGCCTGGCCACCTGCTGGATTTTGTTCCATTCACCACCAGTCTGGGCTCCACCATGCAGCCAGTTTTTTACCCAGCCAAGAGCACATCCAGACCATGAGCAGTCAGTTTCTTCTGGAGAATGCTGTGGGAAATGGTGTTAGAGGCTTTAGTAAAGTCCAGGTAGACAACGTTAAACAACATTCTCATCCTCTTCCTTCTCTGCAAAGCAGGTCACCTTGTGAGAGGAGATCAGGTCAGTCAAGCAGGACCATTGTCCAGAAATTTTCTGTGAATAAACAGTAAAAATGTTAACAATGTTCTTCCTCTTTAGCAAACATTTGCTAATGGATTTCACAATAACAATACGTGTTTTCAGGATAAAATCACATGCAAACGAAACATGTTCTATTCTGTGTGGGAATACTAACAGTTTTCCATCTTCATTAAAGATGGGTTGGACACAAACTTTTTTTGCTGTAGTTATTAAATCATATTGCATGTTTCCGTGTTGACAGGTCTGGACTTCTCCCAGAATTCTATTGATACAGAAGGCTGTGTAATTTCTGACACTGGTTAACTTTCAAACAGTGTTGTTTATCTGTTTTTTGGGCACAGATCTGTGTGACTGATGGCTTTATTTTATCAACAGGATATATTAATTTTACTGGTTTGCATGTGAAATGTGGCAGGGTGCCAAAATGGCTACCCAAATAACCATGAAAACCGAGTTGTTTGATTTTGGAATTCTTAAAAAAATATTTCTCCTTGCTTGTCCCTCCCTGATTCCATTCACTGAATTCTTACTTTTTATATGGACAGCAACAGTTTTCCAGGCAGGAGTTACAACATGGCCCAAGAGTCTTTTTAGCTAATTAACCTCTCTCCATAGCATACATGCAGCCAAATGAGGTCTCAGGACTGAATGAGGAGTTTTCCTTCAAGTCCTTTGAATAAAACTGCAGTTTAAAACAATATCTATTTTACACCACCTATTTTTTGCTCTTCTTTTGAGCAAAAGAATTTCCAGATAAATCCACTTAAATATTGGGAGAAATTTTTGGTGAATGCCATGCATGAAGCAAGACTCATCACAATGTTGCTCATTGTTGAGTTTTGATTTATGTTCCCACTCAATTGCTGACTCACTCTCTTTCCAGCATGTGCAAATATTTGCTTTCTTTCTTTTTCTGGAGCATGTTCCATAGAGCCCACTGATGTAGTATCCAAGCAAATTTTCAACATCAACAAAAATATTACCAATGCACTAGAACTTTGGTGACATCCCTCTTTTAGTGTCTGAGACTGCTCAACCCAACCATCTCAGCATTCACATTAAACAACTAAGTGCTATTCTGTTGTTTTTCACAGAAAAGAGAACAGTGGCATATAGCACTGAGGAATCTCTTAGTTCAGGTCTGTGGCTGCAAAGTAAAGCAGAAGTGGTGTAAAACCTCCAGGCATACTAAAGGAAGAGGTGAGGTCTGCAATCCTTACAGAGACAGCCTTACAAAACTTATTTACAGTCAAATATTTGATGCTAACAAAAGTGAACCAGTTGGGGTAAATTTCTTAACATCTGTGGTTAATCTAATGCAGGTTTTCCAGCAGTTCAACCACATCAGTGAATAAATCAGTTTTCCTTTCCTTGCAAGTCCTTTTTTTTTTTTTTTTTTTTTTCCTTTTTTTTTTTTTTTAATAAATCTTCCTTAGTCTGGTTGTAATCTGAAGCTCATTCTTGATGAGAGTGTTGAAAATAGAACTTCATTCTCCAGCAACTTGATAGTGAAGCAGACAGAGACAGCTGGTGCTCTTTTGCTACTTTATGCTTTTCAATAAACTGTCAAAGCCTGCAGGATATGCCTTAACACAAACTGCCCTTATGGAAAGTCTAGAGGCAGAATCTTCCAAAGTCAAATGAACCCCTGGGTCCCTGGGTCAGTAAACTCTCATTTTGTGGCCATGAAGTCCCTCTTTGGGCTGTTTTTTTCTTTCTTCTACCTCCCTTCCTCTGCATCTTTCCCAGTTGTCTCAGCAAAGAGTAGTTGTACTTATGCTTCAAGAGTACCCCTGATTTTTCCAGAACAGAGCTGATCTTCTGGGAATAACCTTACTCTGCCTGTGTCATCCTTAGAGTGCTGAGAGGACATAGTATTGTATTTCTTGAGGCTCTCCCTGGAAAATCGAAACAACCATGCACACACACAACTTGAAATGCAAAAAAAAGAAAAAACAAACAGGTAAAAAGCCCCTCACCAGAGAAAGCCTTTTTTTTTTGTTGTTGTTTTCCTACAATCATTGGTTTCTACACCAATCTTTTTCTGAATCATTATGAAATTACAGTCCAGCCTCCAAAAGCACTCTTACTTGAAATGTCCCGTTCCTTGTTCCACAATTTGTAATACTCACATTATAAAAACAACCAACAAAATAAAAAAAACACTCCTCACCCCTGTCCTCCATGAAACAAAGTGTCTTTATAACACTGAAAATTTTATTGCTGCTGCCAAGGACAAACACAGGTTTCTGCTAATTAGAAGCCGTTATGAATCCTGTCTCAGAAGTGCTTCTGGAAGACATGGCTTGATTGCTCTCTGGAATCAGCCATGGCTCCCAGTGTCTTGGGCCTGGCAGAGCACCTTCCCTGTTACTCAATATTCACCAGGCATTTCTTCATGCCCTAGTCCCCGTGAAGAACACGCTGTTATCCTCTGATGCACAAGAGGTGCATATTACAGCACTGCTAAGGTGCTGTGGTTTATATTTTCACTTAGTATTTGGGTGGAGAATACTTTGTTGTTATTCAGTCATCTTGAAATCACTCTTAATGCATGTCAAGTTAACCAAAGATGCAAATAAAAGCATTCATTCATCGAAACCAAGCAGACCATGCAGCCTAAAAGGCTTACAAAAGACAGAGGTGAAGAAAAGAGAGGAAGAGTGCACTTAATCTGTTTGAAGGTTGGGGCAGCTGAGGGACAGCATTGCGTATGCAGCGTGACCACACTTGGTGAGAACATTCCTGGATTGCCACCAGTCTCATTCCTAAGGTACAGACCAAGTATTGCTCATCTATATTCTAGCTGCAAAAGATCCAGAAGGCTTTTGTGTTAACTTTTTCTTCAGGATCTCCTCAAACTGACACACGGCAGACCACAGACAACTGGGTCTCCCCATTTAGTGTCCAGGCACTTCTCTTGCTCTATAACCCTTGTATCTCTTGGGCTGCAGTAGCTGCAGCTGGCCAGGCACTGCCCAGAGCCTTCTACCTATTTCCCACCAGAAGTAAAAGAGATGAACTCTGACATGATGCAGATTATGCTTTGAGGCAGGGAGTTGCAGGAGAAAATACCTTTGCCATACAGCAGGTTCCATAATAGAGGAAATATTTATTTGTTCCGTGGGCCATATGGCTCAGTTTCCTCTCTCTCTCTCAAAACCTGAAGTGGATCCCTTTGAAAAATGAGTCAAAGCAAACTCCCTTTTCTCTCCTGCAGCAGTGCTCTGGTAGCCATCATTTGCATCTCAACTGATTCCTTGAGCTTTGAAATCACTTGAAATCAAGTCCTTTGATTTGTGGCTTGTTTAGAAACTCCCAGGATGTCCTTTCCAGGTACTTGGTGTGTCCCCCCTGAACCTACATAAACTTGATGCAAACAGCACCCACATTTCCCTCTGCTTTGTTCAGTGTCTTGCTAAAGCCCTGCATAACATCTGGAAGATTGCCAAGTCTGCCTCCAGCCAAGCCTACTTTGGAAGACCCCTGTGGATTTCATTTGCACAGGTGCAGCCCCAAGCACAGAGGAAGATTAACAGCATGTGTACCTTGAGCTCTCAGCCAAGCTCCATGTAAGAGCTGAGAACTGCATTGAGAGAGACACTAGAAACTGCAGACAGGAGACAATACAGAAGGACAGGACTTGCACATATTTTATATATATATATATATATATATATATATATATATATATATATATATATATATATATATAATGTTTATAAGAGACTGTTAGTGGAAAGATTTAAAGGACTTCAGCAAGCTTTGGATCAGATCATACTCTTTTTTTTTGACTTCGGGTACAAAGCTTTTGCTAGTACAAGGTAAACTGGTTTAAGTATTTCCTGTGACTCATTGAAAAGTAAATGAGCTATTTAATGCAACTGCTATGTTCATTTCAATGGATATAATCTAACACCAGCTCAACTACACAGGCAGAATTATATAAATCACTGCTGAGCTAGTAGCAACTGATAAGATAATTGCTAAAACACCATTTACAGGAAAGTAGTCTGTGTGAAAAAGCAGTGTTGGATTGATGCTTATTTAATTGCTGTGTGACTTCAGTTCTGGACCCTTGTTTATTAACCTTACCTGTCTAATTTAAATAATGGAATGCTGTGTGCTTCTCTGTGTCGCAGAGAATATTACCAGGTGCTGGTTTCAATATAGAAGGAAATACTTGACATGCAGTTAACTGTGCAGTAACTTTGCTCCTAAAAATTAGAATTTTTGAGCTAAAAGTATGTTCCACTTTTAATGGAACACAGAAAAGCTTATCATTGAATTTCTATACCTTCTACCACAGCCACAGAATAATAATCATGAAATAAGAAAATGTTCTAAATATCCTTTAAAAATCCCTGCAAACCCAAATTGGGGACCCAAAGGGACAATGGCTTCTCTGGATTATTACAGTGAGAGATTGAAATTATTTTTTGGCAATCTGCAGTAATCAAATGTAATCAGGAATGTATAAGAAGTTAGTTTGATACATCCTGGATACTATATAAAGTGAAAACAGGAATGTCAAAAGCATTTTAATTTAAGCCTTGTCTCTCAAAGAAAAATTATAGAACTGCTTGCACGTGGAATTACAAAATGCAACCAAAGTTCTTAAAATGTAGGTGACTTGTAAATCAACAAAAAACTGTTCCCATGATTGCTAATTTAAGTGAAACCTGAGCCACTAAAAACCTAGAAAAATGCCAAGGTCATTGCCAATAGCTTTCATTAGCAATGAAAAAGGGAGAAAAGAACAGGCTAATGGTAGGAGGACATAAAATATTAAAAAGGAGCTATTGATTTAAATGTGCTATTGCTAAAACTAGGTAGCAGTAGCTATTATATGTTTCTGCCAATGTATCCACAAAGCTATTATTAGTATTTATCTATTTTCCCAGTTGTCTCCTAAATGCTACTTATTCTTTTATTTTTGGGATTTTTAAATTTCCTTTTCCTTTTTTTTTTTAATCTGGGTTTTAAAAACAGACTAAAGTATGAGGATGAACACACCAACCTGTTTGCAAATCATTACACAGTAATTTATATTCCTGGGTTTAGGAATACGTAGAAGAGGGAGAAAATAATATGCATTAATCTCGGGACACCTTTTTTGTATTCCAGTTCCCAAGGAAAGGCATCAATGTGTAAATATAACCTAGGTGCAAGGTCGTGCATCTGTGAGCTGCAAGGTTACATACCTTTACCAAACACTGGAGATTTCTCCAGTGAGACATGCAACAGGAGATGGGAAGTCCTTCGAGGAAGATGAGATATCCCTTTGAGTGTTCACAGGGCTTGGACTGCAGGAAGGGGGGATAAGTAAAGAGAAGTAACCCTGAGTTTACCTCCTGACTGGTGTTCCTCTGCTCCATTCCAAAACTAGATGTTTTCTGCAGAAATGCACACCCGCAAGACTTCACTGCCAGCTCGTACAACAGATGCCCATGCCAGGGACACCTGCACATCATAAGAAGATGGCATAATGCTTCCAAGCACAAGGTTTAGCTGGGGAAGAGGTCATTCAAGGGTGCAGTTATTTCCCAGATAAGCACATGGCACATTTGTCCTTCAGCCTCATGCCCTTCTGTGGGTAGTTACAAAACCAAAGATGAAGTGAAAGTCACCTTTCTGATAGACTGAAACTCTTGACCATTACAGGACAAAATTAATTACTTCAGTGACTTCTGCAGGGTTTAATTCTTTGCACAGATATGGAAGAATTAAGGACTATCTAATTTTATTCTTGAGGAAATCACCAGTGGAAATTATAGACAAACTGAACTTCGTGCCAATCCTATTTTTCACTGACTAAATCTGGTGTACAGTACAACAACTTCAAATAGGTTGTGTAATTATATTAAGTGTTGCAGAAAATCAGCTCAGATGTTTTACTAGTCACTATGAGGTTATGAACATAATGTTTTTATTTAAAAAGAAAAAATATCAATTTAATGTGAATTAAAATGAAATTTTTTTTCTTTACAAACTGTGATGACTTCTAATTAGAATAACACGAGTGCATAACATACCTCGGTGAGGGCTGGAATTGTCAACAGAAACCTTTAGGAGCTATTCTGCAAAACACTGTTAAAATTCAAGATTTTTCCAAGTGGAAAACATCACATGGACACACATATATTTTCCTACGGTAGTTTGTCTCCCTGGAATCTTACTAATGAGTTGTGATTGCAAGCTGAGTCATCTTTAGGGCCTAACATTTCAGTTGATGTCAAGTAATTTGTAAATTGCTTTTGGAATCATCCAATGCAAACATTAGAAAAAGCACACAGACCAGATATCCTTATTATTCTTGGTAACTAAAGTGGAAACATCATGGAAGAAAACTACTGTTAAGAGAAATTTAGTTGTTAGAGTTAGAGCTTACTAGAAAATTCATGGCAGCAGTTTCATAATCTGAAGACGCAGATAATTTCACTTGGGAGTGTAGGTACTGATTGCTAGGAGGAGGATGTTTTGTGTGATTTCAGAATCAAAGAAAATAAAGCAGTATTTTAATCACCAACACCTTTAGAACCAAGATAAGCATTCTCATTATAGTGAGGGGGACTTAATACATTAATAAGTCTGTGACTCAGTGAATCTCTCAGATAATTATCTACAATTCTACATGGCATTTTGAGGCTTTACTTTGTAACCTCTAAACTTGGGGCTCTGAGGAATTTTTTGCATGCTTAGGCTGTACCAGAATGATGATGGTAGGGTCTTTGTGGCGTGCTGAAATGCAAAAATCAATGTACTTAAAGAAAATAAGTATAAATAGAAAATACTAACATAGGAGTGGGTTTAAGCACTGGAGAAAGTAGTATAAAAATAGTTTCACACTAGGAGTGATGCAGATGTGATGGGCTATCTTGTAAGTCCATTAACTCTGTGACTGAGTGAATCAGATAAATATCTAGAATGCTACATAACAGTTAGTGACTTCTTGCTTTCTTCCTGTAGATTATAAAATAATTATTTTTTTAACTCTAGGTATTTTTAGCATCCTTTCTTTCCTGAGAGTGATATGACAAGTACATAATGTAGACATCAATAAGGAAGCAAAATACTCCTTTGCCATCACTAGCTAATTTGCAGTTGTGGCACAGGGACTGCTGTGATGAGAGCAGACATGGAAAAACCTCTTCAGGAATAAGATCAGAGGTGCTTTAGTGAGGTATATTAAAATGTGCATGCATGTACAGAAGTAGATGAAAGGTGTTTAATTTTCATATGAAAAAAGTCTGCAAACATGTTCCTGCATTTTGCCTTGACTTTTAAGTAAAGGCAAAATTAAGAAACGAAGGGGTTTGTTTGGTTTCAGAAGGAATGTTCTGTGGTGTTCATGGTACAGTACAGTCACATGTAAAGAGTTACATGGGCATCAGCCAGTGAAGCATGCATGCAGACATGAAGCAAATAAAAGTTTCAGCTTTCCCAGGGTTCACTCCCTGAAAAAGATGATGATAGCAATGATGATTTGTTCCTAAATGCACCAAGGGAAAGTGGTCCAGAGACCATGACACTGCTCAGGTAGCTTAGAGATTCACAGTGATAAGTTTTTGGCCTGCATATCCCTAATAGCAAATTAAGTCCCAGACAGGATGTACTCAGGAAAAGATGTGACCAACCTTCTCAACAAGCTCTGCAAGCTGACATTTTTTGATGAGACTAAATTTATATATTCAGACACATGGTATCATTTCTTGTGGTGTCCTGTGCAGAGCCAGGAGCCAGACTTGATGAACCTTGTGTGTCCCTTTCAGCTCAGGATATCTATGATTCTATTCCTTTCTGCCTCAGCAGAGACCTTTTATCTGCCTGATGATGCAAAGCACATTCATCTTTTTCCCACAGACTGAATGGCGTGGTGAAGCCAGCTAGAATGCATAGAATGCAGAGGACAAAATTCTGTCTCTGTTCTGGGCAGCACTGTCACCTGCCTGTGCTGGACTCCCATTCCTCTCCAAATTATCTTAAGACATGTTTCTGTCCTTTCCCCCTTGCTCTCACCACTGCCATGCCTCTCAGAGGTGCAGTTAGAGGCAGAACAGTCCTTGCATACAGAAATTCAATCGAGGTGATCACTGCCTGGCACACAGGACTCCCTACAATGTGAGTCATGCTGCAGAGTTACACCTTTTCCTTTATCAGCTGTTCCCACCCTCGAGGGCATGAAATAGGAGTTAAAACTGTTATTTGTTTGTTTTCCAAACAAAATAGCATGGATGAGCAAAGTATTTGGTGGGAAACGTTTGCTCAAGAAAATCAGATATTTTTCAGGATACTGCAATCCTAAACAATTACTTGTTTTGGCTGAAAATTTTTGGAGGAAATGAAAAGGTATTTCTACTTTTTAAATTATTTTGTGAATATTTTTGATGTTCTGAGATATGGACCAGCAAGTTTCTCTCCCAATATCTACCAAATAATGCAGAACAGAGAAAAGAAATTGAAAAAAAAACTCATTAATTTGGACACAAATGAATTCACCTCAAAAAGAGGACATAATCTTTGTGTGTGTATTCACCTTAATAAACAGTAGCCATTTTGCAGAAATCTTTATGGGATTGTCCAGGGAATTTGTTGTAACCTGTGGTTAATCATTGATCATCTTCCTATGCAAAACTGCAAATCGTATGACTTGGTGAGTAACATATAGGAGAAGAATATAATAAGTAAATATTTAGCCACTAGCTTATTATTTCCATTCATATCATGTAGAGCAAACAGACTGTGTACCAACTGCCACTTCCTTAATAAGGAAAAAAGCTAGTAATGCCAATAAAAGGTGATTTTTATTACAGAATAGGTTGCATATTTTTCATGCTTTAGCTTTACTTACTATATAAGGACTTTTCTACTACTCCATAGTTTAGGCATTGCTTTTGTTTGCAGTACAGTTTATATATTTTTGAAGTGCATTGGGAAAAAACTGTGAAGGACTTGCCTTGAAAAAGAAGTGACGACTTTAGAACTACCTCCAAATACATAAAAATAAGTGCCTGAAAAATGTTCTGAGCACTTTACCTTTGGATGTTTCCTGTTAAATGTTGTTTCCAGTATACAATCTGTGTGCTTTAAAATGTTACATGCTGTTTTTATGAAAACAAAGAGGTCTAAAATGATCTCATTGCATGATTTATAATTATAAATGTAACCACAGATGCTTCATTTTCTGAAGATCCTCCTGAGAATCAAAACACAAGAAGTTGACCTTAGCACCTGCACCCAACCACAGCCTTGGAAATATGTGTCATTATATAATCAACATGAGCAAGCCTTTTAGTCAAAATTGGGAACACCCAAAGAGGCTGTGCACACTCAGATGGAAAGACAAAGAGCACAAGTATTGGTGTGTTTTAAAACACACACAATGCAATTTTTACATAGATCAAAATGCTGAAAATACTCTTTTAAGTAACTTCAGCTGTAACCTAAACTTATTTTACAGTAGAATGCAACTGTTATATATTCTGATTCACAGTGGTCTGTTTTACAGAGTCTATAGTCTATACAGAGTATATAGTCTAACAGAGTATATAGTCTAACATACAGCAACAAGAAACTCAAGAATGCACTTTTCTTGATTAATCAGTGTTTAATAATTATCCTTCCTTTTTTCTCCTGCTTTAAAGCTCTCAGACATCTGGGCAGTCAACTGGAAAAAGTTTTTAGACATATGTGACTAATCATTAATCATCATTAATAGTGAAGAGCCAATAACCAAATGAGATTCACTTTGGGGAAAAAAAACCAAAAAACAAAAAAAACCCACCAACCTGAAATTTATTTCCTAAGGTTAAAGATAGCAAAATATGGTGAACCTGTGACTTATTCACAGGCACCTTCCTACCTGTGTGAATCATTCACAGGTAGGAAGAAGATTTTTTGGCCATAAATGCAGCCTCATAAATCTCATAAAAGCCCGTAAGCTCATAAAAGAACCTCCCAGGTGGACTCAACAGTAAGAGCAGTATCCTGTGTGTTCAGCAGTCACCTCAATCCACTTGGCTTAGCTCAGTGGGAGTGTGAGCCCTCCCAGGTGGGGAAAGAGCTGCATTCTGGTCTGACCAGGAGTTCAGCAACCTGCCTAAAATCTGCTGGACTAAACATCATCCTCAAGTTCAAGCATCAGCTGATGACTACCTACCTTCAGTTTAAGTAGTGCTTAACAGGAGATACTGCCTGGTGAATGAGAACAGTGCCAGGGGAACATTTGAGCTGTAACTTTAGATAAGAAAGCATGAAAGGTAAGCAAAACTGGCAAAGACCAGAAAGATATAGGTTAAGGTCACATGATAAGACCAGTGATAGCACAAAGCCAGTTACTGGGTGGCCTGCCCAAGGTGAAAAGATTTCCCACCACCTTTCCAGAGAGAATTTTAAAATAAATCTGTCAGTACTAAGCTGGAATGGTGTTTGGGTTTTCTTGGAACCAGACTGGTACTTAATCTCCCATATCCCCAACTCCATTACACTGTGTTAGCTTTTCATTTCCTTGTGTTGGCCTAAAAACATAGAGGTGACTAGTTTCTTTCAAATTGTTAGCTGAATACATGTCTTAATGGAATAAAAGTGTTGTAGACTTGGGATACTTTAGGCTGAAGTATTGGGTTTCTTACAATATTTCTTCCTGAAATGTCACTTTTATGTATGTTCTTGAAAAAACACTAGATGAATTTGTTTATACAACATTTTTGAGGGCCATCCTCTTCCATTTTTGGCCAATCAGGTAAAGAAAAAAAAAAAGAATCTGTAGAAAGGACCAGATCTTGGCACAAATTGTTTACTTTTGTACAGTTTTTCTCAAAATACAGTTTCTGATCCATTATGGATTTGAAACTTCTTGGATAGTGGTGAGTTTGGGCTTTGACTTCTTTATTACAAGTAATTTTTCATTGCAGTAATCTTTTGTTGCTGTCTACTTAGCCACAGGATATCTCATTGTTTATATGTTTATGCCAAGGTGATAACAATGCTACATCACATAATAACTTAGTATAACTATTTAAAAGATTTAAAAACAAAAAACATCTAGTCTTTGGATTTCTTCAACCAAACAAATACCGTTGATGCTTGTTACATTCTCATTTCTGCAGACTTTTTTTGCAGTTAATGCAGACAAAAGTACACTGAGTTTCTTTCCTGAGGCTGTCAGTAAAGGTGGGATGAGAAATACCCCAGGCTAAGTTTCCCATTCATCCAGCTGACCTGTGGCCAGGCTGTGGCTGATGGGGACGGTCCCTTCCTACCATCATGCTGGTGTTGGCTGCAGCACACATGCAGCACATGGTCATCTGGCTTCAAGCCACTCCTGAGTGCCACTCTGCAGCTGAGTAGTGTTTTATGAGCCCATTTTCAGCTTTGTTCATGAGCTGGTCCATCTCTCCCTGTGGCTGGACACTGGCTGGTGCATTTTTGTGACCCGTGCCGGAGCAGAAGTGAAGGCCAGACCCAGCGATGAGCGTGTGGGATTCTGGCCATGAGGCCACCAGGGAGGGCTCTGGCTGATGCTAAGTAGGTGTTGAAAAGGCCTCATTTGTTTGGGGGAGTGCGTGGGCTGGCTGCAGTTTCCAAGGTCTGGGACACCACACCCTCGGGCTGCTTTTGCGAAGGCAGCAGCTGCGCCCGCCAAGGAAAACGGAATAAGATGCAGCTGCCTGCGTCCAGTGGCAAGCTCTGCTCTGCCACTCCTTAATACATCCCAGAGACTGCTGCAGCTGCCCAGGCTTTGGAAAACATGTTCCTAGCTCAGATATGATACACTGACTCTGGGCCCTTATCAAATGTTGCTTCACTTTGAATCATGGATACATGCTCAATAAATTAATTCATTTATTCATTAAAAATACAGGAAATAGCAGCTTATTACAAATGCAATTCTCTTTTAGTCTTGTCGTTTATCCTTTTTCATTGTCTATAAACCTTAAATATCTTAGCCATGTGACAGAGATTTAAAACATATTGAAAACAGGGCTCTTTTTAAGACGATCAGCTTGGGGAATATAGAAACGACAGATTTCATTTCTTTTACTGTGTCCTGTAATATAGAACAGTCAAATTAGGTTTTTTTTTTAATTATTATTTTTTAAAAATCCCCCCTGCTCTAAAAGTTTCTCTGCCAAATAGTATACTAAAAAAAACACTTCAAAGTAAGGATTTATAATGGAAAAACTGATATACCAATGCTAAAAAGTTCCAGGGGGTCTGCTCTTATACAACTTCTCTTTCCAAACGAAATGGTCTCATGAAGATTATTGACTACATATTTAATTTCCAAAGCTCTGGGTTAAAATATCCAGTTTAACAGAGCAGCTGAAGTCTCACTCTCCTAAAATCATTGAAGGGCTGGAGTTTTGCAGCTGTGTCTGTGACGTGGAAATTTTAATAGCTTTGAAGAAACAAGAACTGAAGTTGATACATTTGAGTTGTAAATACAATTTGATAATTATAGTGTCTGTGATCTCATGTAATAGTTTTTCCTTCATTTTGCAACATTTTTGTATCAATATTTTTATGTTGGCTCACAGCTTTTATTTACATATTCTGATGTAACCAGAAAACACTACAAAGTCTCTGAAAATATTTTCCTTTGGTAATTATGGGATGCTTTACTTCAACCTAATCAGATTGCAAACCCAATTTGTTTAGTTTCAGAAATGGAAAGTTCTTTTTATGAACTTTTTACTGTTCATAATGGATGCTGCTGGTAACTCACTAGGAAATATATACTGCATTTTAGCAACTCCTATTTTATTTAGTAGAAAGCTGCAGCCCTTAGAATTCATATATTCTGGCATGTTAGGATCTAGGTTAAATTATATATATATATATTTGAACTTCCAAATCAGACAATCACTTCCCCCAGTACTTCACCAATGTGATCATAATAAGCCATGAAACACTTATCTTACTTTTATATTCTTGGGAATTTTTGCTGACATCAAGAAAGAGGCGCTATATGTAATATTTCCAAAAGGAATCATATGATCTTCTTATCTTACCAAAATGTCAATTACTCAAAATCATGGCTATTATTCCTAAATTATAGAGAGTAAACATACAATTTAAAACCTGCTGTTTTAAACAATCCACTGTTCCAAACCATCCCATCTTTAGTAGCACCCTCTGCAGCTGGAACTGCTGGTGGTGCTCAGAAGTACCACAAATCTTCTGTGACATTTTTTCTGCTATTTTCATTAATGTTGAGTTATGTCAAGGTGCATTTAGACAAAAATTTAAATACAATTAACATACCTAAAAATAATTTAAATACTATGATCAGTGAGTGATTTTTTAAAATAGTGAACTAAATAAAAAGATTATAAAAATATTCTTTTAATTTTAAGATGATTGATTTATTAAGCAATGTGTACATGTAGTTAGGTAACTGAAACAATTCTTTTGGGACATTACATCTTACAAGAAGCATAGGTCCAACCTTACCATCCTTTACTTTTTTATTGATTGAAGAGGTAAAAAAAAAATTTTCTTATTTTTTTTTCCTAAAGCTTTCTTTATGATGCCACATCAAATAGAGGCCTTTAACAATATCTAATGGTTTCACAATGGTGAAACCAACTTAATTGCCAACTTTAAATAACATCCAAGTAGCTCACATGACTTGTTATCTCCCTCTCATGTATCTGATGAGCTGATGGAACTGAAATGTTCTTCTATGGGCTGGATAATTTAACTCCTCTCAGTCCTAAAATCCTGAAAATCCTAAAACTAAGAAAAAAAATCCATTTTCAGAATTTCCAAAGTCATATTCCTACTACAGAATAGACTTTAGCATTCACATCGGGGTTTAGATGTCTAAGCCTGGTTTTTTGTGTGGGAGAAGGTCAACAGTAAGGGTGAGCATTTGCCATTTCAAAGATCCACCTTTGTACAGATGCCTGAAATCAGGCACACAGAGCTGAAAAGTCAGATCAGTATTCAGCAGAGTATGTTATTTGCCCCTGCAAGAATTGCCATGGAGCTTACCTTGCCCATTTTATTTTAGAAGAGTGGCTGGTCTACCAGGTGAAAATGCCAAAATAACTTGACTTGTTCAACATTCTCACAGCTTTTACACTGAAAACCAGTTCTGCTTCATCTGTGGATGAGGTTCATAGCCCTTTTCCTTGACTAATATGCACAAATGATCACAGAAATACCTGGGACCTATTGCTGTTTAAAAAAATAATTATACTAAGGGATGCAGTGGAACTTATCCTCTGTTTAACACAACTTCCCCAAAAACTCTTAAAAACTATAAGTAATTCAAGATGATGGGGTTTAATAAGGTTTTTGAATACAATCTCTAAGCAGGCAATATACATTACATCTGCAGTTATTCTTCTGTCACTTGAAAAACCTTGGACTATTGTTCAAGAAAAATCAGATGACTTTAGATACTACTGTGAAATCATCCAATTATTCAAAAAATGTTAGCAGTTATCTTGGCAACATTAGATATCACTAAGCCAAGAAGATGTCATAATTGGAATACACTGGAAATAAATGAACTGGTATTTTGTGCAGATCCCAATTAGTTTCACAATACCTTTGGAATAGTTACTGGTTATTGAAAAAAAAGTTTGCAAATTTCACTTCTTAAAAACTTTAATTTAGAAGACAAGGAAATCATATAAAGATCCCATTATTTAAGAAAAAAATAGTCAAGTTTATAGTGACTGTAGATCTTCTGTGTAAAAATTCTAGGTATTTACATGGCCTTATTCTGAAGTTTGATATGAATTTTGTGAAACTTTGGCAACAGTTCCAGTCCCATGGTAAAGCTTCCCCCACTAGGCACTCATTGGGCCACTGTGTCCAGACCTGCCACCCTTGACCATGGTCCTAAACCATGTAGGTAAGATCTTGCTGCTTCTGGGACTTGGCATCAATCCATGTACTGACAACCTCATCTGAGAAGTGTACCCCTTCTCAGAGAGGAATGAGTGGCTTCCCAGTGCTGTGCTTCTGCCTAAACAGACAACAGATGCCCATGGAAAAGAAACCAGTAGGTTGCAGTAACTTCTTTCACAACATTCAGTACTTTGTGGACTACAAACATGGGAGCAAAGGGGAACTTTCTTCCAGAACCTCCTTATCTCTGGTAGCCTCCTTGCCTCTGATTTGCCCAAACCTGTTTTTCTTATCCCAGTGACTCCTTGTCTTTAATCCTTTCTGCTTTTGATTTCTTGTGTACATACTGCATGGGCAGGGCTGTGCATAAGAAAATACATTACTAACATTGGTCTTTACCTTCCCAGGTACATGTGATGATTCAGATATTATAAAAATAGGCTTCACGGAAGTTTCCCAACAAGTCATGTCTCTCTTTAGCAAGAAGCAGAATCCACACAGAATTACAATCTACCCAAATACTGTGGGACGAGTTCTATAGGTACAGACCAGAATTATTAGGATTCAAGTCATCACCATATGCAATGAGCGCCTGGAAACAGTCTCTATCTTGCAAAGGATGAGAAATGCATTGTGATACTTAAAGAAGAGAAGAGAAGCCCCTAACATGTATAGTCTGAATATGTGTGATTTGAAGTGATTTTACCATGAATTAATTAAAATATTTTCAATAGATCCCTAAGTAACTGTTGTTTCCCATGAATATTTTTCTTATGTCCATGTCCACAAACTGAAAGACAAGCTCAGATTATCATTAATCTTCCCATGCTTTTATCACAAATGAACTAAAATTCTATCTATTCTACCTATTAACCTAACAATATATAGTTCCAGCCTCTTACTATGACATGGTAAGTTGTAACTGATTTGTAACCTTACTTTGGGAACCACTGACTTAAGCAATCAAAAAAAGACCCAGATTTCTTCAGACAGGAAGCCTGAACAACATGTATTTTCTCCTTCCACTTTTGTTTAACTGAAGTCAAATGAATGAAAACCCTTTTGGATGCCACTTTTCCACAGAAAAGAAAATACGTTAAGCAGAAAGAGATGTGGTAAAAACTGTGATGTGGTAAGGATCTTCTTTTTAACTACCCATGTGTACAAAATGTACTTTTGTTCTGTTTTTCAGATGTCCAGATATTAGTAAACTTCTTCTACTTAGGCATCAGGTCCTGCCTAACTTCTCCTCCCATGCAGATGACAAAGTTTCTCAGCATCCAATAAAGATTTATAGGGTTTGCAGCTTGGGCACTGTTTCTTTGGGATCTAAATACATGGCATACAGATGAGAGTGGGAATTTTGTCACCTTTCAATCACTCTTCAATCACATTCTTACAATAACTGTATGGTTTTATTTGCACACCTTTTGTGATGGAATATATTTTGCCCTCTAAACTGAATCTCCGAACAAAAAGGTCCGTATTCTAAATATTGAGACATAAACACCAGGTCCTGAGAAAGACATAATGCAGTTTCATCACCAAAAAAATAAAAAAGAAAACAAGTGCCATTGGCTTGCTAAGAATGTCTATTTCTGTGACTGAGCCTTCAACAAAATTTGAATATATAACAACAAACACCTAACTGGCTGACATTTGGTGTTAATTATTTGCTAGCTGCTACCAGACAGCAATATCTGGCATCGCCCCTTTCACTAAATTTAGAACAGGAAATGATTGCATTAACTGACACAGCACCCCCATGAGCACTTCAGACTGAGGCTGCCACTGAAAGGAGTGACCCTGCATCACCCCCATCCCTGCTGCTCCCAGCTCCTGCCCCAGAGCCATCCTCTGCGGCGTTGCGTTGTGTCTCCTGGTCCCGGGCAGTCCCTTGTGCCGTGGGCTGAGGCACAAACCTGGGTTTGTGCTACCCTTGCAAACAAGAGCTACCCTTGCAGACAACCGCAGCTGGCTGGGTGGGCACACGAGCAGCTGTGCTGGTACAACACAGCACATGATCTGAGAAGAGAAGGAACCACTGAGAAAACAGAAGGATTTGTTGCACTTGCTTTAGCCTGTCTAACACGTCACAGGAAACTGCAGCAACAAATATTGGCTTCTGCTTCACACATGAAGTGACTAAATTGCTTTATAATTGCCTTCTTTATTATCAGATATTTCAATTTATTGCTGAGGAAGCTCAGGTATATTTGGCACTTTCACCGTTATTTGTTATGGAGCAATAACATTAGTGCCATTCAAAATTCAATTTTGCATCTGCAAATCCTGTAGTTTTTGGTTAGCATCTATTGACAAAGGACTCTACAGCAAGTATAATCAACCTGAATATCCATGAATAGGAAGCAGCTATGCCTGGGGAATTTACACCTGCCCTTCTTAATGAACTTACCCCCAGAGACTTTCTATATAGTTCTTAATGCTAATGGCTTCTCATTGTTTACTTTTCCTTGTAAAAGATTTTGTGAGGGCCTTCACCCTTTACAGCAACCTATTGCTCTTGTGGAAGACCACATTATCTAAGTTGGATATATGGAATAACTCATATTAATAAATCTGGATGGATTTCCAGGCTTTGTGGTTAAAAACATATTTTATCTTTGACAATCATTATTTAAATGCTTATTACATTTCCATAGCACATTTTATGACAGTTTGCTCCATCCAGTTGAGATTCTCAATTATTTAATCCTCATAGCTATGTCTATTAATTCTTCTTTATTCAGTCATCTGTAAAAATGCCATTATCTCTGATTCTTATTCAAAATGTTGTTGAAAGCAGCAGTATTAGCTCCCAGATCCCTATTTCATTATTGCTCAAATAATTTAACAGTGGGGAGAATATTCAGGGGGGACATATCAGAGAGAGCTGCCAAACTTCTGACTCAATCTATGACAAATTTTGGCATAGGATAGAAGCAGAGTTTTAATGTACAAAGAACAAATAAGTACATTGGTTCTTTGTGGTTTGGTTTTTGGTTTTTGTTTGTTTGTTTGTTTGTTTGTTGTGTTTTGGTTTTTGTTTTGTTTTGTTTTGTTTGTTTGTTTTTGGTAGGAAAACTCAGCTTGTTTGCTCAGAAATACACCTTATAAATGAAAAATAATTCTCTTGCACCCAAACACAGGGCTAGGAGACAGGAGGGACAAATGGTCTTTTTGTTACCCTAGTGAATTTTCTGTAAATACTGCTTCCATGTAGCTCATTATCTGTGGAGTGATAATCATCCCTTCTGTGTTTGCTCTGATGATTTGACTTTGGGACATATTTAATATCCTTTTCTCCTCACAAACTGAAATAAATTCACAGCAACAAGACCTGTAGGTGCTGTGTTACCCACATCTCTTTATATCCAGGAAGTATCTTGGGCAGCTTCTCATTCAGCTTCTTGCTGTGTTGTGCCTCTGTTACAAGATCTTGTCTGAATCTGCCAAAAACAAAAAGTGATTTTCTCTCCTACACTTTGAATGATGCCAAGATGCATTCATTTACCATTAGCAAGTGACTAGAAAGAAACCAGGTCATCTTTATTTCTATCCCAGCTCCACCCATTTTGCTTGCAATTCAAACTGCTGTAATTCAATCTCCAACAAAATTTCTGAAAACCCTGTGCGTCAAAGGGGTGCTTAGGCAACACCAGGAAATGCTTCATCCTCTTCTCCAGACTGCAGTCAGTCAAAAAATGTAGGGCCTGGCTAAGATGCAGAGCAGTTGAAGCTCAGATGATAGTTGGTTATCAGTGTGTATGCAAATAGCAAATAAATATTTTTCATGTTCCAAGGATATAAAATATCCCAGTAAAATATACTGGGGTTGTAAATTATATGGAAATGTGAGCATCTTTCAGATTAAAATTGAGCAGAGTGGTTCCTAATAATGCTGATAAAATCACTTACTGTGTCCATGGTATAACCTGTGTTATGGACTGCAGAGAATAGCCATTGCCTTTTCCTTGAGGAGAACACTACTGGAAAATATCTGGGGCCTGCACGAAACCAGCGGCTGTGAAAAAGCTTTCACTCAGCCATGTCTGATAGCAAATTCCAAACCTTTAGCTTGTTTTTCAGTGGAAGAGGATAAAGAGAGGTGAGCATAACATCTAGCCAAGTGTCATGCCAGATTTGCTTCAATATTGGAGAAGAACAAGGCCCTGATTTGCTCAACAAAGGGATGAGCATCACATACCTGTTTTTATCTGAAAACAAAATGAACCATGAATAGATAAATATTTTCCTGAGATCCATAAGACAGGCTTTAATTTTAATTTTCCTGCTCTGGCCCTTAAGCTCTTTGTTAATAGTGTACCTGAAAGTATCAATGCATGTATGTATTTGGCATGGTAATCCAGTTTACACTGACAATGAAGTCAGTGAAGATATGAGAGTTCAATGGATCTCAGCCAGTGAAGATGTGGATGTTTAGCCCACGCAATGATAACAGGCAGATGAATTTACTTCTTTCACCAGCTTACTTAAAACTGCTGCAAGGACAATAGATTTATCCAAACAAACTGAATACCATTACTCAACAATCAGACACTCTTTTCTACTTCTTTTGAATCATAGTGAATTAATAATTGAAAATAATCAAAGGCAAATTAAAATGTACTTTTCATACCAAAGTAAATGTTTTCAGAAAAATTATTTGCTAAGAACAATCACTCAAGGGTACTTCTCAATTCAAGTTTGGTGAATACGCTGTTGGCTACATATGTAATCAAACTAACTTTATTTTAACATTTCAGAAAATGTTGATGAATTTCTGCTTTTATGGTGCTAAATAATTAAAGCCAAAATAGATTTTTTAATCACATTGGTGATTATAACTTATTATTCACATATACACATGGTTAAAAGATAAGCATAAATTCGTATAGACACTAAATACTGGATATACCTCACACAAGGAGTGATACATGTTTCATAGTTGCAACTCGGGATAAATTTGCATTTTTACAAAAGCAAACTGAGAAGAGAATCAGGCATTAAAAGCATATTCTTCAGACTGATAGAGACATTTTGCTATATTATCATATTTTCATATATTAATTACATATTATATACTATATATTATACAAATATACATTATAAGTGGGGAGATACTTACAAGTCAAGACCTACAAAACAAGTCAGAAAAAGAATCCAGGCCGTAAGTTCCATTTTCCCAGCAAATTACTTTTCTGTTGTTGTTATTTGTATCTTCAGATAAGCACTTTCAAGATTTTTGGTTTCCAGCTATCAACAGTGAAAATAAATTGCAATCACACTGGAAGTCTTGAAGTCTCCTTTGGTCCCACCAGGAACATCACAATAGTTTGAAGACAGAACTGAAACATCTGCTACCAGGATTAGATAAGTTACCAGGGACTAAAGAATCTACATTTCCTGGATTCTTACAACATCTTTATATTTCAATATAAATAAATATCTTTTCAGCCACAATTATATCTTTAAAAGAGCATTGAAGAATCAGTACACATAAAAGAAATTTGAAGTGTCAGCATATTTAAAGTAAATGGAATTAGAGATAGTTGACTAAATTGAGAAATACATTTTTATCATCTTTGCAGCAAAATGGCCATTTTTTCTGACTTTGTGTAAAACAAAGGGACATTTTCTTCATACAAAATGTAACTACAGAAATTTACGTATTTTCTTGGCAAAATAATCAAGTTAGGATGTTCAAATCATGCTTTTTTAACTTAAGTAATTTGTGAAAATACTTTGTTAGTCAATTGTGGAACTTTATTACTAGTGCAGTGTGCAGCTGCCATGCGAACCATAAATAAATCTCTTGTCTCAGCAACATCTTGTGGCATTGGGAGAGTCTGTACTCCAAAGTGTCAGTCTCTCATTATAGGACTTCTGGGGGTCTGTGCTCATTCAAAGCTGTTCTCAAACTGGCAGAACTTAACTCCATAGGGCTCAGAAAACTCTGATTTACCACAGTCTGAAAAGCAGCGCTGAATTTTAATGCAACGTGTGTGTTGTGTGTTGGTGGAGAGATTTTAGTGGTGAAGGGAGCTGTGGATGGCCCGTGTGAGAAGCAGCCAGAGCTGCCCCGTGCCAGACCCTGACAGTTCCAGACAGCTCCAACCAACCCTCCACAGGGCAAGGCTGAACCCCACAGCCAATGTGGTGGCCCTTTGGGAAAAAGTGTATAAGAAAGGGCAAAATGCCGCACAGCAGGGTGAGGAATGAGGAAAACCAGTGAGACAAACAGCTCTGCAGACAGCAAAGGACTGCGAGAAAGGAGGAGAGGAGACGCTCCAGGCACTGAAGACGAGATTGCCCTGCAGCCCCTGGTGAAGATCATGGTGAGGCAGCGTGCCCCTGCAGTCCATGGAGAATGTCATGGTGGAGCAGATTTCCACACTGCTGCCTGTGGAGGCAGGAATATCCATGGCAGTCTATAGGAAGCCCACACTGGAGCAGGTTCTGAATGCATCCTTTGGTGGACCCATGTAGGAGCAGGTTTATCCTGAAGGACTGTAGCTCAAGGAGAGGACCTGCACTGGAGCAGGGAAAAGTGTGAGGAGGATGCAGCAGCAAAGAACTTCCTGAACTGCCCATGAGCCCCATGCCCCATTCCCAGCACCACGTGGGGGGAAAATGGAGAGGAATCAGGAATGAAGAAGTGAATTTGAGCCTAGGAAAAACATGGAGTGGGAGGAAGGTATTTCAGTTTTTTCCTTTGTTTCTCACCATCCAACTCAATGTTACTTGGCAATAAACTGAATTTTCCCAACTCAAGTTGAGTCTGTTTTGCCTGTGATGGTAATTGGTAACTGATGTCTTTGCCTTTATCTTGACCATGAGCTTTTCCATGGTATTTTCTCCTCCAGTCCTGCTGTGGAGGGGGAATGAGACAGCAGCTGGGTGGATGCCTGGCAGCTGGAGAAAGCCAACCCATCATGTGCTCTAGGATAGTTTCTGTTCCGTTTTATAAGCAACAATAACTGTTTTCTTTTACAATATACTGCTACTTCTTAAATGGTTTTAGTGAAGCTCAGACAATGTTCTCATTCCACAGTGCTGCAAAATATGGAACTTGAGAACTCTGCAGATGGGGCAGAGAGAACTATATGCCAGATGCTCTCTGTGACTTCTGGTTTATCTTGTCCATAGTGACTTTAATCATTCTTACACTTCCTATGCCTGATACAATCTCTGGAACCAAGAGATACCAGAAATTATGCCACAGATGTCATACATTTACAATCAATTTGTTCAGCTTAAAATATTTTAATACCATGAAAGACAAACCTTGACAAATCTTTGAAGATATCATAAAGCTGAGTTAATATTTTAAAGAACCAATCATTAATTTGACTAATTATTTTGAAATTAAAATATTTCTGTAGGTTAATATTTTAATATACTAAATCATTGAATAAAATGAAAAATCTACATACCAGCAAACAAAGAAACCACAGCCAATAACTGTCTAAATAAAAAAATTAGAAGATAAAAAAGATGCAAAGTACCCAAGCATGCATTGCCCGAAGACTGCAAATACAATTTTCCTGAAGACATCAGAAGGTATAAGGTTAGCCCTTATAGTACCTGTGGAAAACTGCCAAGACCAGACCTCATGAAATGTCATATGTGGTCCCCAAAGACCATATATGAATCTCAGTGTGCAATGGATTTAAAAATAATTGGGAATGTAAGGCTAAACACTACTACTGAGAAAAAAAACAATAGATTCTACTCTGTGGATACTGACATCCATATTCTTGCATATTTTTTCATTATACTATCATTTCATTCTACAGTATTCTTGGAGAACTGAGGGCCATTGTTAGATCCAACCTGGTCTGCTTCAAGCTACTTTCCTTATGCCAAGATCAGCAAAACTGCATCGTACTGAAGCAAGTTCCAGCTGTCAGCTGAGATGATGATCTTAGCTAGTCATTGACTTTGTTTGGCAATATAATTTTCAGACATGTAGCATAGTTGTCTTTTGTCCCTTTTATTTGTTTATTTGCTTTTGTGGCCATGGCCATGATCATTTTCTGACCCAAGAACCCAGTATAATCAGCTGCATCTCCAGTCCATTTCCATTTGAATAGATCTTTCTGAAATAAGAGTATTAAATAAAACTCTTCTTAAGACCTTAGTGATTCTTTGGCAAAGAGATAAATAAAAATTGGAATTAAGAAGTCTCTGCTCAATACTTTGCTGGAGGTAGAAGGGACCACCATAAGGCCTTTATTGAAAAGCAGGACAAATTTCTGTCAACATTAATAATGGGCATTTTGTGTCTTTGCAAAGATTAACTTATAATCAGTACACTTATCAAAGCGTAAGATAATTAAGAGAAAATAATTTATCACACAGAAAAGATCCTAAAAATAAAGTCATGGTCTTTCCAAAAGACAGAACTAGGTCCAATTCAATATCCAAAAGACAAATATAAAGAATGTATTTCATCTGTGCTCAGAAGATTTCCACAGGACCTATTAATCACTCAAATAATACATACGTCCTCAAAACAAACATTATGGAGACTTTCCTCAGACCTTTTGAACAGGAATGAGCTATACTTGAAATACAGATGCTATTTCTTGGGATATGTTTACACTGAATAATGTTAACATTCAGGACCTTGATAAATTTTAATTTAATATTGGAGGTAATATATTTTAGAAAATTATGTAACATCCAAACTTGTGGCAGAGACAGCCTAAGTCTGAAGGTGATAAAAGATAATTCACAAGGAAAAAAACTACCAAGGAAACAACTCCCCTCCCCTAAAATAAACCTCCCACCCAAGTTTAGGGACTACAGAAAGGTCACCCTTGCAAAACAAGGTTACCCAATGACACAAAATGCAATAATTCTATTATAAAAACATGTTTTTGCAATTGAGTAATTCCAGTTGGAAAATCTATTTAAAAAAAAATAAAAACCAGTTTTGTGAAAGATTTACAACTTATAAAAATACATTCCAAATTATTTGATGAGACAGGCATAGAAGACTAAAAGAAACATTCTTTTTCTGGCACTTGAGTCTTTATGCTCTTCTTTTTTTAATCTCAATTATATTTTGTTTAACATTTAATACTGATAATTATATTACCTAGGTAGAAGTGGATTTTCTGCACAGAGCATTCAGAATGTCAGTCAAATCACAACTAATGGCAGTGCTGAGGTTTGCAAGATTTATTTAGACAAAGATTTCTGGCACCAACATGTTGGCATCACCATTAACATTTTAAAAGAATAAATAATAATAATTTTCATATCAAACAACAGATATATACAGAAAAAGGTTGAATATGATCTCTCTTCTATAGATGAACAATCTAATTGCTGTCTACAATTTTACTGTCCCTTTCCATCAGACATACCACATTGTTTTCAATGCATCCCCGGTGAAGTTAAGCCGTATGCTATGTGATGGTTCTTACCACGCAGAGTATCTGCCTTCAACCATGTGCAAAGCTTGTTGGAACAGAGTCAGCCTGTAGTAGGTTGTCCAGTTGCACATAGCCTGTCCCAGAAGTTGCCACTTAATAGAACTTGAAATTCCAGTCTTCAACTCAGAAATAATTTATTGCAAAGTTACATACCCTGAAGTGTTTGGAAAATTAGACGTTTCCTTTGTTTAATCCTCTGCAGAATACCAGAATTAACAGTCAGGTTTGTGACTTCCATGTGTACATACTCCTGCACCCCTGTCAGAGCAAAGGATGAAGGTCTCTTCTGAAAAATTTTTTTCAAACTCTGTTTTTCCTCCCAAGCATTTTAGTATGATTAAAAAAAAACTTTGTTAAATGGATTTATGCTGGTGTAAAATCAATGGCAGGGTGGATAAGCTGACCTTTTAAGAACAACTTTCCTCTCTTCCAAGCTAGCGAAAGATTGAAAAAATGGACAGTTGAAAAGGAAGTTGAAACTTCAGCAGAAAGGCCTTTGAGAAGTACTGAAACAGTTTCCAAAGGTCTCCCCACACTCCCTGATTCAGTCACTCACAGTAAAGTGGGCAGAGATCAACACTGCAGAACAAGGGAGTAAATTATAAACTGGAGAAGGAAATCTCCTTTCCTTTGATACACCAAAAGCAGATTGCCTTCCTCAAAACATGATGGCATCTTACATTTTACTCTGCCTTTACACCATCCATCTCTTATTTTGCAGCTGAGATATACATACTTTGTTTAAAAGACATAGCAAAGCCAAGAATAGATTTAAGACAGGACAACTATGAACACAAATTTTCCTCTCAGGAAAAGAAGAAAAAAAAGTGTTTTCAGGGGTGAAAGGACTTGGCATGAAAGCTAAAATCCTTTCCCTAGTACGTGAAAGATACACACTGCAGACCACGCACTGGAAAAGTGTTCCGTGATAAAAAAGATCCTTCTCTGTTGCTTTACCAGTTACACAGATGTAGGAATCAACAGGGGCATAGTAACCTCCTTGGCTTTATTTTAACAGTTCATGCTATGATAAAAGTCTTACTACACAAGAGCATTTAATGTGGAACCATTAGAGCCAGTGTCAATTTTCAGAGGTTAACAGAACTTTTTTTGTAAAATAAGTTTTAAAAAAAGAAAAGCAAAACTATGAAATGTTCCCAGAATGAGAATTTGCCTGCCAAGATCCACACAGACTTTTTATGGACAAGCTACAACTCCTTTAAAATGTTTATCTAATGGAAATATAAATGTCAGTACAATTTAAAGAGAGTGAGTGCCATAAATAGAGAATTGAAAGGTTTAATTGTCCTTTCCAGGTGTTCTCTTCAGAATTGCTTTCCTTGGCAACCCTTCCTTGTAGTTTCCCATAATGTTGATTAGCACCTTGGTCTGGACTTTTGGGTATGCAAGCCTTTCATCACCCTCAAGTTTTTTACAATTTGATGATCATTGTCCTTCGCTTGGCCAGAAGTATATTTTATTCGAAGGGAAAGCAGAGTGTTAGCAAAAATTGTTCTCACAGTGTGATAGGCCAGCTGAGGCTGGAGGGGACCTCTGAAGATAGTCCAGTCCAAATTCTTGCTCAGAGCAGGGGCTGCTGCAACAGTTGCCGAGGTCCATATCTGGACTACTGAACATCTCCAAGGGTAGAGACTCCACAAGCTCTCTGGGCAACCTGCTTCAGTGCTCAATGACTCTCACCATAAAATATCTTTTTCTTATGTTTACATGACATTTCTTGCATTTCAGCTCGTGCTCTGTTCACCTTTTAGTCCACTAGGTAATACTTCCTCTCCATTCCAAGAATGGAGTGTTGCACGAGCACATTTGCAAAGGGACAGGTATTGAAGGCCTGATCACCCAACAGAACACAATGCTCATCCTGCTGCTACATATAATCATTCACTTGTCATGTAAGGTACATTAAATTTTGTTAAAGAAAACAGTATCAAAGATTTCTCATTTCTTTTGGCCTCAATACCTAACAAATTGCCTCCACCATTACCCCATTTTGGAACACAAATGCAATAGGGACACTTAGCTGGAATACAGGACATGGCTGCACATTTGCAAGCAGGACAGACTGCAACATGGAATTCAGCAGTGCCAAATAACATGGTGAACATAAATTTCACTTGCCATAATAATGATACAAGTAATGAAATGCATATTTCATTTGTGAGTTGAGGCTTACAAGTTAATCACAGAGACATATTTGTTTTTATTATTACTATTTAAAAACCCTTCCTCAATCTTCAGTAGGGAAGATAGTACATATTTCTTTTTTTACGAAGAAACTATTACAGTCAAGAGGAAATCTTACCCTGGGTTTTGTACTCAGTATTTGACAACATATGTAAAATCACAACTGGATAGACTAAAACTTCTTATTTAGTGATTACATATCTAAGAGATTTCTTTTATATATTGGCTCAGTTAACATTCAGCAAACACTGCACTCATAGTACCCACCCCTATGTGCTACTTTCTGACAAAAGAATATTAATAAGTAGTTATTCTATTGGAATGTTAGATAGGTGTATCTACTCCAAGGACTCTTTTTTAAGATACGGTCAGGCACAAATTTTTATGAGAGGCAGCTGTTTTTCACAAATCAAGCTCTCAACTTTGTGCCTAAAATGTGCAGTTTAAAGATTAGGTTTTAGATCCCCCTCCCTTGATACATTTAAATCCTTTCAGCACCACAGCTAGTCTATATCACTTCCTTATCCTAAAATTGCTCACTCGTTGTTTACGTCTTTGCAATGCTGAAAGCAGAAAATAGACCTAAGGACTCATAGATAAATTTATTTAATCTCCAGAGCTACCATCAGTTAAAACAAAAACTCTAACATATTTTTTACCCAAAGAGCTGTAATTTACGTGACTGATAACTAGTACATTATGTTATAGAACAGGAGTGATTTTCAGGAAGGACTATATTTATACATGAAACAGAGAAGTGTAACCATTTTAACTGCTTTTTGGACCTCAAATCAGTTTATGGAGTTCACAGAAATGCATCACGTTACAGAAGAAGACAGACCCCCACAAAATCAAGAGCCATGGAAATGATCTCTTCTGCTTTGCTTTTTAGGCCAATTAGATTTGACATAAAAGTTATTATATTAATGTGATTGATTGAAATAGTCAGTCCCCTCAATGTATGCTCCCTGGGGTCGATCACATACACATCACAGGGCAAAGCAACCTCCCAATCCTGGCAACTAAGAAAAAGTGAAGGACTACCAAGCATCTTTGTGGAACAACAGCTTCAAACACTCGTAGCATAAATGAAAAGGGAAACAGACCTTACTTCTCCCACTACCTCCACTCTCCTCTTTCTCTTGTCAGTTATATATGTTTTTTTCCTACCAAGACATGAATTATATAATTATAACAAATTCTATTTGGATACTTAAATTCTAAACATAAAATTAATACTGCAGCACATCAGGGTAATGTCTTATCTCCTTAGGAAACATGTATACATACACAAACATAAATAGAGAAAGAGTTTAAAGTAGTAGTAGTAGTAGTAGTAGTAGTAGTAGTAGTAGTAGTAGTTGTAGTTATAATAATAATAAATCCCAAACCATTTAGAAAGAATAATGTCAAATTCTGGTTAAGATGAAATTAATGGGAATTTAGTCACTGACTTTGTTGGAGTTGTTTGAGGGGTTTCTACATTCAATCTTGCTGAACACATGTGAAAATAAAACGCTTCAGTTGTTAAATCCTTGAAATCCAGTATTTTCCCACTAGGGGAATGCATGGCCAAACTGGATATCAACACCAGTTTATGGTATCTGTGCTCCCATTTTATGGAGAGTCTTCCAGATCCAGAAAAAAAAATATTTAAGATGTTTTCATATGATCATTTTGTTTGGGGAGGGAAGATTAAACTCCTTCTCTTCAAGGAAGTATAATTTTCTTAAACCTGCATTTATCGCCTGCTGTTCCTACTAAACCAGTGTTCAGTATTGCACAAGTGCAATAAAGGAGGCATTGAGCAATCTGAATTAACGTAACTTTTTTTTCTTTTTGTGTTTTCTCAAAAACATGAACAAACTAGTGGGATTGAAAAGTTCTTTGTTACTCAATTATCCATGCTTGTTCCTCAGACCTGCTCAAGTGTGTGTTTTCTTGGTAAGAGCATAGGAGTTTGCCTTTGGCTTCTATGCAAAACTGCCCAGATCCAGTGTAGTCCTAGAACTGTATAGATGGCATAGATAGCAGCCAAGCAGAGCAATACAAATACACTGGGTATTAAGTTCTTTACTTAGTTTTTAGGTCATTAGAAATGAATTTGGTTTAGTTTCTCTATGTGTTACTGGACACCACCCAGGTGTATGCAAAACACAGTTTAAATAAACAGAAATATAAATTCAGTGTTTTCCTTCTGTAAATTGCACAGTAATTTCTCCTAGTAAATTAACTTGGTCTGAGTGGAAAGAGACTAAGTATTTTGAGGTAAATCCCCTGCCTGTAATTACATTTCAGTGCTTGAAAATTCAGCAAGTGGCTGATTTTTACCCAAAAATCATTTGTCAGAGGTGTTGGATAGACAGAGACAGACTTCCATTTATCTGTACACCAGTAACTATTCATACAACCAGCAACACAGAAAGCTTCCTAACCCTGCACTACCAATGGGTAAGGTGTCCAGGAGTAAGCTGGACTTCAGTTTCCAGCCTCGTTGAACTTTTTAGCCTTTCTCAGGAGACATCACTAAGCCACACTGGTACAGAACACTGTCTGTGGATGTGTCAAAAGAGCACTTATATAGAATCACTAGACAGGTCTTCTCATAGACAAATGATCTTCTTATGCATTGCATTCTTAGCACTAACTTTAGGACAATTTTTCTTTTCTTCCTCATTGACCTCAGACATCCAGATCAGAAGTGGTTATAATTCTCACAGGTGATTTAAGCTAGGAAGAGAACAGAGTTTGTGGTCCTTAAGCCTTTGAGGAAGTGAAAGATGTTCCACTAAGCAAGGCAGAGAAAGACAAATGCCTCCTGGTTTTTTCCTATGTGAGGAACTGCAAAGCACTGGCCTTGTGTCCAACTAAATGCCAGCTCCAAAGTATCCAAAGGCACCACTGATCTAAGCAAAATGAAACAAGCCTCTTCATCTACCCCCATTTCTTCTTTGCAAGTATTTCTCTACAAAACTGTGCTCATCCTGTGGACTCATTGCATCCTCAGGAAGACCTGCTGCCTGTGGAGTTCCTAAAATTTGACCCTGTCTTATCTTTTCAGTAACACTGAGAAGAGTTGTCATCTAAAGCTCCAGCCACTCCCCCTGCATGTGCTTTCCCCAGCTACGCCCAAGAGCCAGGCTTTTTTTCTCTTTTCAATAGTGCCTAGGTACCAGACCGCCAGCCTACATGCAAGGAGCAGTTCCTGAGCATTTGGTATAAAATGAGTCATAGAAAATCCTGCCTTTTCAGAATATGCTTCATTCCAATCAATTGAAAAGTGGAAGAGGAGTGCCACAGTTTCAGCTTTCTGCCGTTGTGATAGTGAAACTCATTTACACTACCAATAATCTGAACGGACTGAAGAAATGAACCTCATTGAAATGCAATGAAGGCTGTTAAATGTGCAAAATCTATGGTAATAGTAGGGCTTAATGCAGTTAAGTCTGTTTTAAAGTGGAAAGAAGAGAGAAGGCTGGTTTAAGCCTGAACACGTTGCCCCCCAAGGAACGTGGAAGTTTGCTCGCAGTGGTAGCTCCTGGCCCCGAGTTGGTTGCGCGCAGCCACCGAGCGTCCCCAAGCCTTGTCCCAGCGCAGCCGGCACTGCTCGCTGGGCCGGCCTCGCCCCCAGGCGCTGCTGCAGCGCCGAGACCGCGCCCGCACCCGCGGGGCCACCGGGCGGGAGGGGCCGGGACCGCCGAGCCCGCCTTTCCGAGGGGCGGCGGGGGCCGCTCCCCGGCGGCTCCGCCGGCCGCCGCCGCGCCGGCTTCCCTCGGCTTTTCGCAGCACCTCCCTCGCCTGCCTCCGCCCCCCGACCAGTGGCTGTCCCAGCTGCCGGGGCCGCCGGCGCGCCTGCTGTGCCCAGTGCTGAGCGAGCGGCGCGGCGTGGCGGGGACGGGACAGCACGGACGGGACGGGCGGCCGCCCGGCGCCAGGTGAGCGGCCGCGGGCTCGCGGGAGCAGAGGCGGCCGGGGGCGTCGGGCTCCCGAGGGCGGGAGGGACGGGCAGCGCGGCGGCTGAGGGAATGGGAGTCGCCCTGAGCCGGGTGGTGAACGACTCTGCCGGGCCGGGCGGCAGAGGTGCGCGGCTCCCTTGGGATGGGCTTTCCCGCCGACTCTCCCGGAGGGACGAGCGAGGTTAGGGCGGGGGCGCTGGTGGTGGGCGGAGGAGCGCAGGTCGGGGAGCTCCGATCTCCGCGGGCGAGTCCCGCGGCTCCCGCTTAGTCACGGATCCTCCCCTGGAGTGGCACTGCGGGTCTCGCCCGGCCGGGGGGAGCGCGGCCCGGGGGGCTGAGGGGAGTCCCGCGGGCGGGCCGGGCCCGTTGGGACTCGCGCCGGGCCGGTGCGGGGCGAGGCCGCCCTGAGGGGCTGCGGGCAGCGCGGCCGGGCTTCGTCCTGAGCGGCGCCGCGCTGCTCAGCAGGTACAGCTCTCGGCGGGGCTGGTGGAAAGCTCTCCTTCAGCTCTCCAGTGTTAGCTTAAGTGCTTAATCAGTCAGCGGCGAGAAACATTTAGTAACGGGTTTAAATTGGCCTAAAAAGCGACTGATTTTTGTAGAGGCGTTGGTGGGGTTTGAATGCGGTTTAGACGGAGAGAAAGGGTAGTGTCCCGATGGGGCAGTATGGCTAGACCGGGTCGGGGATTGCACTCAAACCCGTTTTCTGTGGGAACAGGTGCAGAGAATATATTCAGCTTAATAGTTTTCCCTACTTCTTTTGCATACATTCTGCCAGGAACCTGTATCGCTGAAAGTGATGTCTTCAGAGTCACCTTTTTTTTGTTTGTTTGGTTGGTTGGTTGGTTTTTTGTTTTGTTTTGTTTTCATGTTCACTGACTAAGTGTACTAGAAGCATCCTTTCTTGACTGAATTTATTTTTGCTTTGGAAATACATAGGTTTCATCATTCATGGATAATATTTTTAACAGTACTGAACTCTGTTGCTTTTACTGTGTTATTTTCTTATATTGATTTATGTGGAAATGGGGAATAAATGTTTGTAAACTAGTTCAAGATGTGTTTATCCAGCAAATTAAATGTGTAATTGTACAAGGCTAGGCTGGTTTGGACTTCCATGAAATCACAGAATTGGTATGGTTGGGAGGAACCACAGTGGATCATCTGTGCCAACTCCCTACTCAGTTTGAGTAATGCTGAAGGTGTGTTGGAATGGGCTTCAACATGAGCCAAAATAGAGTTTACAACCTCCAGATCTAAGAGATATCAATCCCAAAGCAAATTAGTTGTGTCTTGAGTTCTGTCACTTGTACTGAAAAAGTAAATCTGGTGTTATGTGTGTCTACTCAGAACATGTTCCCCCCTGTTGCTTACATAGGCTGACAGAGTACATCATCACGAGAAGAGAACTGCACAAGCTGATACTCCTATTCTTAAGCTTTTGACCATAAGGGTATTCCAAGTAGAAAGCAGACTTCTGTAAATGTTTCCATGGGGGAAACAAGCAAAATTTGTTCCTCTGCTAGGTGACCAGTAGTATGTTTATTGAATTAAACTAAAGAACGAAAAACATGTCTTTGCTTAGGAGGATCTCCAAGAACTTGTCTTCACTGAGGAAGCACACTTATAATTTAATGATGAAGAAAAATCTTTGAAGTGGAATGCTGTGAAAAAAGATGCAGGAAAGAAATTGCACATAAACAAAATTTGCTCAGATACAAATTGGGGCCACAAAATTTTCTACTTACACTGTAAGATGATGTTATGTCATTTCTACTATGGTACCAAGTGAAATAGTGTTATTGGTATCTTTATTAATATTACTTCAGTGTCTTAAGGTAATTCTGTAGATCAAATGGAGTTTGTTAGCACATTCTTTTTTCTTCAGTGCCTTCCAAATTGAATGTTAAACTTCTGTTTCTTATACATCAACAGAAATTGGCTCAGATTAGGGCCAATTGGAGAGAGATGAAGGACTGTATTCCCATTCTCAAGTTAATTACTCCATTTACAGTTTTTGTGCTGTGAGTGCTCTTAGTCAGGTCTTCCACTAATAACTGTAGAGTGCTGGCAGATTGAGAAAGTTTGAGAGTTCATGGGAGAATAACTCTTGTTAAATTTGAATAATTTTTAGTTCTTAATATGTAACATGATCACTGGCCTTGGCAAAAGCAGTTTAGCTTTAAAACTTGAAAGTTTTAAAACACTTGAGTTTTATGTTTTCAGTGGAATATTAGATTAGATTATTTGAAGGCCAAAGTAAGGGTAGTTCATGCAAGTTATCTCATAGACTCCAGTGTAAAAATTAGCATGAATAAGTCATGTTATTTGCCCTGAAATGTTAGCTTTATGGTAAATAGTAAGTGGTTTTGTATATCTAGGTTCAGTTAAAAGCTTTGATTTTTTTCCAGATGCAAGGATTTAGAGGATACTAATTCATTGGTAGGTGCTGCTCAGCTTGTGAACATGAATGGAGTTGATAGTTTTGTTTGTTAGACAGATGTTCATGATTATGAGGGTCTTACTCTTTCCAGTCATAAATTCCTGGTGGAGTTACAGTTTGGAAAGGCTCTATAATTGCTCTATGAAAAAGACAGGCTTGTATAACTATATGGTATTAATAGGATTCAATTGCTTGGGAGCCTTGCATTCCTTTTGTGACAAAATACCTTTGAAATTTATTGTTGTTCAGGATGGACAAAGGGTCTTTTGTAGCTGACATTAAATCAAAGAAAAAAATCCATCTCAAACTCTTCCCTGCACGAGTCACATGGATTTGTCTTCAGCTGTGAGCTGAATATTTTTTATGCCACAGGTATTCAACTTGTGAGTGCTACCTACATCAGATCCAGGACAGTTTTATTGCAGGTGTCATGCAGTAGAACTGATACAAGATTTTAGAAGTGTGTCAGGCAGTTCAAGTCCCCGACACAGCATTTTCTGTCTTTCTTCTATTGATGAGTTCTGTAACACAGAAATATAAATACTATTTGGCACAACAGCTGCTTTTCAGCTAGTGCCATATAAAAATATGATTTTGTTGTTCTGTTCTAGGTCCTCTTCTGCTGGCTTAAATATGGTGTTCTTAACAGCTCAGAGAAAAAGTATAGTTAGTAACATCATGAGCTTATTTTTGTTTATTTTCAAAAAAAACTGTAGAATGTCAGTTACAATAGATGAGACAGTAGATAGAAAATAAATACTTTATAAAGTTCCTCAGTCTACTTAAAATACTTTTTCAATCTGTAGAATTTATAGAAAATTACTAGAATTTATCACAGTATTTCTGTTTAGTGAAATTTACATGAGTACGTCAAGTGATACCTTAGTTACCAAAAAAGAACAACCCCTCACAAATTAAGTACTGTTTTCTCATTTATGGTGTTCCTTAAAGGAATCATTGAGGAGTTAAGGTCTAAGAGATCCATCAGAAGGTTTACCAGAAGTTGTCATGTTTGACAAGATGTGACACTTCTAGAAATGGTAGAATTAGAAAGACAAAGAGCAATGTGATTCTGATAATTGTGGAAATGTTATTGTGCACACATAACAAAACTTAACCTTTTACTGATACTTTTAGTGGTCAAAATATTCTCTTAGTAAGTCCCTTTCTTTAGGAAAAAAAGGACTGTGCCTCTCTGCCAGGATTTATTAGACATTTGAGCATGCCTGATTGTGAATGCTGCTAAATTTCCTGTTTAAGTTCTAAAGTTCCCGACCACACTTTGAATACCTGTTTCTTTTGCACCAAATTAATTATGGACATAAGCTGACTGAATGGGTTTCTGTTGGGCTTCATGTTTTGAAGTGACTTTGTTCCTCCATTATTTATCCATAGCATAGTCCATGTGTTCATATAAGTTGGATTAAAAATGCTTTCCTTTTTTCACCCTCGTCTGTGTTTCGGCAAGTCAGCAATGTGATGATTGTGGTTTATTTCTGAGCAGGTAAATGATTTTTTTATAGAGATGATGATGGTCGAAAAAACCATGTGGAGTGTAGTTGTAAAAGTAAATTTTTTTGAGCTGATACATTTGTGAGGGTGCACACAGGAAGAGTTCAGATTTAAATAAACTTTTCTGGAGCTGCTTTCAAGTCATCTACTCACCTATGTGATGACTTTCAAGTGTTTATGAATGTTTGCTGTTGACAAACTTGTTTCAGTTGTAGTAGTCTAACATGGGCAGTAGTACCATCTCCTGTTCCTCTGCAGACACTTACATTGAACCTTGAGGAGGAGAAGTGCTAAAGGAGGCCCAGAATGCTGTTCTGGCATAACCCTGTTTCTTAGAATGTCTTAATAGAGGTTCCCTAAATATTTACCCCATGTGGAGACTGAAGTGCCAACGTGACTGTATTTCCTTAGGCTGTGTAGGGTAGTGGTGCCATATTCTAGATCAGAGTTTTAGTGGGACTTTGGAAGATGCTTGCTTCAGTGCAGCCATCCTTCCAAACTGATGAGTTTTGTCTCTGTGGTACAAATTATTAGTTTTGGTCATTGGGCTGTTGACTGAAAAAGTCTGAGAGACTGCTATAAACCACCCCCACCCCCACTCTTTCAACCAAAAACCTCCACCAAATACTCTGCTTCTTAGCTTCCAGAGAAATTTTAATGGCTCCAAGTGCAGGATCCAAGAGACCTGTTAAGTCCATAAAGTGAAGCTTAGGATGAAATCACGGTATAATTTATTTTTTAGGGTGTTGCTATTCAAGTCAAGAGAGCTTGGAAAAGAGAGTGGGGAAGAAAAGTGTAAACTGAGCAGAAACAACTATTTACTTTTTATTTTCCTTCACTTACAGTAAGATGAAACTTTCAGAACTCTTTTTTTTTTTTTTTTTTTTTTTTTTTGTAAAGTAGGAAAATTGAAAGCATGAGCTGGACAGTCTTCTTTTTGGCATGCCTGGCGCTCACCTGACACCTCACAGACTGCTTACATTGTTCACTGATACGAATATTTGAGGTTTAGAAAAGTCTTTGTCCTTCTCTCTTTCTCTCTGCATCAGATCAAGTCCTGTAGCTGAATACAAAGGTTTTGAAAGCTTTTTGTGTACTTTTTTGTGCTTATATCTCTGTATACCCTCTCTTATGCTTTTGTATGGCTCAAGGTGCATGCATAGTGTTCTTTTAATCTTTTCTGATGTGCCAACCTTTGTGTGGTGTTCTACTCTGCAGAACACTTCTTGTTGCTTCCCCCCTCCATTAAACCTTTATACTTCCATACCCCAAAGTATTAGTGAAAATGTAAACAAACCTGTCCAAAATTGAAATAATCAGACTTGTGGCAAACATAACTACTTTTATTTCATCTTTGCTTGTTGTGCTTCACGAGTACTTTGTAAACTCTTTTAAGAGGAAACCTGCTCAGGCATTGTCAGTGAAGGGTTTTTTAGTTTGCTCTAGCATTAATAGAGGGTGTGGGTAAAACTGTGCTGTTGAGGGAATACACCATGCAGACAAGGATTTCCTGGATAGTGTAAAAGTTTTATAGGAGCTAGAGAAAGGTCTCTTACTCATCTCCCAGATGACTATTGGATATGAGGACCTGAAACATTTCCAGTCTGGGTAAGAGGGAACAAAACTTGCCTGTAATTGCCCCTTGTCCTATTTTTGCACTATATAGAGCACAAGTTGCTGTACAAGAGAATTAAGTACCAAAAGTGCAGGTTTTTTGGCCCTGAAGTCCATAATGGAGAGCCATCCAATAACGCGTTCCACTCCCAAATCCTAAGTGATTCAGTTTGCTCTTTCACATGACGGGAGCTCTCTAAGGGGAGATCTGTGAGTTGAACTGAAGGCAGACCTTGGCTTGCACAGCTGGGCATTTATAAAATAAAATATATTAAAAAGTGTCCTGCAACAGTTGAAAGGCTAAACAAAAGAATTGATTTCTCAGAGAGTTCATCCTCCAGTTCTCTGAAGAACTCAATCAACCATCTATGAGTTTTGCAGATGACTGATGTCTGTGCTTAAATGGCTTGTTGCTGTCTGTAAACCAACTTATTAAAAAGTAAAATATTTAATATCTTAGAAAACAGTAATGATTTATGTCAGAAGGAAGGTCCTTGAACTTGCACGCATTACCATTACAGTCTTAGAAAAAGCTGGTGTTTTACATAAAGTGAATATATAGAATACAGTTTTTACAGACATGATTAACACTGGAGAAAATTAATGAAATCCAAATTATTATCAGACAGTGATAATCCTATTACTGTCTTCTGGAAAAACACATAAGAAACCCCCCCATGGAACAACATTTTGAACTCAATGGTGCTACTTCTGCTGTTAAGTCAGTAAATTCTGTATGTGCCAAGATTTACTGTGACACAATAGTTTCCAACATAAGCGTCCTCCCTATTACATCTAAGCTGCTTCAACCAAAATGTAAAAATAAAATGAAAACTTCACTGCATTTTGGTTCCAGTCTGGAAAATTTAAGGAGTTGATGGAAGAAGTCTAGAGTCTTACATTCTGAAAGGAAAGACATCAATAAGTTTTTATACCTGGGCAGTTTGATGTGTTTCTCTTCCTTGTTTTAGCCTGTTGTCACCTGGTATAGGCTTGAATAAGGCAGAATATCACAGAAGAGCAGCCAGAAGCTTACCATTCCTTATTATCCTCCTCCTAAGCAGTAGCTTCTATAAATTTGGGAAATATTTTTATTGAAATCCACAATCTTAGTAGGGGATGAATACAGAAGATTGAATGATACCCAAAGAACATGGATTAAATAAGTGTGGCTTAAGCAAAGCAGTTTGAGGTGCAGCAGTAGACAGCATGATTGGAAGTAAATGAATGATTACTTTGGGACATGACTTCCAACATAAGGTTCTGTAACCAGCTGTTTATGCATTGGCAGTGAGAACCTGCTCTGGCTAAAACTTAGCATAAAAGAACTAATAGTTTATTAAATGTCAAAGACCGCCAGTAAATATGTATTTTCAACAGGAATTGTGAAATTTGGATGTGAAATTTTTCCAAAAGTGATGTAACAAAATACATTACAGAACACAATGGCTGTATTTATGTTTTGCACTTTCTTTGGCTTTAGTCCCATGGAAATATATCTGCTGTACTACAAGGCAAGCAGTTGCTGAAGGTAAGTGCTAAATGTCTTGATATATCCCCTATGGGTGCACACTTGGAAAGTTGTAAAGTAAAATAGCAGGGCATGAGCTAATTGTTAATTATAGGAATACAGACTCCTTTTTTATACCATCTTCCTGTCTTTGTTTCCACTAACCTCTGTAATTTGCAGAGTGTGATATTAATGCAGAACTGTGACATGTATAACACAACAGACAAAAAAAAAGTCCAATTTTTCAAAATTTGTTTGTTCATTTGTTTTAAGAAAAGCACTCTCAATTATAGTTTGACTTTCAAATTAGTAAGATGGTGTGAAATGTTGTAAGACCTGGGTACAAGGTTGTTGTTGGTCAAAATAAGACACTCTTCATGGAGAGCAAACAGGACATAACAGATTTATGCCTGAGCCTTTGATTTCTATTTTCTGAATTTTCATTTTTTTCTGCTGACCATAAAGAAATGTAACCACTTAGTTGTAACTGAGAAAGCGAAGCCAGCTGGTTACATCTTTACCTGAAGTCTGTACACAGAGTTCTTTCCCACACTTGGGTAGCTCAGTAACTGTTGTGCTTAATTAGATTTGCTTGATATACACGTGAAAATTTTTCATCCTGCTGCAAAAACTATGAATAATTATTCTGGGCTCCCTGAATCACACTGTATTCATCTATTATGAAAAAGAATACAAATGTTCATTTGAACACATGAGCAAATTAATAACAAATTAAAATAATCACTTATGCCTACTTCTGTAATGTTCACAACTATATATCTGCAATTACATTACTGTTCAGGATCATTAAGAATAAAAATTTAGGATTCTAATACAGAAAAGTGTTTAAATAAGTTTTAGAAGAACATAATGACCAAATGTTTTGGGATGTATCATATGATCTTTATTTGAATAGATATGGTGAAATTGTATTTTATATCTTGCTTTTTTCTTAAAAAAAATACCAAAGATTTTTCTTTGGTAGTGTCTAAACAACATTGTTGCAAAAATAAAGGAACGCAAATATTATTTTCCCAACTCTTTTAATTGTATATTTTATATGAACATTGGAACAAGTCTTGAACTAGTGTAACTCTTCAAAGTCTTGCAAAAAGTCAGTTGAGCTGACCATGTTAGTATTTCACTGTATTTTCCTGTTATCTGGATTTTATTGCTTTGCCTAGGATCATTAATTTTCCTTCATAGCTTTGAATAGTTTTGGAGTTCTTGATGTGACTGTGTTCAGTCAGCAAGAAGCTCTGGCTCTGTCCCTACTTGTCTTTGCCAGGCCCAACTCTGGAAGTGAGTACAATGTCAAAAAACCCCAGATGAGACAAAAACCTAAATGTACAGAAAATATTTATTACAGCCTTTTGTTTAAATACTGGACAAATATTAGCAAAGCTCCCTCTGAAATGCCAGAGTTAGAGGAAGGTCCATTCAAACTCCTTAGGGCTACAGAGTTCTTAGACAGGGCTGGAGTCAGTACCAGGAATTTCTTGGCTCCTGTACTCAAATTTAGGCTTTTGTAATGCAGTTTTTATTTCTGGGGGTGGGACACTAACATCATTGTCTAATGGGCTCTGCCAAACAAAACAGAAGGCACGCTTGGTGGTTCAGGAGTAAACCTCTGCCCTAGTCAGCTCATTTCACGTCTTATCTGTTTGCAGGAGTGAGGCTTAAGGAGAAAACAAAAAGCAGGGAATGTAGGCACGTTCTCAATGAGTATCATATGTGTTACAAAGCAAGCAGCTTGCCTCATTACTTACCAGTATCAATGGCTACACTGGGTGGATGCCACTGAGCATTTTTGGGCTCCATCCCATTCACATTTCAACTCTTGGTGTCTAGGTAGTAGAGAAAAGGGATACTGGAACTTGTGTTTGTTTTGTTGTCTAAATACATCCATACTATGGATGGATGGTTTAGTGTACAAAAGATTTCCCCATAAAATGAAAGAATAGATATGCAGCTTGGTTTTGCTTGGAAATGACCTAATTTGAGACTAGACTGGGAAATGTAAATAAGCAAAGAAAGGAAACAGTTTTTGGATGAGCATCTCTTTTAACCCTAGGAAATTTCACTGTAAATGCACAGTCATTGAAGTTGTCAGGTATATTTAAGCGCAACAATTTTCATTATCAGATTCTTAGGCTAATTCATTTAATTCTGCTACTTAGGTTGCTGATGGAACAACTTTATTAATACATGATTTTTAGGCATTCAGAGAAGCAAGTGGAGGACCGGTTTGAACATGTTTCCTGGGGATCTTTAGAAAGCTAGCCCACCATTGACATTTCTGTCCTTTTTTTTACTTGTTTTTATTTGGTTTTGATCTGTTCCTGCATAGGAATGGGTATATTAGGTATGACTATTGTTTTAGAATATGATTTATTTTGTCAGCTTTTTTTTTATTTGTTAGAAGAATTTATTTTTGTATTTGTTATTGCATGTTGCATAATTCTTGAAACTACTGGCAACAATGTTGCAATGCTCTTTTTTTTTTAAGTCTTTCCTTTATGCTTTCTATGCCATGTTGCTATATTGTTATAATTTATTTGCATGTATGTTTAATAAATTTTCAAGGTTTCAATTACTTAGCAACTTCACTGATTTTTAGTTTATTCCCGTGGCACTTCTCTGACAGAGTTCAGCCCATAGTAACCATTGTAAATTAATAAATGTTTACATTTGTGTGAATCTCCTAAAAACATTACATTTTAGCCCCAACCTTAAAAAAAATTTAAAACTCCTGAAAGAGTTCACCATTTAGCAATGCCTGAAAAGAAGGGAAGCTACAGCAGCCTGACAGAGCACGAGCAGAAGTACAGTGCAGTTTGTGAGCAGTGTGGGTGCTAACCAATACACTTGCACATGCTCCCAACTTGTGATGGCCGAGTTAAATTTCTGGTGTCAGGCAGAATGCTCTGATCTACCCTAAGGATGATGCATGGAAGATACTCAATATTTAAGGTTTACTGCTTTGCATGTTTCGATAATCAGCTACAGAATCACTTGCCATTATGTATCTAAACTTTTCTATATAAGAAAAAAGCACCTGAATGTTTCTTTCAGCATGCAAAATATTCAAATGCACCTTTTTTGAAAAGATCTTAAAAAAAAATCATACAACAGGATCTCTTATAATAGGAGGTATATTCTTTGTCCTACACATTTTCTTTTGTCCTGTTGCTCACATTAAACAGAAACGTGGACAAACCAGGTTTTCATGATATTGTTCATGAACTTGCTGCCCACAGTCATTTGTGGCTGTTAAAGTGTCACATGAGAGAATGTGAGGGTAGTGGACTGAAGAGATGCTTTCTTACATACTTACTGAGATTATTAAAGCTTTTGGACAACCTTTCCAGGATTGCTCTGTCAGCTTTTGTTTGGGTTTTATGTTGTGTGCGAATCTTTTGAATGGGTTTGTTTGTTTGTTTTTCAAATGCTGAATGTCTTATTTATGCAAGGAGTCATGGCCATGCTCTGATGTGTTTGTAGTCTTTGGAGAATTAGAGCTTGGATGGGTTTTCTTTGGTTTTGAGTTTTTTTTTTCCTTTCAGCAAATATCTCTTTCTCGCTTAGTGTCTTGGCAATATACAGAGTATCTATGCATTTCTGTGTAATATATGCCCAATAGTATAACATTGTTGAGAAGATTTATGCTCATGTTGGAAGCATATTTTGTCATAATGTCCATACACCTATATGTTTTCTAGTCATTGCGGTTTATTTATTTATCTGTTTATTCTAGAATGGTTGCCTGGGAAAAGCAGCACTGCTGTGTTGGCAGAATACAGGAGATTTTCTTGAGATTCAGGATTGTTCAAGCAGTTCTTTTACTTCAGTTGTTCTTGGCTACAGCAAGCAAAGGTAAGAGAATTTTTTCCTGATTTGTCTAGTGTTGGTATTCTAAATAAACACCATTAGTCTTGATGAATAGGACTTTTGAATATATTCAACCAGGCAAGTTTTTGCCTCTTGAAATCAAGAGGAAGAACTGTCACTAACAAGAAATGAAATAGTTGGTGCTTAGCATTTTGGATGTTTTTTATGTTTTCATAAAAAATCGTTTGTAGTAACTTCTTCTAGGCTATGGATGAGGAGAGAACCAAAACACAATTTGTAATAACAAGACAAATTATTGCTAGGTTTTTTTGAGCTGGAAGTGTTACTATTTTCAGAACATGTTGTTAAATCTTTTACACTGCTCTTATAAAAACACCACAAGATCCTTTGAGCTTTGCTGTATTTAGGGTGTATGTGAGTGTAGAACATCTTCATTGATCTTGGTTGTGGATCTTAATATGGCTAAGGAAAAGGTAGTAAGGCCCAAAACATGTAACAGAAATGAAGTATTTGAACTTGGCAGTTTATGCTCTTTATGTAACAGTAAATGAATAATAAATTCATAAGGTTCTTGTGGATAACTGACGTGGTGATGCTTTTGTGTAAGGTTAAGTAGAATAAACTGAGGTCAAATAATTTGTGTTTTTTCGTAGCTGATCTATAAACTGATGGTTAGTCTGTTACTGCTTTGGAACTCAGCAGATAAAGATAATAGTGCTTGTCATTCATAAAGCTTCCTTATATCAATAGTGTGTAGTGCATTTATAATGTTAATAATGTCTTAGTGTATTAAAAAATTGGAGCGTTTTTTGCTGTATACTTAATGGCTAGTTTCAGAACCTTCTTTCTGTGTGTCATGGCATGTTATTTTACTCTAGTCAGAACTTGCAGTTCTGATTTAGTGCCTGATTTTTTCATTTTAAGTATGCCTGCTTAACAACATTGTACAATGAGGTTTCATGGTTTACAGACTAGATTAGTTTTGACTCTAATTCTCCAGATACAGTAACTTTTACAAAATGTTTCCATTGAGACAGAATCTCATTCAGGTGATAAACCTGATGCTAAGATGGAGAGGTATTAACCTCTTGTACTTTAAATAGCAAAAAGGACAGAGCTGCTCAGCAGATGGACAGATGTCATAGAAGAGCTTTTCCAGGGAAAATTTAACTGTGTCTAAAGTTCTGAAGAAGCAAGCAAAGAGGGATTTCATTTTTCACCTTTGTATCACTTACAACTGTCATTAATCATCAAGGAAAGCTAAACTGACACAAGAGTGTGTTTATGTTTTCCCCCTATTTTATTGGAGTGTTTTGGTTTTAGGCTGTCAGCAGTTAGTACTGTCAGCAGCATCTCTACTCAGCTCTCTCATCTGACATGTCAAAGTATGTTTGTGTTCTCCAAAAAACGTGAAGAGAGAAGAACTTCCTGTGTTCTTTTTGATGCTCAGGATGCTGGATAATGTCATATTGTTTGTCCTCAGCTAAACAAATAAAGCTGTGAATGGAAAAGAGGGATGAAACTGATTTTGGGGAAACAGTTCTTAGCTTCAGATTTTAAAATATTCAACAGAATCAAGTGACCCATACATAGAAAGTTTAGAGTTTTAGACTTTTTATAAAACAGTTATGAGCTCCAGATGGAATATGTGAGTATACAACAGTCTTTTGACGTTATTTTAATGGATTATAGTGAGCCAAATGTGTCACAGGTGGCAAACACTTGCAAGGAAGTTAATAGCTATTGTTACTAGTTAAAAGCCAGATTATGCAGACATATAAACTTGTGACTGTTTTTATTTAAGAGAATACCTGACTGTATTAATGCTCAGCTGTGTACTGATCCAGTGGTTATTAGTTATATAAGTTATATAAGGAAAATAACACTGTGCTTATGTACTGAGACAATCTGCTCCTGTAGGTCTAATTCTTAATACCTACAGTTGGCTATCTCTTGTAACGATGCCAATTATCACTGTCTAAAAATGTTTAGAAAAAAGAAAGAGATGCAGTTTTGGTTTATGTTGTCATTCTCAGAAAATTAATTTTAAACATTTGGAAATATGTGCATACTTTTCAGGATTTCTTTTAGGACTTAAGAGAACATGCTTATTAAATACATGCTTTTAGCTTAAGTGAGGGCAAAACCCCCAGGATTTGCATCTCTTAGAGATAAGTATAGTGAGAAGAAAAAATGTTCATTTCTGAAAAGGCTTATGTGCCCAAATACAGCAAAAGACATTGAATAGTCAGCCCATGATTGCTACTGAATGGAGTTTCCTTCACTCCATATTGTGATTTTTTTTTTGTTTGGTTTTTAGTTTTTTTTATTATTATTATTATTGTTGTTATTTATATTTTCCTTACTCTGGATTTTTCTTACTCTGGAGCTGTTTGAAGCATTCTTTCCCTTATGCTCCCTTTTCTGTGCTATGGTGATAAAGGTGTGTTCATGGCTACTTTTCTGAATTTATTGCATTGTCTGAATGCAAGGAGACTACAGGAATGCCTCTGTTAGAGCACAGGCAGTTCCAGCTCCTCGGTTCCATGGTCAAGGGTGGGTCACAGCCTACAACCACCGTTGCTAGAGAAAGTAAGTGATGATTAATGGATCTTCTAAAAGCTTTACTGTAATGTCATCTCCTGCTTACAATGCATCCACCCACATGTCAAGGAGACTTAGTCAAGATAATACTGATAATTAATTTCTAACATAATGCTGTACTGCACTCACTTGGAACAACAAAGTGCATTTTCTGACTATGATTACAATTTCCTTTTCAGCATTCTTTGGGTAGATAAAGCATATTAAAATTTCCAGCCTTTCTTGCAACAATTCAGATAGTGTTGGTATCTATTCTCTTAATTTTGGCATTGCTTCTTGGCACTTTTTTTTGTGATTGTTTAGAGCAAAATGGGCCAGCTTTCCAGAAGAGTAGACCTTTCTATATAAACACTTTTCTTAGTTTGAATTAATTCTTTAGGCCTTGCATATTGATCAACAAAAGTCTTTTTGGATTATGTAAAGCAGACCAGAAGAATCATCAGCAGATTGATCTCATTTTGCATCATTTCTGTTGGCTATCTGTCTTACAACTGTTTAAATCTACAAGTCTATGTCCACTCTGGCTCCCTTGACAACTTTGAAGTCACAATTCCCCTAAAGAATGTAATAGAATGTAGCGGCCCTTTAATCCACTGTTGGCATATCAACACTGCTTTAATGCCTAACCTGAAATCAAGCCTCTCTCAGAATTCATTCACTTCCAAAACCAAGTCTGCTGATGATACTTCAAGTTTTGATTGGTATTTTTGCTCAGGAATGGAATTCCAGTCTGTCAATTTGGATAGTTAACAGTAACTTCAAGTTTTGAAGCTGTGTCAGGAAACTTCCTTTACCAGTCAATTTCTACTTAATAATGAAAGACTTGAGCAATTTTTTTATTTGGAAAGATTGTGTCACCAGTATTGGCACGTAACTAGCTGGCTATTTCCTTTATAAAATTGGTTTCATTATGACCTGTCCATGCTGTCAGATGGACATCTGTTTTAATTTTACTTAAAAAGGTAGGTATATTTGAGCCCCCATTTTGAAAAATCTTACATTCTGTGATACTTTCCCCTCCTATCCAGTCTTCCTCATCCAGCTTTTAAGTAATTTTAAAAATTAGTTTTCCATACTGAAGTATTCTTAGCTGGGTATCCCAGATTTTGCTTTCAGACTCTGACAAGTGGCCAAATTGAATGAGTGAATTAATGCTTCAGGGTTAGGCAGGGGAGGCTTGCTGTTGGGTAAAAGTATGTCTTTCTTCTCCTTTGCCATTTGGAACCAATCTAAGTATTAACTCACCATTCAGAATCCACTGGCTGCTAGTTAGGATTTTCACCTAATTTTAGCCTGTACCCAGAGAATTTTTGTTTGGTCTATGGCCTTGCATGGCACTTCTGTCAAGTATGTTGAACTTCAGGAACGATTCCAGGTTGTGAAAAATGCCTGCAAGCTTCTGCTAGTTAGCATCATGGAGAGACTCTCAAATCTATAAGGTGCAACGAGAATAGGTATCAATGACTTTCCTTGAAACTGGATTGATATATTTTCTGTTTCAAACATTTCTGGTAGCTTCTGCCTATCAAGTTGCACTTGGAAGTTAGGAACTTTCTCCTTGTTTTCCCTTGTTGCTATTGAAAAATAAATTTGAGAGCCTGCAGGTCAAGAGACAGAAAAGTTGTCAGAACTGGCCTGATGAAAGCTGGTGCTCTGGTTGCCTGAGAACATTACAGAAGAACTGGCTGTGATCTTGACAGCTAACTAGAACTATGAACATAATCTACCCTGGAAAAAAACCCTGATCCAAGTTGCCTGGAAGTTTTTCTTCTTACAGAGGAACTAATGGAAAAGGTTTTTTCCTATGTTGGACGATCTTTTTCTGCTTTCCAACCCTGACCAATCATGATTAATCCTATACATCCTCTGGAGTGTACATAAAACCTCTGCATATATTGATAAATAATTACCTCCTTACAGATGTCAGTAGTGTGTTCTCTTGCACTGGCTGAACATCTATTTCATTTTTCTGTTGTTCCATTTCATGTGCCAAAGGAACTTTTTCTTATTTTGTTGCTGCTGCCATGATAAGGATTATGCGATTCAAGTGTGCATATTTCCACAAAATAAGAATCAGCTCCAAAGATTTCACATCTACAACCACAAAAGTCTGTCCTTTCCTGTACTGGGACAATGGAAGAAATGAGGCACCTACAAGAACTGAACAGTTATGCTCAAGTTTCAGTGTTTGGGGCATTGGCTGGAGCTACTTGTTTTATAGGGAAGGTGCCTGCTGGACCTGTTGTTTATGAACAGAGAGGGTTGGTGGATGATGTGATGGTTGGAGGCCTCAGCAATT